>NC_137770.1:157111889-157481817 GCF_963455305.1 Plecotus auritus
TTTCCAAATCTTAGCTATGGTGAATTGTGCTGCTATGAACATAGGGGTGCAGATATCCTTTCTGATTGGTGTTTCTAGTTTCTTGGGATATATTCCTAGAAGTGGGATCACTGGGTCAAATGGGAATTCCATTTTTAGTTTTTTGAGGAAACTCCATACTGTTCTCCACAGTAGCTGCACCAGTCTGCATTCCCACCAGCGGTGCATGAGGGTTCCTTTTTCTCTGCACCCTCGCCAGCACTTGTCATTTGTTGATTTGTTGATGGCTGCCATTCTGACAGGTGTGAGATGGTACCACATTGTCATTTTGATTTGCATCTCTCGGATAATTAGTGACTTTGAGCATGTTTTCATATGTCTCTTGGCCTTCCTTCTGTCTTCTTTCGAAAAGATTCTATTTAGGTCCATTGCAAATTTTTTAATTGGATCATTTATCTTTTTTTTACTAAGTTGTATAAGTTCCCTGTAGATGTTGAAGATTTAGGATACTTTAAACTTACTGAATATACTGTTGCTAAATATTTCTGCTTTGGTTTTGGTACATGTTGTAGAATTGCCTTAGAGTTTGGACTTAAATTGTTCTGAGAAAGCAGAGTTTGTGTCAGGCCAGTGCTATAAAGTCAGTTTTACCCAGAGATCTCAACAATGCTGTAGGTTAGATTTTTATTTATTTATAACAACATACAAGTGCATAAATGAAGACAAGACGAATGGGGATGCATTCTCTAACTAAACCTATTAGAGGAGAATATACCTGTAACACAAAGAAATCCAGAGGAAACTTCTCTTGTGATCATGAATGTGGAAAAATATCAAGAAATTTGGAAAGTGATCAAATTCCTTTTACCTTCATGAAAGAGAAGCAGGATGTCTGTTACCTTCATAAAACTAGGAGAACGAACATATGAAAAAAACAGTTGAAGACATCCATAATTTCTTGGGCTCTCCATGCAAACAACAAAAAGGAAAGTCTTTCCTTCTGTGGTGCTATTTTTTCTTGGTAATAATTGACTGGAAGGACTAAGTAGGAACTGAGATTAGCAGCTCTGCAGATCTCAAAGTCGATAGAAACAGAGGATGTGAAACCTAGTGAGGTGCTTGAGGACTTCACCACAAACACTGAATTCCGATCTTTATTACCAGATGAAATTTTCCCTGAGTCATCCAAGGAAGTTGAACATTGGATGTTGGGTAGTCATGACTTAAGTCTCAATGGCTTTGAATCCTGTGAGTAATAATAATAATAGGGGTAATGACCCTTTTCTACTTCACAAAGATGTTTCATAGATTAACTAATTAACAATTGTAAAGTGGTACATCTTATTAAGTTTATTATGATCATTAAGTTCTCATGATGAAGAGATAAATTCTGAAACTTGCTGTTCAGTAGGTGGCGTTCTTCCCTCTGGATCTTTCGTGAGTCCCTAGGTTCCAGGGACTATCTCTGAGGGCACTTAATCTTGATTGTTAAAATGAAGCTATCCACTAGCACTTTTCCCAGGCACGCGGAAGCGTTAAGGAGCACATGGCTATATCTGATTATGATTTGAATATCATTTGTACAAGCTTTGACACTGGACCCCTAAATAATATGTTATCAAGTATATATTTTCCAATATACTTTTAAATATACAACACTAATACTATATTACTATGTAAATTAAAATATGTAAAATTTATATGTGTTATATAAAGTAAAATGTATTTGTGTAACTATATAAATACAACAAAATATAATAATAGCCAACATTCATGAAGCATTTAGTTAGGTACTACCTAATTGCCTTATATTATTTCATTAAATCCACTCAACAATTCTTTTTTTAACATTAATAGAAAATTTATGTATTTATTACTTGTTTTTATCCCATACCATTAGGTGGATTGAGTTCACTACCTACTTTGGACCAGTAGGTTCTCAAAGGTGTGCTACTAGGTAATTTGAATAGTTCTGCTAAGATAATATTTTTAAAGCTGCATCTCCCTCCAACTTCTTGTTGTTCTTCATTGAATTTGCCAATCACTTTATCCCAATTTCCTATATAATGAGAGGATGATGGGTATTGATTGCTTGCTGAAATAAACTGTTTTAGCTTAAGCACATCTCTAATTGAAGGACTTTTTTAAAGTTTTATTTTGCAGATGAGAAACTGATGAACACATAATAAGTAATTTGCCCAAGGTCACACAATATGTAAGCTGTAGAGCTGTCAATATGAACCCAGATTTTCTGAATCTAAACCCCCTCCTCTTAACTCTCCAGTATTGCCTACCTGTCCGCTGGCTACAAGGAGAAAATGCTTACAATGATTTTATTTTGAACATAGAACATAGAACATAAATTTTACATTTCTTCTATGAAATAAACAAGAAAAATTATTATTGAATATGTTTTAAAAATTGGTTTAGTGGTGCTATATTATATATTGAAATTATTTTATTTTTAAAAAGCTTGAGCTATATTTTCTAATAAACAATTTTCTTTTTACATACATAAGTGTATATTCTCCTATTGCTAAACTTCTGAATAATGTTCTTGTTTTCTTTCCCTATTAATTCAGGGAGTGTCTGTGTGGGGAACAGCTCAGGGAGGGAGGGGCAGTGAGAGATGGATTATTGGCTTTAGAACTTCTGGATGAAGTTTCCTGGAGATAAAGACAACATCAAGCCTCTGTTCTTTTCCTCCCCAGGTGGAGAGTTTGGCCCTAGGACATCGTTTAAGTGATGGAACTTACTGGCAAGCGAACAGAGAGAAATGAGCACAGCCTATTTCAGAATGCCTGGTGAATACCACTGTACTATCACCTTAAGAATGTTAATCCTTGGTATAAGCAAATGATCCTATTAACATATTTCATACACACACATACACACACACACACACACACACATTTATCTGGCCTCTTCTAATAAGATTAAACAAAAATATTGATTTAGAATTTGGGTTTGTTTTTTTTTTCAGTGTATAATATGATCAATATAACTAAAATAACCCAAAGTTTATGGACTCTGGTCTGTCATTAAAAAATATAGGAAGCGCCATAAATTGTTTTTTAAAGATAATTTTAACTATAACTGCAGCAAAAACAATATCCACAAAATGCTAGACTTCATAAAACATGCATCAGAAAAAAAATGCCTCCACAACTTATATAAAGTTCAATGCACACTCAACTTAAGATGGAAGGGTAGCACCAGTTTTAAAGAAAACCAGGACAGTCTGCTGCCACTGCCCTGGGTACACTGTTGTTTCAATGGAGATGAATGGACCTCTTGCCTCTAGCTGAAGAGTCCAGAGGAAATCTGACTGAAGTCAAGCTTGACTCAGCAGCCCAGAGATGAATCTCAAAGCCAGTTTCTTTCCTTCTTTCTTTGCCTTTGCTGTGCTGGCTAATTTTAACACCGCCTGCACAGCCCCTATAGGCCTGCTGCATACTTATTAATCCCAGCAGGAAAGGGGCTCACTTTTTTTTTTTTTAAATATATTTTATTGATATTTTTACAGAGAGGAAGGGAGAGGGATAGAAAGCTAGAAACATCGATGAGAGAGAAACATCGATCAGCTGCCTCCTGCATACCCCCCACTGGGGATGTGCCCGCAGCCAAGGTACATGCCCTTGACCGGAATCGAACCCGGGACCCTTCAGTCCGCAGGCCGACGCTCTATCCACTGAGCCAAACCGGTTTCGGCGGGGCTCACTTTTAATTTAGAAATAAAAATAAATAGGACTCTATGGCAAAGGAGGAAAAGATGAGGGGAAAAAAAAAAAAAAGATACAAGTGAAATGCACAAAAACCACAAATTACATAGATAAGCAGAAGCTACTTTTCACAAAATAGCCCCAAATACCCTAAGATTCACAATTAAGGATAGTAGGGCTATAATGAGTTGCTAAGGAAAAATCAGAGATATTAGGAGTAGTTATTCAGTCTGTGGGGGGTTGATGTTGCAAACAATCTCTCAGGAAACATCCCATTGGTGGCTGTCATCCAGCCTGGCGATTCTTACCACATCCATCACCGGTGCCATGGTCTCTGGCTGGGCTCTAAAATAATAGGTCTGACATTATTTTGAAAGTGCGTAGTAACTGAACTGTGACAAAGAACTCTCTGCAGGTGACACAGGTAAAATAAATCATAACAATATACACTTTTTAGCCCTGACCGGTTTGGCTCAGTAGATAGAGCATCGGCCTGTGGATTCAAGGGTCCCGGATTCGATTCCAGTCAAGGGCATGTACCTTGGTTGCGAGCACATACCCAGTAGGGAGTGTGCAGGAGGCAGCTGATCAATGTTTCTCTCTCATCAATGTTTCTAACTCTCTATCCCTCTCCCTTCCTCTCTGTAAAAAATCAACAAAATATATTTTATATATATATATACACTTTTTAACATTGTTTTTCTGAGTAACCTATATGCCATACAACTACAGTTTTACATTTTCTCAAACTTATGTAAAATTCACCATAGGCCATCTTCACATGTGGGCTTGATAAAGCATCCAAAGAAATTGCAAAGAGACAATCTTTCAACAGCCAAAATAAATCTTGAAAGGTTTTCTTGCCTTGAAATTATAGAATCTCATGACAAAAGCTTAAATATATATATATGTCATGTATACAAATCACTTTTTTTATAAATCACCTATGCAAAAATATTTATACTTGGATTGAGTTAGAAAAATATCATGAAATTTCTGTCCCAGTAATCTCAACTATAAAGTGGAGATAATAGGTATTCTACCTAACTCATTTGGATTAGAAGAGTTTATTTAAAGCTCAGAAAAATTAGAAAACTGTTCAAACACTCAACTCAAATTCATCTGTTTTGAACTTGATGAGGGCATCATCCTCAAGCTTCGTTTCTAGAGGAATACATCTAGGAGTGAGAGAGAAGGAAGAGACACATGCCTAAAGTAGGGTAAATTAAGCCAAATATGTTCTGGCCACTAATATAAAGGCAGTCACGGAAGTTAGATTGCTCTACCTGCATCTGCCTCCCATCGCTATCACTAAAAAGTACTGATGTATCACAATACACAAAAAGTTGGGGGGAAAGTTCCTATTCTCAAACTTAATGTTTAATTCGTAGACGAGGGGACATTTTATGCACCACTCATTGCAGATGAGTCCTTCCTTTCCACTACAGTGCTCCAAGAGCTGGGAAATATTCAGACATTCTTTCATTAGTCCCTAGTTCATACTTTTAGTGTGTCAAGCCCATTCCTATCTCAGGACTTTTGCTGTCCCCCATCTAAACAGCAAATTCCCAGGTCTTGGTACAATTTACACCTTCACTTCCTTCTGGTTCCTTCTCAGATGAAATTACCATGGAGGCCTACCTTGACCACTCACCTGAAGGTATAGGCTTTACTTTCCCTTCCCTTCCCAGCATGCTTTTGCTCACCTTTCCTGCTCTATGAAGATAACCTGACTCCCTGAGTTGCATTCAGTTTATTTAATAGTTAGTAATCACTCATCAAATGCTCCCTGTGTATCAGCCTTGCTAAACAATTAATGCACATTATATATCTAAATCTTCACCACAGCTCTAGAATATCTGTATCATCACCTCCATGTCACAGGTAAGGAAGCTAAACCTAGAGAGGTTAGGTAACCTGCCCCAAATCATACAGCAAAACTAACACTAGTTAATTGAGCATCTATTTTGTGGAAGGCATTTTGCTGGCTGAGGATATCTAAATTGACCCTACTTCACCTCTGCTTTCAAGGACTTTCCAATCTAGTTGAGAAGAAAAGCCAAAACAAGGTTATTTACAATATGTGATAAGTGAAAGGGACAGACAAGTATAAAGACTCAAAGGAGAGAGGAATCACTTTAAAGTTGAAACAGAAGGATTTCACAGATGTTGGAGACTGAATGTTTGTACCCCTAAATTTATACATTGACAATATAACCCCCATGTGATAGAATTCAGAGGTGGGACATTTGGAAGGTGACTAGATTAGAAAGAGGTCATGAAAATGGGTCCTCAAGATGGAATTAGTTCCCTTATGAGAAGAGACCAGAGAATGTGCTCTCTCTCTGTCCACTGTGTGAGGACACAGTGAGAAGATGGCCATCTACAAACCAGGAAGAGAGCCCTCATTGGGGACTTACTCTGTCAACACCTTGATTTTGGACTTCCAGCCTCCAGAGCTGCAAGAAATAAATGTCTGTTGTTTAAGTCATTCAGTCTATAGTATTTTGTTATAGCAGCCCAAGCTAAGACAACAGACAAGCTGTGATTTGAGCAAACCATAAGGAGAAATAGCATTTATTTAATCCTCACCCAAGGAGTGAGGCTATTTTTTCCATTGATTTTTAGAGAGAGAGTAGAAGGGAGGAGGGAGGGGAAAGGGGAAAGAGAGAGAGAGAGACATGGATGTGAGAGAGATACACCAGTTGGTTGTCTCCTGCATGTACCCTAACCGGGGACAGGAATCGAACCTGTAACCCAGGTATGTGCCCTTGACCAGGAATTGAACTGACTCCCTCCAGTGCACAGGCTGATGGTCCAACCACTGAGCTATGCCAGCCAGGGTGAGAAATAGTATTTTAATAAATGAAGGGACCTTCCAGTCAAGGAGAGTGGATATCAGTTCATAGATTTATATCATATTAAACAAATCAGGGTAAAACTGGATTTACGGAAAAACAACTTAAGACCAACAAATATCTGTGTTGCTCTTTAAAGATATTCATAATAATCTGAAACATATATAGATTTAGAGAGATTGAAATAATATATCCATATCCTATCTAATAAAAGAGTAATATGCAAATTGACCATCACTCCAACACACAAGATGGCTGCCCCCATGTGGTCAAAGATGACTACCCCCAGGTGGACACAAGATGGCCACCACAAGATGGCCAGCAGGGGAGGACAGTTGGGAGGGACCAGGCCTGCAAGGGAGGGCAGTTGGGGGCGATCAAGCCTGCAGGGGAAGGCAGTTAGGGGTGACCAGGCTGGCAGAGGAGGGAAGTTGGGGGTGACCGGGCCTGCAGGGAAGGGAAGTTCGAGGGGACCCAGGCTTGCTGGGGAGAGCAGTTGCAGGGGACCAGGCCTGCAGGGGAGGGCAGTTAGGGGCAAACAGGCTGGCAGGGGAGCAGTAAGGCATCAATCAGGCTGGCAGGGGAGTGGTTAGGGGGTGATCAGGCTGGCAGGCAGAAGTGGTTAGGGGCAATCAGGAAGTCAGGCAGGCGAGCAGTTGGGAGCCAGCAGTCCTAGATTGTGAGAAGGATGTCCGACTGCCCGTTTAGGCCCAATCCTACTGGGATCGGGCCTAAACGGGCAGTTGGACATCCCTCGAGGAGTCCCAAATTGGAGGGGGTGCAGGCTGGGCTGAGGGACACCGCCCCCCCCACCCCCCACCCCCCATGCATGAATTTCATGCACCGGGCCTCTGGTAAACTAGAAAAATGAATGAGATGGTATCAGGTGTAGCCCTCTTTCTATAATATTGGAGGAGAATATTTGTTAAATCCTAAATTTTCCTGTGGTAAACTGGAGTTGCTGACTATGATTTGCAGATGTATACATTTCATCTTGTCAGAATTTTAGGCAGAATTTCCCCCCATAGAAGCACCTGTAAATGATATTTTTGGTCTCCATAATTTTAGTTCAAAATCAGTTCCGTTGGGCAAGTTAAAACAGGAACTTTCCAACTACCAACAATGCAAACTTGACCTGAGATCCAAACATTCTACTGATGTTTTTCTGCCTCTTACATCATTATTACCAAGAAGAAAAACTCTGACCAAAAGTTAGCTGACCATTGAGTTCATTATGCCAATGGCAGAAATAACAAGCACATTGTCCAACAGCAGTCCTAGTCCTGCCATCCTGCACAGGTTTGGGATAGTGACCTTGAGAAGTGTGCCTTAAGACAACCAGGGACTGCTCAGTAGCTGTTGACTTTGGCCGCACAGTATCACCTGGGATCCTTTTAAAACTCCGAATGCTCAGGATCTCCGGGAGCAGGATGCAGGCATCCGTATGTTTGTTAAAGTTGCCCAGGTGGTCCCAATGTGCACCTAAGGTTCAGAGTCACCACTTGTCTGGTGGTTTCAACACTGAATCTACATTAGAATTACCTGGGGAGATTTTATAAAACAGTGATGTCCTGATACCACCCTCAGAGAGACTGATTCTACTGGTTTGGAATCAGCACCATTTAAAAACTCCTCAGGGGATTCTACTAGGTAGCCAGGGGTGAGAATTATTGTGGTTACTAATCCATATTTGTCACTGTACTCATGCAGTTCCTTTCCAGGAAAACGTTGATGGAAAAATTAGAATCAGATCCTCAGAAATACAAAACCCCAAAACCAAAGGACTAAAGCTAACCGCGAAGATTGTAGAGAAGTTCATCTCTGACCAGAACTTTATGAGACTAAGCATAAGTTAGAGATTATGAGAAATCTTGGATAAGGAAGGTTCTTTGCTACTCAGAATTTTCAGGTTCAGAAATATCAAACCTTTGAAAAAAAAATTTTGAACTCTTGTTCAGGCTGGAGGGAAAACAGGATATTTTTTTTTTTTTTACCTCTCTTGCATTTTTGCTCCTCTTTTCTCCTCAGTACTCATAGCTCCTGATTACTGAACAGCCTGATGTCCCATCAAATCCTAATTTTTAGTATGTGGAGAGTTGGCATTGTCCTCTCACACTACACCACTTCAGCCTTCCATTTCACTGTCCCCACAGTGGTCCCACAATGTTTTTCTCTGTCCAAGCTCAAAGCTGGAAGTCCCTTTCTGTTAATTTCCTCTCCTGGATCAAGTTAGAAATTATCTAAAGTCCACCCTTACCTCTGCAAACTACACTATGCTAGACCCTCATTCTCTTCCATTTGTGAATTGCTGAACATTATCACCCTTATTCTCCCTCCCTCCTCCCTTCAGTATCTTTTATCCATCATGACACACTCAACTTGCTGGTGCATACATTTCATCTTGTCACTTTCTTATTCATAAACCTTCCACAGCTTTTATTTTTTACCACTTCTAAACTAAAACTTCTTTTTTTTTTTTAAGACATCATCCATCAACTTCACACTACTTTTCAAATCTTGTATTTCAACTCCTCCCATGGGCATTTCTTCCTTTATTTCTTCAATTAAGCCTTGAATTCCTCCTCTCCCCTCTGCCTACTCAAATCCTATCCATGCTTAAATGCCCAGTAGATACAAAAGCCACCATCACAAAGTGCTCTGGCTTTGAAACTCAGTACAAGAATTGAAATAAGCTTAATTTAAAACTTGATGACTAATCTTGCCAAGTAAATCACAAACTGCATTTTAAGTTTCAGATGGAATGAAGAACAGCCATGGCATTGACACCCATTTCCACTGGAACCAGCTATGTACGTCCAGTTCTGCTGACACAGATCCATCTGGTGACTCTTGTTAACCTGAAGGCTGCTCAATCCAAGGAAATCCAGAGCAACAGGAAACAGGAGGGAGCAGTGCTCCAGAATAACTGAGCCCTAGAAAGGTGGTACATCCTGAAAACACATTTAAGATAAAAAACTAGAAATTAAAGTATCACTCCCCAGCTTGAGTGGACCTCCATCTCCATGAAAGACAGCTGAGATCCATGAAGTCTATAGAATATCATAAAGCACAAGACCTGACCACTTTGCGACTTCAACATTTCTAGGGAAAACAGAAAGTATTTGTTGTTGGAAATTCATTTTATAGATCACTTCCATTACACGGAATCATTCTGGACTGCTCCTCCTAAAACGAAGAAGTTTCCAGAATGGCAATTTCCATTGAGTTTCTGCAGAAAGCCAAGGACTCCCTCGGAGATGGCGCTCCACATGGCAGGCAATGCCTAGCAATATGAAATTACACTGCAGCCCAGCGTCTCATGAAAGGGCATGCACCGCTCCCCAAGGGCTATGTGTCTGTGTTTCCATTTTCAATTTTGGGCTGTCAGGGTATGCGGGCCAGGGCAAATTATTATCTCCTTGTGATGTCAGATCTTTGTAGGATTTTTGTTTCTTTTTGATATTGAATCACCCAGGGTTGTATACAGCCGTTTCTATTAATAAAATGTGTTCTGCTGAGTTTGATATATTTCTTTTCATTACTTTCAAAAGAAACATTGAATTGCTTTTCTGGAGCAAGGTTTTCAATCCCTTCTGCATTTTTCTCCTGTGTACACTAGAGGTTACAGAGCTTGGGAGAAAAAAAAAATCAAGAATAGAAGTGGAAGTCATGTTATGAATAAAATTTATGTGGTGAGTTTTCCCCCCCACAAAGAGCAGCTTTCCTGACACCCCCCTCATTTGAGCATGCATCCTCTGAGCTGCGTTGACACCATGCTCAGTCCAATCATAGCACCTATTATTCTGTGCTGTCATTTCTGTCCCTGCCTCGCTCTCTCCCACTAGACGTGCATCTCCTTTAGGACAGGAACTGTATCACTCATCTCTGTATTTTCATTGCCTATGAGAGTGCTCAATAAATGCTATGGAAAAAATCAGAGATATTTTTATGTACTTTCAGACATGCAGGAATTGGAACTCATATTTATGTGAAGAAAAAACAAAATAGAAACTATTCCCTGTGGGAAAATATTAGAAATGGTTATAGGAAAATTTGAGACAATTATTATTATTTTTTACTTCTCAGAAACATGGAAGAGTCCATGCAAGAAAAACTAACAAGACAGAGCTCTTCTGTGAGGCCAGGTTCAGGGCCTTATGGATCTTTACACATGCTAAGCCTTCCTCTGGGGACACTTTGGAAACAAAAGTAAATGTACTTGGGTTTCTCCAGTCAAGGAGGAGATTGTCACAGGAGGTGGGAGGCGGGGGAGGCAGGGAGGAACCAATGAGAATAATTTAAAAGGTTAAAAGTGGAAGGGTTAGAATTTTATTATACTAAAGTTTGTCCATGCACAAAATTTAGATATTACTGAGATTAAATAAAACTGGCTAAATCTAATGAACTTTTTGGCACCAGAATAAATATTGTTGTGGCATAAAAATAGATATGCCAACACCTCCCCAAGTGGAAACAAAAAGTTTTTTTTGCAAGAGCTACCTTGGAATGCCCCCTAAGAATACAGGGTTTGAGTATCTAAGGATTAATTTTACATAGTTTTTGAGGGGTACAGATTCTGGAGTCAGATGACTTAAATCCAAATACCAGATTTTTGGATTACTAGTTGGGTAACTTTGCAAAAGTTTCTTCATCTCCCTGTACCAAGTTAATTCAAAGGAAATGTGTGGTCTTATTGTCATTTATGAATTTTTTGTGAGGATTAAGCAAGGTGACACATAGTAAGCAGTCAACAAATATTGGATCTTATTCTAATAATCATCCTATTTAGGGTTATTGTAATTTATGTTCTTCATAAGACCATTAAATACGATTTGATAGTTCCATAATGAAACTATGGAGAAAGCTGAGAAAATTAGTGGTGTAAATGTGGCCCTTAAATTCAAGATTAACAATGGAGGAAGAGAGACAGTTCTTCCCAAAGATGATCTTGCATGGAATTGATTAATCTGATGGTGAAATGATATTATTAACAACTAGTGACCCGGTGCATGGATTCATGCACATTGAAAGGAAATTAATTAGAAGGTGGCCGGCAGGGCTGGACTGGGCGAGACAGAGCCGGACACACCCTGTAGCCATTCCCCATGGTCCCTCCCCGGCGTCTGTAGAGTGAGCGGCGTCCCTCGGTCTGGCCTGTGGAGATCGGGTGGAAACTGACTCTCTGACATCTCCTGTGGGGTCCCAGAGTGTGAGAGGGCACTTTGCAAAGTTGCTGTCATACAAGGTGTAGAATACAAACACAAGTGTGCAGTAAACCAGATTCAGGGCCAACAGTGCCCCAGCAACAACATAACACATGGCTGAAGGTGGAATCACCTGGCCCCCCGAGGAATTGGGCTCCCTCCTCTCTGGTTTCAGGGTGCATCATCTGAGAACCGCCACTGCCAAGTCACTGCAGCTCAGCATCTCCTGTGTAGAGTATCTGCCCCCTGGTGGTCAGTGCGCATCATAGTGACCGGTCGGACAGGACAGTCAGACACTTAGCATATTAGCCATATATATGTATGTGTGTGTGTGTATATATATACACACACACACACATACACACACTAGTGGCCCGGTGCATGAAATTCATGCACGCAGGGGGTGTCCCTCAGCCTGGCATGCACCCTCTGCAATCTGGGACCCCTCAGGGGATGTCCGACTGCCGGTTTAGGCCCAATCCCACAGGGATCGGGCCTAAACCGGCAGTCGGACATCCCTGTCACAATCCAGGACTGCTGGCTCCTAACCACACTGCCTGCCAGCCTGATCGCCTCCAACTGACCCCCTTCCAACCTGATCACCCCTAACTGCCCGACCACCAGCCTGATCGCCCCCAACTACTCACTCTGCTGGCCTGCTTGCCCCCAACAGCCCCCCCACCGGCCTGCTCGCCCCCAGCTGCCCTCCCCTGCCAGCCTGATCGCCCCTAACCACCTCTGCCTCAGCCCTGCCACCATGGCTTTGTCCTGAAGGACGTCCGGAAGGTCTCCTGGTCTAATTAGCATATTACCCTTTTATTAGTATAGATATATAGATTCATTGTTTTCATGCAAAAGTAAAATTTCAAAACAATAGAAGAAGGTAAAGAATTAAGACACAATGAATCAAATAATTGTTAGTTAACATCTCTAGATGAAGAAATTACATGTGATTTTTGCTTCCTTCTTTATACTTTTTATATATTCCACATTTTTTGATCAAAATAAGATTCTGAGGAACAGGCAAATGAATTAAATTCAGATCGTCTAGCTTATCTCAATAGAAGTTGGAATTTTTCTCTTCATTTACTAGGTTTTTTCCATTACTTACTAGATTTTGAGACTCATCTCTACAGGAATGAATTTTCATTCTTTATGTATCAAACATTAAAATTCCTCAACAATAAAACTGCCAACTTGATAACCAAGACCTATTTAGAATACTCTCAAGGAATGTCCCAAACGTGTTCATTGACTCACCTGGAAAAATCACTGTGTGTTTTTATACAAAATTGCAGCAGTAAGTGATATTCTTTGTAGTATCTAGACATGATCACAATTATGTTTGGTTGCTACTTTGCAGGAGGAAACATATCAGAGATAGTTAATTAGAAAGAGGAACATTCATATGGGATATTTTATGTCATTAAGAACTTTTTAAAGACCTGGTATAAGCTATTAAATCTTTTCATTAAATTATGTGTCAGGTAAGAAACACTTCTTGGTGGCATAATCTTAGGTTCCCATGATCTGGACATTAAAGGCCACTTTGATAGTCCTGTTACCAAGGTAATTTGATCTAAGTAGCAACCCTCCCATTAGATGACCTTGAAGGTTCTTCAATGTTCTTTAGTTTTGTCTCTTACAAGACTCATGTTTATAAAATATGATTATATCATTTAACTGATATGAATTAATAATATACCTTTACAAAATAAAAAATAAAGCTTATTTTACTTATAACCGAACACCATTTGTTCCATTAATTCTAGGCATATTTTTCCCCCATGGAAAGTATGAATGGAAGGATGCGGGTCCAAAGTGAATTATGGGCAGAAAGAAAAAATGCTTGAGAACTACTGATAATAGAGAGAAGCCCGGTTTAAAGATCCAGTTCTCTGTGATTGTGTGGCTCAAAACAGTAACTAAAGATGAACTTGTGTGTTTGAACTAAACATTTCTCAATATTAAGGAGGCAATTGCCAGCCCTGGAACTATGCTTATCTCTTCTGGGTCTGTCATCATGCCCAATGCTCCAGGTGATTTTGGAACTTAAAATGAAACTCGTTGCTCTCCCTAGTCTTCACAATTTTATTAACTAGGCAGTTGTGACATTCACATTTTTCTCTTGAATGATAAGACATGGAAATGTAAAAAATCTAAAATGTCCTGTGCTTGACTTTCACTCACAAATCCCAGTAATTCCCTCTTGAACTATGTAAGGCTTTGACTAGCTGACCAGTCTATCACCCAGAGTGGCTAAATTGAAGGACACACAATAACCACTGAATTTATTAATTCTATCCAATGATTTGGAACAAAGAATATTAATTAAAGGTCATGTGTTTAATGAAAATAAGGTATAAAAGGAAGGTTTGGTTTGTTAATAGAGTAGTTGTGTACGTTAATGCAATGACAGAAAATGCTGAAATGGAGGCAAAAATCAGCTTGACTGACATGAAGGGTTCAAAATCCAAAGAGACTGAAATGGGATAAGGAAGTGTGAAGATAAAGCACAGTGATATTGTGACATGACTAATAAAAGATCAGTGACATCAGGCACCTGAAGTGTATGAGGAATTGGGAAAACTGGTCTTGAGCCCCAATCTGATCTGTGTTCGTTTGTTGCCCAAGTCATGTAGCTCTCTCCTCCTCTGTAGTTACATGCTTTGTAAAAAGGTAAACCAGGAAGACAGTAAGTTAAGGAAGCCCATAGCTGTTAGTAAATCTAGCAACTCCCTAAATTAATAAATCCTCTATAAGTGAAACCCCTCGACCATGAAGTAAGCTTCATAAATCATCTAAGAGTGGAGGGTGTGTGTGTGTGTGTGTGTGTGTGTGTGTGTGTGTGTGTGTTTGTGTGTGTAAAGTACAAAGAACAGACTCCAGGCAAAACAGTTAAACTGTTACAGGGCTTTGCCAGCCTCACTGTCATGGACACTTTTTCTCCAACTTGGCTTAACTATCACTCTAAGTCAACACAGAAAAGAGATACCAAATATTTAGGCATATTATTTTATCCATTCATTCACTCACTCATTGGCTCCTTATACTTTAGCATGAATGAGTGTCAAAGTACTCTTTCAACCAGATAATACCTGCTTTTCATTTCTAATTTTGGAGTTAAAAGGTTTTATGCTCCATTGAAGGCATTTCTGACAACAAGCAGATAGTGGGAGTGGATTTCAGGAATTTCTAATCCAATAGTAGGTATAAGCCAGACTCTTAAGATGAATTGATTTACTTTTGGTTAGGGAAAGTAGAAATAAGAAAGAATGTCCTACAATCTCTTTTCTTTCCTGCTAATGATATCCTGGCACCTGACTGGCTCCAGGTGGCCTAATCTCAAAAGTTGCTCCAGGCAGAAAGTGTGTGTGTCTGGCTTTGTATCCTAGTTGAGGCCACCCAGCATCCCCTCCAGAAGAATCCTCTCAATTCTATTCTTTTTTTTCCCACCATCTACTTTCTTAACTTTTAAGCCTTCTCTCTGCCATCATCTTCTCAGAGATAATTTCCATGGTTTCTAGCATAACTGGTGTTTTATTTTGTATTAAATCATATTTTTCCCATAATCCCCTCACTTTTCTGATACCATATAACAATCCCTGTGACCTTTATATTTCCCCCTACTTCTATAAATAGACCGTCTAGGTATCAGAGAAAGGCAGTAAAATACATTTTCTATAGTTTTAGAGGCATTTTCATTTTTAGATCTATTAACTGAGTATCTATTGAGAAATTTTTGGTCCTTATTTCTGTGAAAAATTTAAAATACTTTTCATCCCTCTCTACCCTCAAGGAGGTGAAACACTGACTAAGCCTTGGTCTGAACCAACATGAACATAAAAATATATATATAACCACCCATCTCTTCTTTATGATTGACACCTCAGTGAATTAATTATTAACAAGCAACAGGCCTCAAACATAGCTGATGTCATGACTTCAGGCCAAAAGCTCAGTGCAAACAATACAACATTGTAAGAGGGGAGTTATGAACATCACCCAAAGCCCAACCAGAAACATACCAAATGCATGCGTTGAACTAGACTTATTCAGCACTTGGTTCTGGCACTTTGTTCCATCCATGCTTTTGTTCCAGCCCTCTGGTCCAGTTTAAGAACCCATTGTGGCCCTCGAGTCAAAACGTTTGCCCACCCCTGGCCTAAGCCGTCAGTTGGACATCCCCAGAGGACTTCTGGACTGCAAGAGGACAGAGGCCTGGCTGAAGGACTCTCTCCCCGACCCCCCAGTGCACAAATGTCATGCACCGGGCCTCTAAGTGAAATGAATGTGAATTACATAAAAGGGTACGGTCTTTTTTTTTTATTTCAATAGTTTTATTCATTTCAAACATTTTAACAAGGAGAATGTAAACACTAATTATTATAATTTGAAACTTCAAAAAATGGAGGAATCATAGCACAATAACATACCTTATACTGAAGATGGCAAAGGCAAAATAAAATTGCCTAACAAAGGAAAGGTACAAAAGCCTTTCAAATTAAACTTAAATATAATAAAATAATTTAAAACTAAAACAAATAGAAAAGAACAAAATGTGTAAACAGTAAATTAAACATTTTCTTTAGTGCAACTTCCAAATTATGCCCGGGACGTAGATGTAGATGGCAATGTAGACTGGGTTGAAAGGTTTTTGGTCTTTAAAACATCAACTTCAGTGGGAACAGTGTTGTTGGTCTCCTTTTTAGCTAATGCTCTGATACTGTGCTCTCCAGGGGCGTGTCTCCCTACATCACCACGATAATGTGTCTATGCATTTCCAGGGTGATGTCGGTGGACGTGTCCACGGGCATTACAAGGAGCCTCTGGAAGATTGAGAGGTTGTACCTTCTACTGAATGGGCGGATATAAATCCGCCCACTCAGAAGAAGGAGCTGCGGCCGTGTTTCCCGACGTTGCCATGTTAACACTGATGCTGGTGAAGGAATGGAGGGGAGAGCAAGAGAACCCTCTGCTCTTTCGGCTCCGCGGGGCCGGATAGAACAGCCGAACGGGCCGGATCTGGTCCGCAGGCCGTAGTTTTCCCACGGCTGGCTTAGGCCCATCAGTCGGACATCCTTAGCCCTGCCACCACTGCTGCATGTGGCTGAGCAATGCTCCCCCTGTGGGAGCACACTGACCACCAACGGGCAGCTCCTGCATTGAGCGTTTGCCCCCTGGTGGTCAGTGTGTGTCATAGCAACCAGTCATTCCTCCCTTCAGTCGATTTGCATATTACCCTTTTATTATATAGGATACTTACTGAACTAATCATGAAAAGTCTAAGTATGTTTTTGGTTTTTGTTTATTTGTTTGAGGGGGCAAGGGGTCTAGGAGTAGAGGAAGTAATGATTTTGAGATATCTTGAGATTCCTCTTTAGAATAAATCTTGTTGATAAGGCAAGTGTTTTTGGTAAGGTATTAAAAATGTAGCCCAATGACTTAAACATCTTTGGTGACTAAGAGGTTCCTTCAGATGCTAGAGCACCATTGTGGGTACTTAGGGCCCCTAAGAGTCAGACCAGATGTGACCCATTAGGGATGAAGTATCTTTTAATCTGCAAGCATTGGATAAAATTTAAGAAAGCTATAATAAAATCAAAGAACATAGGATTGAAAGGGACCTTTATAATGCATCCGATCTACCCTCCTGCCTTGAGGAATGCTGCCCTTAAACCATTTCTGAGAATTGGAATCTACACTGTGGATGAGATTTATGTAACTGCGCCCATTTCACTCCACCAGCAACACGTTAGTCATTACCGCCACTTGCTGCTGATCTTTGCCTTTGTAACTAACTTTAATTCTCCCTTCTATAATTCTCTTCCATGGAGATGATGGATTCATGTCCAGAGTTCTCTATATTGCAACATGTTTTGGGTTCAATGAGGCTAAGTTACTTCTCAATAGTTTTCTTTTTGATGTGAACAATTCACATTCATTTCACTTTTATTCAATAATACAGTTTTCTAACCCTTGAAACACAGCTGCCTCACTCCTTTAACTCTTCTTTTTTTCTTCTCAGAAAGGAAGGTTCCAATATATCCTGCAATTTCTGGTGTCCACAGTATTTAAGGTATTTAGGGAAACATGGAGTTTAAGACAAAGTCCATATCCTCATGAAATTTATAATCTACTAGAATTGGCAAGTAACTATAGTGCTATAGAAAAAAATCCCCAAGTGATTAATCAAGAGATTCAGAGAAGAAATAATTTTTTAAAAATATATAGAAAGAGGTGAAGAGAAAAAAGAAAGGCTAACACCGTATCTCAGACATTTTTTAGCGTGGCTCGTTTCCCTGTGGCATGGCAGGGTTGCCTGGGAGTGGCTAAGACCTAGAAGTGGACATATCAACTGGGGTGGAGCAGCTACTGGGGAAGCAGAGCCAGAATCAGGTGCTGGAAGAAAATCTAGTCCAACAGGCAGAACATGATGTGTGGAGAGAATTGGAAATAAACACAGATGATAATCCAGACTGCCAATCTTGGGGGTATGGAAGAGGTGGCATAGTAAGAGGGTAGGGAGAAAAGGATTCACACAAACGAAAGGGGTAAACTGACATGAAGGCAGAACAGCAGCAATGAAAACATGAGAGATGACATTTAGAGGTACCAATTTGAAAAGCCATTGGAATTGGGAGCAAAGCCACTGAGGTTCTCAGATACAATGTAAAGAATGACACTAACAGCAAAGATGTCTGGCACTGTATATCAGGCATAAATAAGGATATCACGTGTGTTTGCTCACCTACCCTTCACAACGGTGTTACTGAGTGGGGGTTATCATTGCCATTTTGCAATTAAGAAAATCAGGGGTCAGATAGATTTGGTGACAGACCCAAGGTTACTCTGTGGTTAGTAAAGGAGCTAGGGCTTGAGTACTGCCTGAATATTTTCAGGAGGAATATTTTCCTGGGGGATGGTGCCTTTTCTGCAATCCTGCGTAGGCCTCAGCAGGAAACAATCAGGTAGCTTTTCCCTTTCCAAGCCGTGTTGAACGGCACATCACAGTCCCAGAGCTGCATTTTGTTTCCAACTTTGCGGGCGTATACAGGAAAGATAGAAGCATAAGGAAAGGAAGCGGTTGGGAGAAAACACCATCTTGCTTTCAATATCTTCTCTATGAATAAAATATTTCATCTGAATAAAAAGGAAAACAGAAAGAAGACAGTGAAAACAACACAATTGGGTACTGAAATGTCAGTTACACTAAGCAAAGCTAGAATGAAAATGAAGAAGCAAAGTCAATCCAAGGAGAGAAAAAGCAGTTAGGAGACCTAAGAAGAGAGTCACTCGCCAAAGTCACCAACAGCTTTAACCACTAACAAAACTTCTCCTCTGCTGATAGGGGAGAAAAAACTGCCAAAACCAGGTAGTTAGGGAGGGGAAACCAAAAAACAAAAACAAAAACTCCTGTATTAAAAAAGAAAGAATAAAAAAAAGGTGAAGAGTGGTCTTTGGGCCAGGTTCAAGTAGAAGACAGTGTTGTACTGATTTAAGGAAAATTAGAATAAGAAAAAGATGCCAAACTGCTTGCACTCCACCGCAATACCAGTCATCATTTTACTGTAGGAAAACCATAGTTTAGGTTCAAATGGGTGGATATGAATTTTAGTTTTACCAGGTTAAGAAAAGAAATAGCTATCCTTTTTCTAAACCATGCATGTTTGCCTTTTTCTTGTTTTGTTTTTTCTTTTCTTTTGTACTGGTGAAAGTTTTACTTCCTATATAGAATTTGGGATTAAAATATGTAGAATGACTTTCTAATTTTCTCAGCAACTTTACTGTCTATAAAACTTCCTTTTCTTGGTAGATATGTAACAAGGGCTCAAATGTGCTATATACATATATTTATATTCAGTGATTTGAAATGCTAACTGAATTTTTTTAATGAGCAGGACCATGTTTCGGCTTGGCCAGCAATTTCAGCCTTTTAGAAATCCATGCAGATCACCATGAATCAGTCCTACAAAGGCAATCAGTGTCAATCAACAAGACAGATAAGAGATTGTATCCATTATATACCAATCTGTTGTGGAAGTAAAAGATATTGACAGGATACTGCCGAGAGAACTGTATATTGGCTTAGTTATAATTGAGAAATGTGGAGCATGAAAATAAAGAGAGTTCATAGAATATACAAAGTACCCTATTGAATCAGCCCAAGGATCCATCTAACCCATGATTCAGCATTCACACACTTCTGAAATATGTTGGGGTGGGGTGGGTGCTGTCCCTCCAGACACCATCTATAAGTAGCTGCACACCCTCACCACCACCACCACCTCCCAGTAAAGAAGAACTGAGCTGGACCACAAACATTAGCCCTACCATCCAGACTTGTCTACCAAGATGGCAGATTACCAAATACCCCTCAGCTATAACCTGGGCTTTCATATGTGAAGTGGCTAAATGCTTTGTCTGAAACTGGAGCTGATATCCTTAAGTATTATCACCATATTTCTGGACATGAAAGCTAAATCTATGCTTTATCCCAAGTCTTTAAGGCATTTTTTTCCTGAACAAGCATGTTAATCTCCTAATATATCCCAAGTCTTCACTTTTCCAGTCCTCCACATTATACCACTGGCCCATTATTCCCCCTCACTCACAACAAAGTGACCTTCTGAGATCTAAAATGGATGGCCTCAGCCTCACTCCTATGCATAAATGAGTCTGTTGGCTTCTGTCCCCTATTGTAAAATGGGCCTTAATTTGCAAGGGCTTACATTCTATCAATATCGTGCCCCAGTTTATGTCACAATTTGCTTTTAACATTTTCCCTGCACAAACCAGCAGAGAAACACACCTCCTATCACCTCTCATGAAGCTTAAAGTCCACTTCATCAGTCAACTTTTTCCATGAAGCCTTTACAGTACTCTCCATACAAAAATAATCCTATGGTCCTTTATGTTCCCACAGTACTTTGGCCATTCATCTATTTACCCATTTAACAATTATTAATTGAACATCTACTATGGGTTAGGTACTGTTCTAAGCACTGAGGATACAGCATTCAACAAAATTGACTGAAATCCCTACCTTCAGAGAGCTCCCATTTGAGTGGAAGGAAGTGAACAATACACAAGAAAATATATCTTAGAGGGCAAAAAATACTATAGAGAAAAGTGGTGTAAGGAAGAAAGGAGAGCAAGGAGTAGAAGGGGCATTGTTATTTAAATTAGGCTGATCAGGGGAGACTTCATTAAGAGGTGAGATTGAGCAGAGACTTGAAGGAAACAAGATTTTGAATCATGTAAGATGCCAGATAAAGAGCATAGGCCTTGAGGTGAGAACTTACTTGACATGTTCTAAACCCCTCCAAATCGGCAGTAAGCTGAGTGAAGTGAACAAGGGGCAAAGTAGCAGGAGATAAGGTTAGGAAGGTAATAGGGAGGGGGATCAGAGAAGGCAGAGGCTTGCAGAACAGGCAAAGGAGTGGGTCTATTCTTTGAATGACATGAGAAGCTTTTAGAGCACTTTGAGCAGAAGTGTCATAGACAGATTTATATAAAAGAATTCCTCTATAGAGAATAACTGGAAGATAAGACAGCAGCAGATGCAGGGTTGCCAGTTAAAGGAGTTACTCCATTTGTATAGCTGAGAAGTGTTGGTGGCTTAAAAAGAGGGAAGGGTGGATAGGACAAAAGTGTCAGAATCAAGATGCACTTTGAAGATAAGTTTTGCTAATATATGAGCTGTAGGAGTCTAGGCCAGGGGTGGGAAAACTTTTTGACTCGAGGGCCACAATGGGTTCTTAAACTGGACCGGAGGGCCAGAACAAAAGCATGGATGGAGTGTTTGTGTGAACTAATATAAATTCAAAGTAAAGGAGCGGAGGGGAGAGCAAGAGAACCCTCCGCTCTTTCGGCTCCGCGGGCCGGATAGAGCAGCCGAACGGGCTGGATCCGGCCCGAGGGCCGTAGTTTGCCCATGGCTGCTCTAGGCTAACTCCAAGATTGTTTGCTGGCTGACATGGAAAATGAAGAAATGATTTATTGAGATGATGGAGACTGGGAGCATGGTTGAAATGGGAGCAAGAGGGAGAAAGAGACATCAATGAATTTGGTTTATGCTCCCAACACACCTCTCTCTCTCTCTCTCTCTCTCTCTCTCTCTCTCTCTCTCTCACACACACACACACACACACACACACACACACACATTGTATTCAGGATTCAGGTTATCTGTTCATCTTATTTTTCCCTCATCAAATTATCAAATTCTAAGTACTTAAAATATATGTATTTTAATCATTTTTTTACTTCCACCACCTAACAAAAATGTCCAATAAGTACTTAGTATTTGTCAAATCATGATTACATGAAGGACCAAACACACGTAAAACAGTCATATTCCTACCCCTTCTATTATGAGGCTACATACATCAGGCTATGAGTACTTCTAAGTGCAGGCAGTGTTGTATATAGCATTTTACATCTCAGCACACAGAGCACAGAGTGTTGTACTTAGTAGGATTGAATAGATATTTGATTAATAAGTGAGTGATGGAAGCTTTTTTAAGCTCTATTATAGATTCCTGTGTATGAGACTCAAGTTCACAAGGTTTTCCCTAGCCTAGTCAGGAAAACAGCCTGTCCTTATTCTTCATAATAACAATAGATTTCAAAATTTTGAGGTCAGCAAGCACACCAAGACAAGCTTCAGAGAAAGAAATGTTTCTGACAACCTATGATCATCTCCAGCATATAGAGGCCATACAAACCTAAAAGTCACCAATCTAAGCTCCTGTTTAAAAAGTTGTCCAGATGTAATCTATGCTATGCTGGGCCTCAGTCTGCATTTGAACAAACACAGTAGATAAATAATACGTTTCTCCAACATTGCTATACATACAGCACATTTACTTATTTATACAACTAGAGGTCCAGTGCACAAAATTTGTGCACGGGGTGGGGGGGTCCCCTCAGCCCAGCCTGCACCCTTTCCAATCTGGGACCCCTTGGGGGATGTCCGACTGCCAGTTTAGGCCCGATCCCAGGGATCGGGCCTAAACCGGCATTCAGACATCCCTCTCACAATCCTGCACCACTGGTTTCTAATCACTCACCTGCCTGCCTGCCTGGTCACCCCTAACTGCCCCCCTGCCAGCTTGGTTGCCCCCAACTGTCCCCCTCTGATGGCCTGGTTGCCCCCAACTACCCCCCTGCTGGCCTGGTCACTCCCAACTGCCCCACTGCCAGCCTGGTGACCCCTCAAGCCCCCCCCCCCCCTTCACCAGCCTGGTAGCCCCATGCAGCCTGCTGTTTAGTCATTTGGTCGTCCCTCACTAACCCCCCTTCCAGCCTGGTTGTAGGCAGCCATCTTGTGAGAGCATGACAGTCAATTTGTATATTACCTCTTTATTATATAGGATACCTCATTCCACTAACAATTTGAGGAGGCATATAGTTTGATATTTTCCACCAAAAAAAAAAAAAAGTGTTCCATCTTGCAAGCTCTGCAAATCCTATTGGGATTCTGATGCCTTGGCTATTTGTCCAGCTTGCTATATGCATCCTATACAACCCAGTTTACAATCACCAAAATCCATGCTTTCACATTTTCTCTGCAGAAGTAAAGTTTCCATCCTAATTCTTCCCAAACAGGTGAGGAAAGAGGGGTGACGGAATTTCCACAACCATACCAGGAGACATAATCAGAGCCAGATGCCCAATTTTCTGAATCAAGTAGACTCACTCATATGCCATAAAAATGAGTGATGCATTTATTATAGGCCTCTAATTAACAAAATATGGTTTTAACATGCAGCCAACAAAGTGTATTCCACTGTGTGCCCATAAAACATGCTGGCAAATTGGAAGTAACATAACAGCTCAGTCACTGCAATTGTCACCACATTAAGAAGATCCAGCTTGAGTTTTTGGGTTACATCCACCAAATATCTCTACACCAGGAGCAAAGCCAAATATCTAGTCAATGTTTAGTACATAATTCACCTAATAAAAACGTTTGAGTATATACTGTAGGCAAAACTAACATACACAGACTCATTGAAAATAAAAGCTGGACTCAATTTATAGGCCAAATGTGAGACATACATGTAAATCAGAACTACTGGTAGTTAGTTTAAAATTTTGTCAAATGACCATTTTGTAACTAATATATTAAACTGACTATTTAGGGGCATAAGATAGACAGGACCATAGGCCATATTGTTCCTTGAGATAATCTATTTAATTGTTACTTTTTTTATTGTCTAAAGTTTTACATATGTCTCCTTTTCCCTGGTTGACACCTCCCCGCCCCCCAGCCATTCCCACCCTGGGCAAACCCCCACCACCCCAGTGTCTTCGGCCATTGGTTATGCTAATATGCATGCATACAAGTCCTTTGGTTGCTCTCTAACCCCCATCCCACCTCCCTTGCCATTTGTCTCTGGCTCTATTTTTGTTCATCAAATTATGTTGATCATTATATCCCACATATGAGTGAGATCATTTATCTTTCTCAGACTGGCTTTTTTGCTTAGCATAATGCTCTCCAGTTCCATCCATGCTTTTGCAAATGGTAAAAGTTCCTTCTTTTTTATAGTGGTGTAGTATTCCATTCTCCACTCATCTGCTGATGGCCACTTAGGCTGTTTCCAAATCTTAGCTATTGTAAATTGTGCTGCTATGAACATAGGGCTGCATATATCTTTTCTGATTGGTATTTCTGGTTTCATGGGATATCATTCTAGAAGTGGGATTACTGGGTCAAATGGGAGTTCCATTTTTAATTTTTTGAGGAAACTCCATACTGTCTTCCACAGTGGCTGCACCAGTCTGCATTCCCACCAGCAGTGCATGAGGGTTCTTTTTTCTCCACATCCTCGCCAGCACTTGTCATTTGCCAATTAGTTGATGATAGCCATTCTGACAGATGTGAGATGGTACCTCATTGTCATTTTGATTTGCATCTCTCGGATGATTAGTGACTTTGAGCATGTTTTCATATGTCTCTCGGCATTATGTATATCCTCTTTTGAAAAGTGTCTATTTAGATCCTTTGCCCATTTTTTGATTGGATCATTTATCTTCCTTTTGTTAAGTTGCATGAGTTCTCTATAAATTTTGGAGATTAAACCCTTACCTGAAATAGCATTGGCAAATATGTTCTCCCATGCAGTGGGCTTTCTTGTTGTTTTGTTGATGGTTTCTTTTGCTGTGCAGAAGTTTTTTATTTTGATGTAGTCCCATTTGTTTATTTTCTCCTTAGTCTTCATTGCCTTAGGAACTGTGTCGATAAAGGTATTGCTATGCCATATGTCTGATATTTTGCTGCCTATGGAGTCTTCTAGGATTTTTATGGTTTCCTATCTTACATTTAAGTCCTTTAGTCGTTTTGAGTTTGTTTTTGTGTATGGTGTAACTTGGTGGTCTAGTTTTATCTTTTTGCATGTATTTGTCCAAATTTCCCAGCATCATTTATTGAAGAGACTGTCTTGACTCCATTGTATGCTTTTGCCTCCTTTGTCATATATTAACTGAGCATAATGGCTTAGGTCAGTGGTCGGCAAACTGCGGCTCATGAGCCACATGCGGCTCGCGAGCCGCGGTTTGCTGCTCTGTTGGCTAATGAGTTTGCCAACCACTGGGATAGGGGCTTAATCACAAGGAACAACAACAGCCTGTAATTATTGGAATTGAGAGTCTAGGTCAGTGGTCAGCAAACACATTAGTCAACAGAGAGGCAAACCGCAGCTTGCGAGCCGCAGCTTGCCAACCACTGGCTTAGGTCGATTTCTGGGTTCTCTGTTCTGTTCCATTGGTCTATATGTCTGTTCTTGTGCCAATACCAGGCAGTTTTGAGAACCATGGCTTGGTAATATAGCTTGATATCTGGTATTGTGATCCCTTCAACTTTATTCTTCTTTCTCAGAATTGCTGTGGCTATTTGGGGTATTTTTTTATTCCAGATGAATTTTTGGAGAGTTTGTTCTAGATCTTTGAAATATGCCGTTGGTATTTTAATGTGGATTGCAATGAATCTGTAGATTGCTTTGGATAGTATAGACATTTTAATGATGTTGATTCTACCAATCCATGAACATGGTATGTTCTTCCATTTGTTTATGTCTTCCTCTATCTCTTTTTTCAATGTCCTATAGTTTTCTGAGTAGAGGTCTTATTTAATTGTTATTTTTAAAAGGGCAGTTTAAATGACTTCAGTGCTCATCAACTCTTTCTTAATACTGTTGTCATTGTATTAATACTTAAGAATGGTGATAATGATAATAATGATCAGATCATAAATGATAAAGTACATTATCTTTTCAGGCACTTTGGCAATTAATTGATTGAGGCACATTCAGGCTGTTTTGTTTTTCATAACTGACAGGTGTATCTTTGATAAACCCTAGGTCAAAAGAAAAAAAAGAAAAATCTTTCCTGACCACCGTGGTACATAATCTCTCGTATACACAGCATTAGAAGAGCTCTGGGATCAGGCAAAGCTCTCCCCTGCTCTGTTTCTTAGTGGGCACCACCTACAAACATAATGGCAAACAACTGCCTGCACCTGCCAACCAGTGTTAAATGCGCCATGAGAGAATTAAAAATCATTGTCATTCACTGCAGTGACTGCGATGCAGAGAGCTGACTCCCAGCAATAGAAATGCCTGCAGCCAGAGGAGAATTAAGGATGATGAACAGATCAAATAAAATCGTGTTTCTGGGCTCATATTTGGTTTTGAAAGCTGAAGATGTCCTAGTTGTATTCAGTTAACCACATGTGGAGCTGCTGCGTTTTCTCTGCTGTGAAAACACAGGTGTTATCACACCAGGAAGTTGGTAGTATATGAGGTTGCTCTCTAAAGCTTCACCTCTGGGACTAAGGTCTCATTACTTGCAGCCAGTGCCCGTAGCATGTCCTCCCACTGTCTCTCAAGCCCTGTGTAGAAATGGGAACTGAATAAAGACGACTTTATTCAGAAAAAAAAAAACAAGTCTTCCTTATACATATTCATTTCTGTAGAGTGATTCACTCTTTCCTGAGATGGGCACTGAGAATGCCCTATAAAAATTCAACATGCCAAAAAGCAGAGCACACCTCTGGAAAGAGCTTCCTGGTGCTAGAGGCAATAAGGGTATGATTTCTATTAATCTGTGAAAATTCACTCATACAAATGACAGGAGTTAATGGATTAAAAAATCTATCAGGGCAGGGGATCCAAGATGGCAGCGTAGGTAAACACCTAAACTGCTGCCTCGCACAACAATTTCAAAACTACAACTAAAAGACAAAACGTCTATCACCTGGAACCATGGGAAAGCTGGCTGAATGGAAGTTCTACAACTAGAAGGAAAGAGAAAAGAACATTGAGACGTGCACAAGTGCTGAAAAGCTGAGGTACAGAGGCACGCGAATCGGGCTGGCAGCAGGCATTGCTTTTTTCAACCCAAAGGGAGACAAGCTCCCGATTACTCCGAACTCCAGTTTCTGGGGAGACGCGGGGGACCCAAACTCCTACAAGGAGAAGCTGGACTATCTGCCGTGGGGTCGGAAAGTGAGGGTGGCTTGCTTGCAGGGTGAAACGCAGGAATAATTGTTTACTGTGCTGGGGCGTGGGATGCAGGGACGCTGTCGGAGACGCAGAGCCGGCTAACTGACAGCCATCACTGTTTGCCACGCCCTAGCCTAGTGATGCCCTGAGACCCCGTCCTGCACAACCTACAAACCCACCCAAGCTCCAAGCAGCGGCTTTAGCATATGAATGACCTGCCCTATCGCAGCTTAACCTAGCAAACTTGCAGCCCGCTTGCAGTCAGACAGCTCCAAAACCTTGCATTCAGACAGCTCCAAAACCTCCAAACCCCAAGCAAAAAGGATAAAACTGTAGTTCTTGCTGTAGCTCCTGCTGGGTGGCCTCAGACAGTAGCTGACCTGCACCCCATTGGAGATCCAGAAGCCAGTGTACCTAGTGGTCAGTGTGAGACACCAGATTTCAACTCCTCATATCCATAAGTGACACATTTAAGAGGCAGACTCAGTGAGCACCAAAGCCCCACTGAAACAAGTCCTGCACCATAAGCGTGTCTCCAGCACAGCAGTTCTTCCATTATAGACACAGCGGGTCCTCACAGCCAATTGGCCTGAGGTCAATTCCTCCCAGTGTACCAACAGCAATCAAGGCTTAACTACACCAAGACTTTGCACTCAGCCCACAAAGGGGTGTACCTCAGGTAATTGGGGAGGCTGACCTATTGGCCCCTATAGGTCACCTACCACACAAAACCACTCCATCAACACAGGGAAGCAGCAAAATGTGGAGACAAAGAAACATGTCACAAATGAAAGAAATGGAGGAAAGCAAACTACTGGATGACATAGAGTTCAGAACCACATTTATAAGGTTACTCAAGAATCTTCTAAAAACCGCTGAGGAACTTAGTGAGACCTTTAAGGATCTTAATGAGAATGCCAAAAAAATGGAAAAGGACCAGTCAGAAATTAAGCATACACTGTCTAAAATAAAGAATATACAGGAGAGAAACCAAGATGGCCGCATAGGTAAACACCTAAACTGCTGCCTCGCACAACAATTTCAAAACTACAACTAAAAGACAGAATGGACACCATCCAGAACCACAGGAAAGCTGGCTGAGTGAAAATTCTACAACTAGAAGGAAAGAGAAAAGCTCACAGAGAATTGGAGGTACGGCAAAGGGTCTTTGTGCGCGCAGAGAGGAAGGGCAGCTGAGAGCCTGGCTGACTTTCTCTGGCGGAAGGGGGAAGGAAGCCCCCGAATGCACTGAACCCCAGTTCTGACTGCACTGAACCCCAGTTCCGGGCGAGCCCCTGGGGACCCACGCTCTTGTGGGGGGAATCTGGACTCTCGGGCGGAGACTCGGGAGCCGGGGAAGGCGGAGGACTGAAAGCGCGCGTGCCAGTGCGCACAAAGGCTGCGGAGGTTGCCACAGGCTTTCCCTAGTGGAAGGGAGTCGGAGGTTCCTGACCGCACTGAGCCCCAGTTCTGACTGCACTGAACCCCAGTTCCAGGCGAGCCCCTGGGGACCCACGCTCTTGTGGGTCAGGAGCCGGAGACTCAGGAGCCGGGGAAGGCAGAGGTCTGCACGTGCGCATAAGGGCAAGGCTGCCGGGAAGCCAAGACTGTCTGCTCCACCCTGAGACTCCACCCCATCCAAACTGAGCACAGAGGCTATTGCAATTTGGCAAGTCTAATCCTATAAGGCTGTCTCCAGCACCGAACTTCTCCCAGCATAGACGCAGCTGATCCTTACAGCCAACTGGCCTGGAGGTCAATTCCTCCCAGTGATACCAACAACAATCAAGACTTAACTACAACAAGGCTGTACACACAGTCCACAAAGGGGTGCACCAAGAGTGTCCACCTCAGGTTAACTGGGGAGGCCAACCCACTGGGCCATATAGGAAACCTAGCACACAAATTTACCCTACCAACTCAGGGAAGCAATGAAAATGCGGCGTCAAAGAAACAGATCACAAATGAAAGAAATGGAGGAAAACAAACGACTGGCTATAGAATTCAAAACCACGGTTATAAGGCTTTTCAAGAATATCCTAGAAAAGGCCGATAAATATAACGAGACCCTCGAAGATATGAAAAAGGACCAACTAGAAATTAAACATACACTGACTGAAATAAAAAATATTATACAGAGACCCAAAAACAGACTAGAGGAACACAAGAATCAAGTCAAAGAATTGAAATACAAAGAAGCAAAAAACACTCAACCGAAAAAGCAAAAAGCAAAAAAAAAAAAATCCAAAAAGTTGAAGATAGTGTAAGAAGACTCTGGGACAACTTCAAGCGTACCAACATCAGAATTATGGGGGTGCCAGAAGAAGAGAGAGAGCAAGATACTGAAAACCTATTTGAAGAAATAATGACTGAAAACTTCCCTCACCTGGTGAAAGAAATAGACTTACAAGTCCAGGAAGCACACAGAACCCCAAACAAAAAGAATCCAAAGAGGACCACACCAAGACACATCATAATTAAAATGCCAAGAGCAAAAGACAAAGAAAGAATATTAAAAGCAGCAAGAGAAAAACAGTTAGTTACCTACAAGGGAGCACCCATACGACTGTCAGCTGATTTCTCAACAGAAACTATGAAGGTCAGACGGGAGTGGCAAGAAATTTTCAATGTGATGAATAGCAAGAACCTACAACCAAGATTACTCTACCCAGCAAAGCTATCATTCAGAATTGAAAGGCAGATAAAGAGCTTCACAGATAAGAAAAAGCTAAAGGAGTTCATCACCACCAAACCAGTATTATATGAAATGCTGAAAGGTATTCTTAAAGAAGAGGAAGAAGAAAAAAGTAAAGATAAAAATTATGAACAACAAATACATATCTATCAACAAGTGAACCTAAAAATCAAGTGAATTAAAAACCTGAGGAACAGAATAATCTGGTGAATATAATAGAATCAGGGGCATAGAAAGGGAGTGGACTGATAATTCTCAGGGGAAAGGGGTATGGGGGGTTCATGAAGAGACTGGACAAAAATCATACACCTATGGATGAGGACAGTGTGGGGGAGGTAAGGGCAGAAGGTGGGGTGGGAACTGGGTGGAGGGGAGCTACGGGGGGAAAAAGGAGAAACAATTGTAATAATTTGAATAAAGATTTATTAAAATAAAAAATAAAAAAAAGAATAAAAAAAAATAAAGTGTAAATAAAAAAAAAAGAATATACAGAAACTCAACTGTAGATCAATGTACCCCAAGAATCAAACCAAAGATCTGAAATATGAGAAAACAAAAAGAAAAAAGAATCCAAAAATATGAAGATAGTGTAAGGAGCCTCTGGGACAACTTTAAGTGTACCAACATCCGAATTATTGGGGTGCTAGAAGAAGAGAGAGAGCAAAATATTGAAAACCTATTAGAAGAAATAATGACAGAAAACGTTCCCTACCTGGTGAAAGAAATAGACTTACAAGTTCAGGAAGTGCAGAGAACCCCAAACAAGAGGAATCCAAAGAGGACCACACCAAGACACATCATAATTAAAATGCCAAGGGCAAAAGACAAAGAGAGAATCTTGAAAGCAGCAAGAGAAAAACAGTTAGTTACCTACAAGGGAGTACCCATACAACTGTCAGCTGATTTCTCAACAGAAACTATGCAGGCCAGAAGGGAGTGACAAGAAATATTCAAAGTGATGAACAGCAAGAACCTACAACCAAGATTACTCTACCCAGCAAAGCTATCATTCAGAGTTGAAGGTCAGATAAAGAGCTTCACAGACAAGAAAAAGCTAAAGGAGTTCATCACCACCAAACCAGTATTACATGAAATGCTGAAGGGTATTCTTTAAGAAGAGGAGGAAGAAGAAAAAGGTAAAGATAAAAATTATGAACAGCAAAATGGCATCAAATACATACCTACCAACAAGTGAATCTAAAAATCAAGTGAATAAAAAATCTGAAGAACAGAATGGACTGGTGAATATAATAGAATCAGGGACATAGAAAGGGAGTGGACTGACAATTCTCAGGGGGAAGGGAGTGTGAGGAGTGAGGGAAGAGACTGGACAAAAATCTTACACCTATGGATGAAGACAGTGGCAGGGGGTAAGGGCATGGGGTGGGGTGGGGAATCAGGTAGAGGGGAGCTATGGGGGGAAAAAAAAGAGGAACACCTGTAATAATCTGAACAATAAAATTTTTTTTAAAAAATTAAAAAAATTAAAAATAAAAAATCTATCAGGATATACAAATGCCACAATCCTATTTATTTAGTCACTGTCTTGTACATTTCAATCTACAATAAAGTATTAACACTAAATATCAATCAATAATCAAATAACAAATAAGCATCAACTGATCAACATTTATTTAAGTATCTAGTCTGTGCCCAGAATATTACTTGGTTCTAGAAAGGGATGAAAAATAAATATGAGACATTTACCCTACCCTTTCTATATTTAAAAAATATACTTACAAAATTTTAGTATATACTGTAGGCAAAACTAGCATACACAGACTCATTGGAAATAAAAGCTAGAATCTATCTATAGCCCAAATTTCAGAAGTGTTTTCAAATCACTGTTTACATTGCCAAAGAAATTTAATCTTTTTTCCATATGAAGTACATTAAAGTATTTAAAGGTAATATACATATGTTTTCCTTTTTCCAAGCTAAAATTAATTTAACCACTTCTCATGTGACAAGATTTTAAAAATCATTCCCCATCTTAATTGCTTCTTTTTAAAATATACTCTCATTTTAAGCATCTCTCTTAATTTGATATGACTGTATGCTTTAGCTCTATGGAATTCCATTTAAACTGTGAAATGGTAGACTTTAGCCAGATTACTATGATTGGATCCTTCCATCACAAAAGAAACTGATTTGAATGAACTTTCCATTCCCTAGCTCCCTGCATCTAGGAGACCTGCAGGGAATATCCACAGAAAGCACTGTCTTCAGGTGAGACATGTTGAGAAGAGACTAGAACTATGTAGTGACCACTGTACAGGATGTGGTTTCAAAGAATTTGTCAGGAACAGGGCTCTCACGTTGTAAAGTGTGAGGATGGATGGACTCATTTACAGGGTCCCCAAATGTATGATCTGCAGATCTCAATCTCTTTACTGAGTAGAAATAAGAGACTCAGATGCAAAGTAACCTGTGCAGGAACAAAACTGTGCGTAGCAGATGTATTTTCCAAAAATTTTAGCAGCAGTATTTCTGATCTCACCAGGTCTTTTAGAACCCTGCCACATCTCCATCAAGAAGTGGGGTCCACAGCAGCAATCTTGAGAAAGAAGAACAAAGTTGGAGGGATCACAATACCAGATATCAAGCTGTATTACAAAGCCACTGTTCTCAAAACTGCCTCGTACTGGCACAAGAACAGACATATAGACCAATGGAACAGAACAGAGAACCCAGAAATAGACCTAAGCCATTATGCTCAATTAATATTTGACAAAGGAGGCAAGAGCATACAATGGAGTCAAGACAGTCTCTTCAATAAATGGTGTTGGGAAAATTGGACAAATACATGCAAAATAATGAAACTAGATCACCAACTTACACCATACACAAAAATAAACTCAAAGTGGATAAAGGACTTCAATGGAAGATAGGAAACTATAAAAATCCTAGAAGAATCCATGGGCAGCAAATATCAGATATATATCATAGTAATATCTTTACTGATACAGCTCCCGGGGCAATGGAAACTAAGGAGAAAATAAACAAATGGGACTACATCAAAATGAAAAGCTTCAGCAAAGGCACAGCAAAAAAAAAAAAAAAAAAAAAAACACCCAAAAACAAAAACAAAAAACATCAACAAAACAACAAGAAAGCCCAGTGCATGGGAGAACATATTTGCCAATGTTATCACCGATAAGGGTTTAATCTCCAACATTTACAGGGAACTCATACAACCTAACAAAAGGAAGATAAACAACCCAATCAAAAAAATGGGCAACAGACCTAAATAGATACTTTTTGAAAGAGTACACAAGGAAGGCCATGAGACATATGAAAACATGCTCAAATTCACTAATCATCTGGGAGATGCAAATCAAAACGACAATGAGGTACATCTCACATCTGTCAGAATGACTATTATTAACAAATCAACAAATGACAAGTGCTGACGAGGATGTGGAGAAAAAGGAACCCTCGTGCACTGCTGGTGGGAATGCAGACTGGTGCAGCCACTGTGAAGAACAGTATGGAGTTTCCTCAAAAAATTAAAAATGGAACTCCCATTTGACCCAGTAATCCCACTTCTAAGACGATATCCCATGAAACCAGAAACACCAGTCAAAAAGGATATACGCATCCCTATGTTTATAGCAGCACAATTTACAATAGCTAAGATTTGGAAACAGCCTAAATGCCCATCAGCAGATGAGTAGATTAGAAAACTATGGTACATCTACACAATGAAATACTACACTGCTGTAAAAAAGAAGGAATTCTCACCATTTGCAAGAACATGGATGGAACTGAAGAGCATTATGCTAAGCGAAATAAGCCAGGCAATGAAAGAAAAATATCACACGATCTCACTTATTTGTGGAATATAATGAACAACATAAACTGATGAACAAAAATAGATACAGAGACAAAGAAGCACTGAACAGACCGTCAAAGTTCAGTGGGAAGGTGGGGTGTGGAGGGAGTAAGAGATCAACCAAAGGACTTGTATGCATGCATATAAGCATAACCAATGGACACAGACACTGGGGGCGCTGAGGGCATATGCCAGAGGGTGGGGAGGCTGGGAGGAAGTCAGTGTGGGAGGGAAATGAGAAATATGTGCTACTATTTGTAATACTTAAACAATAAATAAAATAAAAAACCGTGGTACATCTACACAATGGAATACTACGCTGCTGTAAAAAAGAAAGAACTCTGACCATTTGCAACAACATGGATGGACCTGGAGAGCATTAAGCTAAGCTAAATAAGCCAGTTGGAGAAAGAAAAATATCACATGATCTTACTCATTTATGGAATATAATGAACAACATAAACCCATGAACAAAAATAGATCCAGAGACATAGAAGCATTAAATAGTCCATCAATCTTCAGAGGGAAGGTAGGGGAGGGTGAGGGGGGGAAGTAAGAGATCAACCAAAGGACTTGTGTGCATGCATATAAGCATAACCAATGGACACAGACACTAGGGAGGTGGGGGCCTGTGCTGGGGAGTGGGGATGGCCAATGGGGGGAAAAGGAGATATATGTAATACTATATGTAATACTTTAAACAATAAGGAATTAAAAAAAAAAAAAGACGTGGGTCCATTTCCCCTCTCCTAGTGGCAGCTTTGACAAAGAGATGCTGCATGACTTTTGAGGCTAGGTTGCAATTGACCATATAGCTTTTACATGGTTCTCTATCTTGATTTCTCTATCTCTGTCTCTATATCTCTAGCTCTAGCTCTCTATACATCTTTGGAGTCCTGAACCATCATGTAATAATCCTCCAGAAGCCAACACAATGGAGAGACCATCTAGAGAGACCAAAGAAGCATCTGAGATGCCCCACTGTCCAGCTGTTTGAATTTTCCAGCTCAGTGACAGAGCTTTCACATGAGTAAAACCACCTAGCTGATCCCAGAACCATAAGAAGTAAGAATAAAATGGAATTATTTTAAGCCATTAAGGCATTAGGTTTGGAAATAGTGTGTCACTCAGTAATAGATAATTGGGACACTGCGTTCCTTAGGGGGAGGGGAGGAAGGGCGGAGGGGAAGAGCAAAACCTCTGCTTCAAAGTCCCTCCTTTCAGTAGATAGTCTTTAATTTTCTTTCCCTGGAATTGCCTTGATGTGCAATGATAACAGAATATGGTCAGGCCAAGACTCCAAATGAGAAGTTCTCTGCAGAAAGTGATCAGATCAAATGGAAAGTCCAGACCCTTTCGTCACATTCTTTTACCTGTACCTCTGCCTGCCCTGACCATTTGTACGCAGTGCCTTACTTTAGTGAACCTTAGAAATGAGTGCCCCACACTAAAAAGGAAGGCACATGTAACCAGGCACAAGTCAGTCCTTCATGAATGTGGTGAGGCCCACTAAGAAGCAGTGGGCTGCACATTGAACTCATAATTTCAGTGAGAAGGGCAGGTAGAGTCATTATTAGATGTTCATAGAAAAAAAAATTATACTCTGAAGAAATTATGCCCTGCAGTCCTTTAAAGTAAAATCAAATCAGGGGTTTCTGGGGTAACAAACAGTATTCAAGACCACAGAGCTAGAAACTAATTAATTAAAAAATCTTGCCAATCTATTGGAAGATGACTTGCAGTTTTCATGCTATCTCTGCAAAGGGAAGTGAGCTGCAGGAACTTATCAGTGGAATTTTCCCCTGCCTACCAGGCATGGTTTCTCAATGGGAAAAAGACTGAAACTATGGGAAAAAGGAAAAGGTCAAGAGAAGTGGTTCTGGTCCATGCCCTGATAAAACTAGCTGTGTGCCTCTTAACTAGTTTTTCTGATTCTTTGTCTGAAATAATTGTCATTGGGCTCATAGACTTCTCCAATCATGTCCAGCTGTGGAACCACTGCTTCCATGACACAAGTTCAAGATATCTTTCCTTCATTTTTCAGTAGTAGTTTTCATCAAGTGTAAAATTAGACTAGGGGCATTCAAATATCTGAAAAGAATATTCCTTTAAATCTAAAAGGTGTACCTGCTGGCCACTACTCATTGAGAACTCATTTCTCTTTGGCAACTCAGAGTTCCTTTCCCACACATGATCTGCAAGTGCCATTGGTGACCTCTGTGCCACTCTGTGACCATGAAGGATGCCACAGCCTTGGCAGGTAGGCTGCGCACGGGTGCACTTGAGCCCATCAGCAGTGTAGCTTGCCTGGTCCTCACCTTATGGCAGTCCAAAAAGAACAACAGGTAGGAGTCTGGCATGGGATTGAATTCACTCAGAGGCTGGGGAGTTAATCAGCTCCTGAAAGGGTGACTCTCCCCAACATGAAACCACACCCAGGTCCAGGAGTTGTCACAACACTGAGCTCCAACACAGTTAAGGAGGAGCACTTGGCAGCTGAAGAGAGAGTGTCAGGGCTGTCACAATGAGAGTAGAAGAAGGATTATAAGAGTATTTTTAGAAGAATGCAAAGAAAATTTGAATACAGTGAAGAGTGGATGGGAAGGAGGCTAGCAGAATAGGAAAAGGAACGGAGTGATAATGAGGCAGAAAATCAAGATAATAAAGAAGTGATCCTGATCAAGAAAGAGAAACCAAAATAGTATAAGAAATAATGAATATGACTGGGGTGGGCAGAAAGGAGAAAGGGAGGGAAAGACAGAGAGAGAGACAGAGACAGTCTCGACTAGTGTTTGACCAAACAACGGGGCTCCATAGCCTAGGCAAGTTGACACATAAAAGTAACCATCAAAGATACTGTGAGTTAAAAAGGCTTACGGAGAGCAGGGACCCCAGAGAGCTCTCACTCTTTTCTGTCTCTTTGTCTCTATCTCTGTGTCTGTCTGTCTCTCTTTTTTTCTTAGATGTAATTAATATTTAAATCAGTAGACTTTGAGTAAAGCAGACTATACTCCCCATTTTGGGTGGTCCTCATCCAATCAGTCAAAAAAGCCTTAAGAGCAAAGAGTAAGGTTTCTCCAAGAAGAAGGAATTCTGCCTCAATATTGCAACATAGCAGTCCTGCTGGGGTTTCCATTTCCAGCCTGCCAGCCCCTACAATCTCATGAGCCAACTCTTTAAAGTAAATCTCTCTATATAGGCATATACCCCCTCTTGGTTCTATTTACCTGGAGAATCCTGACTAATCTAAAATACTATTCACAACTGCCATGCAAAGAGGGCATCACTGACCTATCTTATAGATAAAAAAGCTTTAGAGAGTTCAGCTTCTCCAGTAACCTCTACCTGAAGCTTTTTTAGGAATGTCATTTGGCAGCATCTGGCCAAAGGGGCAAACATTCCTCTCCACAATCCTGAGGCTCTGGCAATTACATAGTCCTGTTTCTAAAGTGGCCTAGCAATGGAGTTCAGGAAGGAACCCTGGACACGAAGGAGCTCACTTACTTCACAAACACCGAGACCTAGCAGAAATACCCTTTCAAACAATGGCTTACTCACATTCAGACAATGCTGTAGCTAAAATTCTGGGCCATTTCCCTCTCTGTTTCATGTGCTGTTCCCTACCTTGATTAGTATGAATTCCTATTTTCAACATTTCATAGTAAGGAAAAGCCTTATTCACATGCATTGTTGAATTCTAAGTTATACAAGAGTTCAAATCCATCTTACCACAAGTTTTGTTCTTTTCTTAACTTATAGCTTACCCCAGAGTATATTCACCATGCCCAAAGTTAATGAACTTGAACACATTTGTAGCTCATAGTTCAGTCAGGTGTCTCACAGGAGCCTAAAGAAGGCAGGGGGTTAACCACCAACGGAAGCTCCACTTCAACAGCCTTTATTAACCCTGCAAGTTTCTTTAACCACTACCTCCAGGATACAGCAATGGGACCTGGTTTCTCTCACCTCCCAAGTACCGCAGAGCTGATATTTAGGAAGGAAAAACTGTCAGTACACCTGTAAATGTCTCATGTGGCTTTTGCTCCCTATCAGTGTAATCAAGGTAATCACTTTTTTTCTTGATTATTTTTATGCCAGAGGTAAGTGATTTATCCTGCTCAGAGCTTTTTCTTATGCTCTCAAGTGTCAATACTGACTCTCTTAACTATCAAATTATCAACCAGCTTTTTTCCTAGACCTCCAGAGCGAGGACTAAAAATTTAATGAGGCAACCCAGTCTAGTACCCTGAAAAGATCATGAGAGATGCAATGCATAATTCAGTCTAACCTCTTTGGATTCCATTCAGTTTAAGTCAATATTTATCAACTCTTTTCATATGTACTGGGCATTGTGTTGAGATCCAGAGATATAAAGACTAATGAGCCACCCACTGCCTTGCCTCCAGAGAATCTAAGGTCCACTGGGGGACAGCCATGTCTAAAAAAAATTGCAATAATGGATGACACACCTTAACAGGAAGACATATGTTGACCTGGGAAGTACTAGTTGCAATGGTTTGTTCCAGCTAGGATGAGTTTTAGAGAATGTTTCTTATGGAAGGTGATACCTCAGCAGAACCTCACATGTAGAACAGAGGCTGAAGAAAAGATCTCCATGTCTCCCCACATTTTCTTACAGCTCTGAAATTCAGTAACTTTATGGATATATACAAGAAATTTTGCAATCTGGGAACATCCAGAGTCAGGAGGTTTTTGAGGGGAGTGGGGTTTACAGGGAACCCCAAAGTCAGGTAGCTGTCCCACGCAGTCTCTTCCAAATCACAGGAGTACATGTTAACCTTGTGACAAGTGAGCAAATTTACTCCCAGAGTCCTCACTGCAGACTCCATGCTAGAACACAGGTTAAAATATTGTCTGCATTGGGGAGCCCACAGCCTGACAGAGGGAAAAGGAAAGGAGGGGATGAGGAAGCTCGAACTGCAAACCAGGCATCAAGTAGAGCATAAAGAGAGATGCCAATAAGGAATTCATTAGCGGAGGAAAATGTTTGCTTCCAAAGAAATCAAAGAGGCTTCATGACATACACACTTCCAACTAAAAAACTACCAAAAAATAGAGAGATACCAGGAAGAAAGGAAGAGCATTCTACACAGAAAAAAAGATGTGAGGAAATGGGGGATGGAAAGGAATAAAGAAATTTTAGGACATCATAAGCTAATTTCGACTATAGATATGAAATATAATAATACCTATTATTATTATAAATATAACTTGAGTGCCTACTCAATGTGCCAAGAATTTAAATGTCCTATTTCACTCTTCACTCTAAGGTAGAATATGGGTATCACCCCCATTTTTCAGGTGAAACAACTGAGGCTTAACTGGCCAAGCTGGGACTTTACATGGTGTTTCTGATTCCAGAGTACACATTCTTAAGACTAATAAGATTATCTTGTTTAGGGTGCAGTAGTTGATTCCCTGCTGGAAAATAGATGCTTAACCCAAAAGGCAATAGAAATAGTGTCATTTTTAAGGAGAAGACTAATATATTATAGCAGATAAATCTGGCGGCAGTATGGAAAATGATCTGGAGCAGAGAAAGACTAGAGATTAGGGGACCTTTGACCTGACTGCTATTGTAATTATATATATGCAGGAGTCATGAAAGGTTCTGGAATGAAGCAATAGCAGTGGAAAAAGAAAGAAAAGAAAGATACATATAAAAAAAAAAAAAAAACATTGTGGAGATAGAATCATTAGGACTAAGCTAGTGATTAGATATGATGGAAGAGGTGAGAATAGGACCTTGAAGAAAGTATGTTGGGTCCCTGTAAGGCTTTAACCAACACCTTTTTTTTTTTTTTTTTTTTTTTTCAAATCACAACTCCAGAGTCAAAAGTTGAGAAAAGAAAAACAGGACATGAGGACATAGATTTAAAATGAAAAAAAAAAAAAATGTGTATTCAGAGACATGGGAAGAGAGGTTCTAGCTGGGTCTGTCTTCTGATACTTGGTGTGGCTCCTGATACATGGGAGGGCCTCAAAGCATTTGTTGAGTGAGTAGATGAATGTGTGAGTCAGCTCATCTAGATTGGAAGATCTTAGTAACACATACTTGAATGGGGGCATTGGGGCAGCCATCAGTCCCATGAACCCCACATGTTACTGTGATTAATGTTGCTTTTTCCCGAAATCTTGGACTGAAAAATCAACACTGAACACCTGAATTAAAAAAAAAAAAATCCCGTTGGCAAAGTTTGCTTTTCACAGTAGGAGACTCCCAGCAACATTGCCAAAATCCCGGAGGCCCAATACCTTTCTGACTTAGCAATAACTCCCAAGTTAAACAAATTGCCAAAGAGTTATAAGCTTCTTATTAGTTGGATGGATTCCTCCAATTGCTCTGTTGGCTTCACTTTCCCTGCACACATGTTGGTGAGTTCCATCGATAATTCGTGTGCCTGCAAGTTCTCTCTGCTACTGAGGAACGCTGGCATTTCTCGGTTAGCATCTGCTCTGTGATCTATGATCTACAGTCTCCACTCCCTCTTGCCTTCACTTTGAACTGAAGTGCTGTGTTAAGCAACCCCACTACCCACCATCAAACAAGCTGAGACCTGAGTCTTCATTAGTGTTACAACACTTGCACTTTATCCCAGGCTAACCAGTAACACCAGTATTCAAACTGCAGTGCGACAATAACCACAACACCCCAAATGAAAGGGCCTATACCATTTTCAGGATGTCCAGAGCAAGCATGCCACTGGAGATAGCTAGAACACAGGTCTCAGAAGGTTTAAACAGACCAGGTATTGGAAAAAGCTCAAACCCATGAAAAGCTGGAATAGGAAATTAATGTTAGTGTGTAGCCTTTAATTTACCCAGCAAGAACTAAAATGGAGAACTGGTAGAGAAAGGATATATTTCACTGGAGTAAAGATCAAATTGATCCTTTAGGGTGGGGAAATCCACTTTAAAAATTAAATTGTCCATTTCAGTTAACAGTCCTAATTCATACATTAATACACAATCTTCTGTTTCATTTTGAGTTGAGCAAAATTTAGCTACCATACCAAAGTTTGTTTCTGCACAGATTTCTATATAATGTAAGATCAGTGTGATGGTTTCATTATACCACATGAAATGAAAATGTTCCATTCAAAATTTATTCCTCAAGGAAAGCTCCTTGAAATTAATTATAAACTACATTTTCTGTTTTGTTTTTTTTTCTTTGAAAAGTACAAATGTCTAGAGTACACTGGTTCTACTCTTCTTTTGGGGTTATGACAAGGGACCATGGGGTTAATTTCTGTGTACTATTTCCATCAAGTTAACAAGTGGGATGAACAGAAACAATCATTTTATTAACTACAATAAAGAGTTATGGAGAAAATAATGAGTCCACCAGATATCCATAATTTCATCTTTCCTCCTTAGCAGTGTTATCTTATTTTATCTAGAGTTTTTTCCTAGGCACACAAATGAGATCTTTCAGAGGGTGGGCTGAGGAGTGGGAAGAGGAGGAGAGGGAGGAGAGGGGCAGTGCACCTGTACAAGGTGTGCACAAACTAACAAATTCTACACAAATGTCTCTGATGCTCAGGTCCTCAATCTGAAATAGAGAATGGGCTCAGATCCAAACTGGACATGGTCACGACCCAATGCTTTCTGAGAATTGCCCTCTCCTTCTCCTAAAAAGTATTATCATTTGGTAAAAGAGGACAGTTCCTCGATAACTGCCATCTGTTACCTGCCTGAGCTCTTTTTCTGCAACTTCAAGAAAACAGAGAATGGAAAGGCCTCCTTGGGGTCTCTCCATAGTAGAGAAGTCTTTCCCTACAAGTTCAGTGTTTTCTAATTCTTTGTAATCACTTTATTTTGTTAGTAAAATTAATCTGCCATTCATGGTTTTCTAGAGGCTTCATGATTTATACTTCCACATCCAGAAATAGATCCTAATAAAACAATCCTGCTGTATGCCAGACACTAGCCAAAACTGTACTAGTCTTAATGATGTACATTTGATATAAAGAAGGCAACCTGAAATAAACTGGCTAGGGTCATGCTGAAGAAAATTGCTAAGATCCATAAATATGTCCCCAGATCTAAAGCAGGAAAAGGGAGTGAGGTTTAATCTAACCTTTGCTTGCACTTCATTAAGAAAGCCATCTCGCTATTGTACATCTCAGTTTTTCCACCAGAGGATAAGTTTAAATACAAAATTATTCTTAAAATGAAGAATAGAAGAAACCCCAGTTAGAGATTGTTAAAAATTTGGAAAAAATACTAAACATCTTATTTATACTAAGTATCAGTAGGCAATTATGTGGTTTCCTTCATAGTGAAAAGAAAAATTAGTTCTTAAAATGGATGGTAGTGCCAAAGTAATGTAGGATGTTCACATTAGGAGAGACTGGGGAGCGGTATGCCAGAACCCTGCATGATCTTTTTAACTTTTCTGAAAACAATTTAATGTTTTACAATGAAGATTTACTTAAAAGAAATAGGGTATGGCTAGGAGGTGGGAAGAATAAACCAAGGGCTACAGGAGCATCGAGGAGTTGGTTCAAAACTCTAGTCTTAAATGACAGGTAATAACCAGACAATGCCCCATTTGAGATGTGCAGAGGACCGTTCTTTGGTGACATAAAAACACAATCTCTAGATTGGTCTTATCTCTAGAGAACAGAGAGTTCTCAGTACCTCTCCTGGGCAAGGAAGCCTTCGATCATTTTGCACAGAGCAGCGTGACTCTTCAGCCTCTGCAAGATGTCCTCTCCGAGGGTCCTTTCATTCAAGTAGCAGGTATTTTCCTAAGCTCTTTCTCTCCAATTATACATGGTGCTTTGATAAGTCATTCTCTTCCTCTAGCAAACACAGCTTGGGTGTGTAATCAAATCCCAGAAGTTACAGTGAGCAAAGATATGTGGTATCTATGAATCGCTTCTGTGTGCGTGTATATTTTAATCTGTTACTTAAATGGTCAGGCTAACTGGGGAGAGGAAAAAGAGAAGAGAAGAGCTGAAGGCAGTTCTATCAGTTGTTTAAACAAATTTCACTCGTGTGGCGTGGTGCAAGCCAAGATTCAGTGTGACTGAGTGCTTCCGTCTGAGGAAAAACCCAGACTGAAACAGAAAACTCTCTCTCAGTCCTTTGCCAACCTTCTTAAAATAACTACCATTGTGTTGGATTAAAAGGCATTTGCTGAAGATTCTGTGAAGAATTAAGCTTATTTGTTGTTCTTTTAAAACAGAAAGGAGAATAATAAAGCTGTTAGTCAGCATCGTCTTAGAAGATAAAGCTTTCAAGATAGCAGAGGATCTGGGTCACTTGGGAGCTTCCCTGAATCTGCTCTTGATTGGCAGCTCTTCAGAATTTCAGCTGCAAACTTAACGCATCCTCCCAGCCCCAATCCTCCCAGCCCCAATTCCAGGGCTCACCGGACTTGGTCACTGAGAAGTGGTCTGTTCCAGTGTCTTTGGATGAGTGGCATCACCCTCTCTCTCCCCTTTCTGCCCTCCCCCCTCCCGCCCCCCGCGCCAAGAGTTCAACTGTGACCTCACCAGAGAGAAACAGAGAAGAATCGAATTTGGCAGAAAGAAAGAAATTCCAGAATATCACAAGTGCTCTTGATTGCTTTGAAGTTGTACTTGTTGGTTCTTCTTCCATGTCTCTGTGACAAAACAAAACAAAGTGACTCCAGGATGCTTAGGCATAAGAAAGCCCCAACAAAACCCCACGCCATGGGTGGAGAAAGCGTCCTGTTCAGGCACCAGCCAGAGCCCCTACAGTGATGGCAACTTTGACAACAAGCAAGTCAAGCAAGTCCTGTGGGTGCTCAGCATGGGGCCCTCAACAGTGTCTCCTTGAGACAGACAGACTAAGGAGAGGAGGTTAATTCTTCCCCTCCTGAAGGCTGGGGGCACTTTCTTCAAATACCAGAAAGGTTTAATTCAGATAGCATGAATGTCTGTGCTTTCATTGGCTCTTTATATAAAAATAATTCTAGTGTAGACATCTCTCTTGAGCAGTGGTTCTAAAACAGGGTGAGTTTGACCCCCATTTGGCAATATCTCAAAACATTTCTGGTTGTCACAACTGCTATTGGCATCTAGTGATGAAGCCCAGAGATCAGCTCTTACAATGCTCTAAATTCCTACAAAAGCACAGACTGCCCTGCACCACCAGAAAGTATCTGGCCTGAGGGCAATTCTGCCAAGGTTGAGAAACTCTGCCCTAGAGGATGGAATAAAAATTAAAGTTTCTACTTGTTCCCATGATTTTTTTTATAAGTTTTTAAAACTCCACACAAGAACATCTCAGTGTTTAAACACCTGTTTGTCATTCTACCATGCATACCAGGACCTTCACAAGCTGCTCAAACAAAATGGTTAGCAAATAATCGCTAATGAAAGAAAACAGATATTCTGAATATACACTGAGTGGCCAGATTATTATTATCTCTGAACACATAATAATCTGGTCACTCAGTATATATGTATATTAGAGGCCTGGTGCATGAACTCATACATGGATGGGGTCCAGCCAGCCTGGCCAGGGGGAGGGGACATGAGCGGTTGGCCCGCCTGCCTGCTGGTCGAACTCCTGGTCGAGGGAACAATTTGCATATTAGCTTTTTATTATATAGGATATATACTGAGTGGCCAGATTATTATGCGTTCAGAGATCATAATAATCTGGCCACTCAGTGTATACCATAACCTGTTTCTCTAGTACCTTTATCAATGAACCCATCAATAAACATGTTGGATGCCCACCACATGGTCAGCCAGTGTTTGCTACCATAGGGAATACAGAAAGGTATAGGAAGTGCCTGGCTGGGCTCAGTTGGTCGGAGCATTGTTTCATACATCAAAAGGTTGTGGTTTGATTTCCAGTCAGGACTCATGCCCAGGTTGCTAGCTCAATCCCCAGTAAGGGGCATGCAGGAGGCAGCTGATTTTTCTCTCTCTCCCTCTACCTTCCTCTCTCTCTAAAATCAATACAAATGTATTTTTTAAAAAGTAAAAAAGGTATGGAAAGCAATCAAAATGGAAAGAGGAACACACTTATGGAAAATTAACAGTATAGAACAAGAAAATCTAATAAAGCATACATTTAGCTAAATATTAAAATTGGTAAGCTAATATTTATGCTGTACATAATTATTTTTAAGAAAATTAAAAATTTAATGACAAATAAGTTAAATAACTACTGATTATTTTGCTTGGGTGATTATTAAACCAGTGAATGCCTATTAGCATTACTTTTTAATTTTCAAATTTAATAAATAGCCACTGAGAGATTGGATTGGCCCAACATTACCTAAAAACAAAGTGATAATTCCAGGACAATACTCAGCAAAGGAATTTATCAAACTTAGTTAAGTTGACACAAGTCATTCTTCACAAAAACTTGTAATTATACTAAAAAGTAGTATAGAATTAGGTGACAAAAGTAAAGTCTTTTCAAAGTGGACACAGAAACTCTCTTTTAAGCTTAATTTCACTCAAAGATAAAAAGTAACATTGAATAGCCAAAGAATATATGTGCAAAACCCATAGACACAGACAACAGTGAGGTGGTGGCCAGAGGGAAAGGGAGGCAGGGGCTGGGTGGAGGTGGGCAAAGGAGACATCTGTAATAGTGTCAACAATAAAAATAAAATTAAAAATAAATTAATAAAAAATAATTTTGAAAATAAAATTATAAAAGAAGTCAAAATAAATGAGATTAAAAAGGAGAAAATTAATTTGCATAAAAAGAATTTCCCATTGTCTAACAAATATATTGAACATACTAAACTGAGTGAGAACCGCTCTTATAACTTTGCATCTCACTCTTTTCTTCCTTGTGTTACTAAACCTAGACCCTATAATTGCTCTATACCGGCAGAGGCAAGAAGCTGACAGCAGATAGAGCCTTCAGTCAGATGAACTGGAGCTGCTCACTTTCCTTGGAAAAGCCTCTGACCAGCAAAGCCTGAGAGGAGCTCTGGATCTTCAGATGTCCCCTAGTGGGACTAGAGAAGACAATGGTTTGTAGTTTCTCCTCTGTGCTGACACTCTTGACAGTTTAGTGAAAGGTTATAAACCAAATCCAAAAGCTCTAGGAGCCATGAATGGTGTTGGACTAATGAAATGGGTGTGTTTTTGGTTTTGGTTTTGGTTTTGGTTCACCATTGGTGTGTCCCTATCAGGCAAGAGAGGAATAAAAACTTGAGATTGCAGATCTGTGGGAGGAATCCCTTTACCTAACGTTGGCACCCATCCCTTTGCCTCTTTAATTGTCTGCAATGGGTTCAATTGGAAGGGTCAGCTCCTCATAAGACATCTCTGCCAGAGAGGCATTTCGGTGCTGCCTGGCACAAAGGTACTTCTTGTTTGCATGCTTATACTTTACGTGAAAACAGGTACAAACGCTGGCATGACACCAAACACTTTCAGTAGCACCACTCAGCAATTGTTATCTCTGTGCTAGACTTGGAAAAAAAAAAAAGCCACAAAAGGAGATGGCCATCTGGTCTACCATGAGTCTGTGTAAGTAGCAAAGACAACACCAGCCTTGTAAGGAAGACTGCTGTCATGAGAGATTAGGAACTTGTCAGCTTTAACAGACCATATCTCAGAGGAGGGAGCAAACTCAAATAAGAATAGTTGAGTCCTGGTTTTAAAATTTTATATATATATATATGGAGGGCTAGAAGGCACTTACTGTGACCCTAAAATAAGAAACAAAACAAAATACACATGTATGTGTGTATGTATGTATATAAAATCCTTTTTATAATTTGAAAATTGCCAAAATAAGTGGAAAAAATCACAGGTTTTTTTTTTAAGGCAATTACAGCCAGCTGACTTCTAAGAATACAAGAGTTTAATACCAATAAGATAGATACTTCATGACCAAATGGGTATCCTAGACTATCGGGAACTCTGAGAAGCTTCCAACATTGTGGAAGCATGATCTCAGGACAGATCATGGAAAAAGCTGGACTTGAGCAGAGTTTGAAAACTTGACAGCAAAAAGTGCACTTTCCATTGTTTTTTTATTGTTTGTGTTGATCTAAAAAGCCACCACATTTCTGTCCTTCAACAGAAAGTTTGGCAAAGTGGCCTCAGATTTCCCGTATATGCAATGCCACCTCTAATGTACCACCTCCTGCGCTGTACCCTCTCAGTGGACTGTCTGTTGGACTTGGCATGCTTTTGTTTTGGGTTTTTTGTTTGTTTGTTATTGTGGGTTTTGTTTTCTTGTGTGTGTGTGTGTGTGTGTGTGTGTGTGTGTTTTGTTTTGGGTTTGTTTGTGTGTTGTTTTGTTTTGTTTTGTTTTGTTTTGTTTTGTTTTGTTTTGCTGTGAGAGTGTTAATGTTCCCATTTGGTCAATTTTGATGCCAACAGCAGCATGCTTCTGCAAAATCACCCATCAGGTGAAAGGGGCACAGGCTATGGCCTTAATAATAATACCTTCAACTACTATAACTTTCCACTTACCAAAATTTTATATCATGTAGATCAGTTAATATGCACAGAGAAGAGGAAAATGCTTTGACCCACATAGAGAATCAGATATGTGAACCTTGATCTGCTGCAGTTGAACCTCTAACCCCCAAAGCCAACCTGCTACAACCCCAGACAACTATTACCCCTTGTTTAAGACTGATGAATATCATACTATTCCTTGTAATACATCAGAATGTGCTGATTAGAAAGTGCCTTGCATTTTGCCCTTCAAGGCCATTAGATGGGTAGTCCTATAGTCAATGTTGTCACAGAACCACAGATACAAACTAAGGCTCTTCAACCTCCATAGAAACAAAGAGTCTTAAAAGTGGGAGTGATGTAAGAATACCACCCTCTATGGAATATGTGAATTATCTTTATAGCATCCCAAATGAGTGGCCTGACAGTTTTCTAGAACACCTACAATGATGAGTACCTACTTCCTTCCTAATATGTAGGCAGACAGTGCTAATATTTATAAAGTTATTTTTATTATCAAGCTAAAATAAGCCTCCCTAGTAATTCTTCCTACTAATCATAGTTTTAGCCTTTGGATACACCCAGGGTTCTGGGCTTCAGGTAGAAGTTCTGACAATTCAGTTTCCATGTAGTGCTACACCTGCTATCAATGTGTGTCCACTGGGAACAAGGAGTTTCTTTGGATCCCAGTCCTACCAGGAACAAACTCTTGTTGAAACCTGTAAAGAATTACTCTTCAAAGCAAATCAGAGTCACTTACAACTCATAAGCAATAGTTTGTTTAACGATAAGAACAAAGTTGAGTGAGAGCAATAGCATTTTTAAAAAAGAAAAAATACACTGATTACATATAATCACATATGTTGAACTATTTCTAGGCTAGATATAATCTTAATATAATGAGTATTTTTACAAGAGATAAAGATAACAATAATAATAATATTATTATTTATAAACCATTTTCCAGCCAACGTGCTTGAGGCATTGCATGATCATATACAATGATTAAAACACTATTCTTAAGATATAAAGTGAAGTAATGCTAAAAGAATAAGGAACTAATATTGGACTTACAGAAAAATGTGGCACCAGGTATTAAGAAACATCAGAGGATGACCTTTTTTCGTGATTTTTTCTACTCTAGTTGCTATGAGGACAAAAAAAATATTTTAAATCCTTTTTATCATGTCTTCTAATGTATTTATTTTCTAAGTACTTACTCCCTTTTTAGTTCCTGTCCTAAGGTTAAAATTTCTCTCCTTCCTATATCTAATTTTTATGTCAATTCATTCAAATTCATATGACAAATGGGTTTGTCTAAAAAACCAACAACCAAACAACAACAAACCAGAAGAGTCATTAAGCTACTTTTCTAATATTGGTGTTTTCTTATGCTTATTATGCATTTGGACTATATGACCAATGACAATAAAAAAGAAAACATGGTCAATGCCTGAGCATAAAACCTATACAACTGTAATTTCCAACCTTTTAGCCAGCATGACATTCTCTGATTCTGAGTTTTGCAGTAACCACTAACTCCTTCCTCCTTTCAAAAAGATGAGGATGGTGTGAAAAACACTGTTGGTTACCTATACCACAACCATTTCCTCCCCCACCCCACCTCCTTCTTTCTTGCTAACTGAACACTAATTTTGTTCAAGTACCAAGGAGTCATATGCTCGTGGAAAGTGGTCCCCTCCCCAACCCCATGGAGAAAATGTTGACTCTAAGACATCAGTGTTGATTCTAGTCTCCTTTGCCAGCAGTATGTTTGGTCCCAGATTTGTAATGCAACTCTGGCCAAGAGACGTAACCGGAAGTCTGATAGGAGCTTTCCAGGAGAGGTCTTCCTGCTTGACAAGCCTCCAGCTAGGTGTAGGCAGTGATCTTCAGAGTCAGAGCAGCTATCTTGGGACTGTGAGGAACAGAACCAAAGGACCAAGCTATCACACTGGTTTCAGTGGAGTGGAAAGGTGGAAAGACAATGGGAAATTTATCCACCCAAACCTGCAACCACCCTACATTGCATTTATTATTATAGCAGATCATTTTTCCTCCTTGTTTAAATCAATTTAATAGAGCATTCTTGCACTGGCACCTAAAAGCATCCTATCCAACTCAAAGGCATCTCTGTTTATGTATTTGAAATGAATCACATACTTTTGGCATTTGTATTTTTAGGAAACGCTTTCACACAACTGAAAATACTTGCAATCTTTTAAACCAATTAGAGTATCACTAGATAACATTTGAAAACCTAATACCTACCAAGCATATCAATATACATCATATTATTTAATTTCTATAATTCTTTTTTATAGATAAGGAGAACCAGAGAGATCAAGTAACTTGCTTAAGATCACACAGTTTGGAAGTGTTAGAGCCAGCATTTGAAGTCAGATTTTCTAAGCTGAAGTTCAAATCTCTTTCTACTCCACCAAAGCTATGTATACTGAATTCCTATTTTAGCTACACTCCTAGCCTGACTATTGATAATGATTTTAACCCAGTTTACATTACTGTTGACTGTTTGTGGAGTCATATTGGAACTGGGGTTGAAATACTAATGTGAAGATTTTTTACTTAGTAAAGTCTCCTCTCCCCTTGCAAAAAAATAAAAATAAAAATCTAATTTAACAACATATTTAGTGAACTGCATGTTCCTATAAGAATTGGGGCTCAATTATTCATGACAAATGCTAAAAATATGCTCTTCACAGTTTATGTATTTTTAATGAACTAATAAAATTTAAAAGACAGCTAAAGACTGTGGGAGTTGTTTAATCAGATTTTTTACCCTTCTTAACTGATCATTTTTAGGCAACTTGGTCTTTATCTCATGGTATAACTCCAGTGAAAAGGAGTCACTGGATCCTTTGATAATCAAAGTCTGTGCTGCTCAATAAATAAAAACATTTTAACATTTCTTACTAGTTGAGCTTAAGTATTCCTTGGTTCATTGCCTTTGGGATGGTACAAGATTGATTTAAATTCATTTGTTTGTTCAGCAATGAAGAATGATGTAATCTGATTTATATTTTAAAGCCATTTGCCTGTTGTATGGGAATGAATGAGAGAGAAAAGTAAATGTTGGGGAAACTAGGGCCTTCATCCAGGAAATATATGATATACTTCACTTAGGTTGATAGCAGGAAAAACTGGGGAAAATAGATGGATATTTAAAAACATGAGCCAACAGAACTGCTGGTGTATTAGAAGTAGAAATTGCCTTAAAGAAAGAAATACTGAAATGATAAAAAGTGGTAGATTTGTGAGGGGCAAGGGTACACAAGTTTTCAAAGAAGTTGGAATAAAAAATATATATTTTTAAAGTGTTAATTCTGTGATAACTACTAGATATCCAGGCAGAAATATAAGAAGGTGGTTGAAGAAGTCTAGTGTATAGAGGAAAGTCCAAAGCTGGGGATAAAAAGTGATGAGTCATAAGCATGTGGAAGCCATAGGCTAAGGTGAGATCATCTCCAGAAGTGCACACGTGGAGAAGAGAAACAAAGAGAGCACAGGACTGAAGTCTGAAATGGAAATGACAACATCTGGAAGATTCCCTTGTGGAGGTTTTCCACTAGTTAAAATTTTAGATTTCACCTATTTTCAGAAATCTGCATTTCTCTAACCTCCTTCTATATATTTTCAGTCAATTCTAATTTTCTTTCTTTAACAACATTTTCTCCAAAGCATTCACTGATCCTCAGACTGGGCTCTCCAGACCTAAAACCATTCTCAAAAGTCTTTAAACTCAGTCAATTTGCCAGTTTATTCACTGTTATGACATATATATTTAAACAATTACACAAACTAACATAAGTATCATTTTCTAAACTCAAAGTTATTTTTAATCTCCTTTTTATTTTTTTCTGACTAAAGGCAATGGTACTTGTGCAGGTGAGAGTCAATGAAAATCATCTCTGGTTAACACTTTCCAAAAATATTCTGGCACACAATTTGTATTTTAACCTCACATCACAGAGGTGGTCCAAAACCCCATTCCTAGAATAACTAAGCAGTGTTTGGTGTCTTTTGAAGGGTTTATTTTAATCCCTTGGAGGGAAGATAAAGCTAGAGATGAAGGGAAGTCACTCCTAAGAGAAGATAGAATTATGAACTGAGGATATCCCTCAAGACTCTTAGTGACTTGACCCAATTATCTGGTTGAGGTCATTGATCCTAGAAAAATATGAAAATTATGGTTTGATACTAAACCACAGGCTAGTAAATTACATTTCACTTAATTTATCTATTAAACATATCACATATGTCAAACCATTGCCAGTCAAGCCTAGAACTCTGCCCTAAACCCAGGAGCCCAAATACTGTATCCTCCCTATTCGTGACAAGCCTTTTTAGCTGTGTGGCTCCCACAGCTAATAGTAGGTCATCTACTTATAAAGGGTCTTTCCGCTATTTGTTTTCTCATGTTCTTATCACAGAGGTAGATGGTATTAGATATATTTCTTTTTAGCAAGTATGAGGTAAGCAGAGGTCAACCCAGTATCAAACAGAGCTGCAGAAAAGCAGATATAGTTATAGTGCAAACCCTCCAGCCTAAAGCAAAAACAAAAAATTTCTCTCAGCGACATTTCTGGGGCCACTTTCTAGATAGAAGTCAAGCCAAAACCTTATGCTAAAGAGTTCTTCTGTACTGAGTGGGCAGAGCTAAACAGATGACCACTTCATTCCCCCTATCTCAAATCCAGGAATGGGTGCCACTCTAGTACTTTCTTCAGCAGGCAATTACATTTGAGAGAGATTGTAAACAAAACCTAGAAAACCCTATGGTGTCCAGCCTTTAGTCCTTTAATGCTGAATCTATTCCAGTCCCTAGGGTGGGAGAAAGGCAGCACACTTCCTCAGCCACTGCTCACTCAAGGCAAGAGAGCAAAGAAAGTTTAGGGATGTTACTATGCATTTATCTCCTCAATGATTAGCCATAAAGTGGTGATTACCTCACCTTTCTTTTCAACACCATTCAGTTTACAGGATTTTGCACACAGTCAGAGCTCAATAAATATTTCTGGAATAAATTCCTTGTCTTTTAAAACTCAATATCTCAATGTCCTTGTATTTTCAAATTACAGTTAATGAAGTGCCTAGACCTAATAGTATCTCTCATTTTATTCTCTACTTTCCATGCCAGTTTATTTTGGCTAAACCTAGTCTCACTAGTTCTTTTCCTTTTTCTCTCTCTTTTTCCCCCCATTTTTTCATAAGCTGTGAGTTCATTTGATTATTATCCCCCCCCCCCCGCTTTAGGTTCCCAACATTCTCTTTTCTTCCTCCCACCCACACTCCATCTTTCTTCCTGGTGATTCTTCCTCTTCTGTCATATATTTTATTTTGTTATCACCCTCACTGCCTGTCATCATGCTCCTGCTTCTTATCTTAGCAAGGTGACCTGGGAAGAAATCTTATCATCTATCAGCCTTGGGGTCATAAAAAGTGCTGAATTGAGTATTCTAAGAAACAATGTAATCCAACTATTGCTCAGGGGCTGTTTCCAGTTTGACTCAAGTTTTTACTGGTCTACAACACTTTACCACCAAAAACACTTACTTCCCCAAGCTCTAAGAATTTGATACACTCGATGTTGACAGATTGGATTACAGCCTCACTTGCTGTGATCGATATGATTTTGTTCATTACCTCACTGTTATACTAAATGCATGAAAATATGTAAGCAAAAGTTATTATTAATTAAATTGGTTTATAGATACATTTTACTAACCTTTAAGAATTTTAGATAGTTAACTGTTTGAGTTGAGTAGTTCTGGTCCAATGGATAGAGCATTAATTTGTTGTGCAACTTTGGGTACATAATTTGACTTCCTGGATCACAGGTAGAAGATGAAAAAAAAAAGGCATGATAACAATATTTCACCAGAGACTCCTATTTCTCTTTCTAATTTGTCCTTAAGTGAAATTACTTCCAAGATAAAGGCCTCAGTCTGAAGAGTTGCCTGCAAACCCAGCCCATTGCCTGGCCACATAAAGACATTAATAAGTGTTGACTAGATAAATGAATCCCAACATCTTATCAGTTTTGTGAAGATAAAATGCACTAATAAATGTAAAAATAAAACCTTTGGAACTATAAAACAATGTGGAAATGTAATAAATTATTATTAGAGGATACTAAATGCTCCTTTAACATGCTCTCTAATCACATAAAGAACTACGTAAGATTCAAGCAGAAAATACTGTGGAAGTACAGTGGAGGCAAACATTGATTGAAATTGAGACTAGAACATGGATTCATTTATGCAAAAGGCTAATTTATCATAACAAATCTTTCCAGACTATAACATCTGTTATAGCACCACCAAAGTCAATGACATATGTTTTGGATTTTTTGTTATAACAGCATTCTTCTTCAAGTACCAATTCTTATATAGCTAGAGTAAAAGGCTTAACTATTCTTGAAGGGTGGGGGGAATTAATAATGCAGTGGTTTTCATAACAAAGAGGCTTATGTCTCTTTCATATAACAGCCCAAAGTAGGTAGGCAAACTCTTCTACTGTACGTGGTCCTTCATGAATCCCAAATTCCTTCTATATTGTTGCTCAGCAATTCTGGATGGAATTGTCTTCATCTACATAGTCAAAGCTGGTTATCAGCTTATCATTACTCCAGTTCAAAGGAGAAAAAGGATGAACAGCACATGGGCAATATTGTAAGGCTGAAGCCTGGGAACAGGAGACATCACTTGCAATTATATTCCACTGACCAGAACTTTGTCAGATGACTCTCAGTGTCACTTGGGAAATACAATTTCTTACTGGCAACCACATTCCCAGACACAACTCTATGGCACAACAGATTTTGGTGGAATATTAGCCACCAAACTAGAAGGCTTTGTGAAGAATATAGAATTTGAGGTAGGCATTGAAGAATATCTAAGATTACAATAGAAAGTCTAGTAACAGTCATAATTATCAACTGGAAATTGCTAGGTATCTTCCTTGCTGCTACTAAGGATCCTATTTCTTACCTTAATCTATGCATTCTTTTTAAACAAATTCTAGAGAAAAAATAATAAAGCATTTTTTCTTAAAAAAATAAATCATATTGTAGAACTATAATATAATGTTTAAACCTTTATAATAATCCTATATAATAAAAGCCTAATATGCTAGCTGTCTGGTCGACCACTCAGGCATTCAACTAATCAAAGCATAATATGCTGATGATATGCTAAGGCTGCTCAACTGCTTGCTATCATGTGCACTGACCACCAGGGGGCAGATGCTCTGACCAGTAGGTTAGCTTGCTTGGGGGTCTGGCCAATCAGAACTGAGTCGGATGGGCTGGACATGCCCTGGAGCCCTCCTGCAGTCCCTCCCCAGCTGGCCAACCTCCCATGTCCCTCCCTGGCCCCAATCATACACTGGTGGAATCGCTCAGCCTGGCGTGTGCACTCTTGCAATCTGGGACCCCTCGGGGGATGTCGGAGAGCTGATTTCAGGCCTATCCCGCAGGCCAGGCAAAGGGACCCCACTGGTGCACGAATTTGTGCACCAGGCCCCTAGTATATAAATAATAATGTGCACGGTGAAATAATTTCTCCTCAGAATAATCAGACATATAAGAACATGAAAAATATTTAGCAATATTTAAAGTGTTTCTAGCCTGGCTGGTGTGGCTCAGTGGTTGAGTATCAACCCAGGAACCAGGTCATTGGTTAGATTCCCTATCAGGGCACATGCCCAGGTTTAGGGCTTGATCCGCAGTAGGGGGGCATGAAAGAGGCAGCCAATCGATGTTTTTCTCTCTTCAATATTTCTTTTTTTTTTTTTTAACATACTTTTATTGATTTCAGAGAGGAAGAGAGAGGGAAAGAGAGACAGAAACATCAATGATGAGAGAGAATCATTGATTGGCTGCCTCTTGCACGCCCCACACTGGGGATGGAGTCCACAACCTGAGCATGTGCCCTGGCCGGAAATCGAACCATGACCTCCTGGTTCATAGGTTGATGCTCAACCACTGAGCCATGCCGGCAGGGCTTTCTTCGATATTTCTATCTCTCTATTCCTCTCCCTTCCTCTCTCCCTAAAAATCATTAAAAACATATTTAAATAATAAAGTGTTTATAGAAATAAACATTAATTTATAGGAAAAAAATTTGCAATAGTTTTTCATTGCAACAACTTCTAAGTAAGTTCTATAAGTAGTAACTACAATTTAGGTTACAAAATCAACAGACACACACACACAAATATCAACAAAGTAAATTTTTTAAATTCCTTAATTACATCCTGTGCTGGGAGCAATTCAATGACATCTCTCCATATTCAGTGATTAGAGAAGACATCACCAAGAAATTGGTGGGCAAGCTATAAAGCATTGCTAGGAGTTTGCCAGATGGATAAGAGGAGACAGGTCTTCTTTTTTTTGCAAACTTTTACATACTTTATTGATTTAGGGGCCAAACAAGGCAGTATTTGGTCTTTAAGAAAGGCACCTCATTGAAAATACATCACAGTGCTGTCGAGTGATCCCAGTCACAGGATGTGAGGACCGGAAGGATAATCTTTGGATGATGTTGCTTAGGACACTTGCTCATTTATTTGAAGGGTCCCTTCACACACCATGGATGAAAGAAGGCAATAGCGTAGAGTTCTGGCACACACTGGGGGGTTGCTGAGCACTCACCCATGAGAGCAGGTGGTAAGTCGGCAAGGGAGTGAGATCGGCTTGCCCACCCTCCCCATGACTCCTGTAAACTTGATTTGCTGAGCCACTGGCCACAGGAGTACACCCTGTATCTCTTTCAAATGTGGAGATGATTTTTTGATCACAGGGTGTGGGGAACCAGTGTCAGTAGTCAAACCCTCCTTGTCCCTGGTTACAGGACAGAGAGGACAACAGTTTGATTTCCTGAATTCCCTGGCTGGCAACCCATGAGGTTCTGAGATAAAAGTTGAGGTCTCAGGGCACTGGCTTTAAAAAATATTGTTACCAGTCCAGAGTAAATGAAAACTTGATTCCTTAGAAATAGTACTGCACCTCCTTATTTCTACTTATATCCTCCAATCAGTCTTTTAAAAAATTAATTACTCATACTCTTTAAGACTCCTACTATATGCGAAAGAAATCACCTCACTACAACACTGCTGCCCTTCCAATATTTTTCGTGAGCCCTTCATCACTCTTGATTCTCCATCCTTACTCTGACCACCCCTCCCCTCTGCCCAGCACCTAAAAGCCGGGATCACGCCCCGGGGTGATGAGCAGTGGTGCAGTCTCGCCTGGCCTTCTGTTACTAGGATGTGGCTTTGGAGAAGGCTGCTAGAATGCTCGCAAACACAACATCAGGGGTCTGGGAAGCGTCAATGGCAGCGTGGATCCCTCGTTTCCTGTAGTACCCCACTGGTAGGGTAGTCTGCGTGTGATAACCCTCCAGGTGGATTTTCAAGGCCTTCTCATTATCATCTGATCTTCAGACCAAGGGTTCCCCAGTGATGTCATCTTTCATGGGCTCTTTGGGGGGTTGAACTCCTCGTGGTGGTAAGAACGGCCACTCAGGGGGTGAATTAGCCTTCCTGTGATTCTCCGGATCAGCAGGGAGTCTGGGATGCAGAATTCAATCACAGAATCAAGCTTCTCTTTCCTCTTCTCCTTGAGGTCATCAAGCATTTCTGCCTGCCTCACAGTCCGGGGGAAGCCATCTAGAAGAAAACCATTTTTGCATGGAGGGGTGTCCAAATTCTTCTCAATGAGCTCCACGACCATTTCATCACTCACCAGTTTCCCGGCATCCATAGTTGCCTTTAGCTTTTTCCCCAGTTCTGAGCCAGAAGCCACCATGGCCCTCAGCATGTCCCCAGTAGCCAGATGGCAGACACAGAAGTTTTGGGCCAATTTGGATGCCTGGGTCCCCTTGCCGGCCCCGGGCGGCCCCAGCAGCTCGGCCCTGATGCCTTTAGGACTCTCTGGGGCCGGCTCGGCCGCGGGAACGTTGGGAACCATGGTTGCCGAAGCCTCCCACTGCTAACCGCCTGCACACCTCTCTGAGACAGGTCTTCTAAAGAAAAAGAAGAAAAGAAGCATCTGCTCTGACAGGCACTGTATGAATCTCTTTATACAATTCTATGCAATTTAATCTGCATGTAACCCAGGCTTGTTTTGTGTGTTGTTTTTTAATCTTAAAACTGAGTTCCAGTCAAGTTACACATGTAGGTAATTTGTCTAAGAATTTACAAAGAATCAGTCACAGACCCTGGTCTCCAGACCTTCAGACCCTACGCTACCCCATCATTATTTTCCTACCACTGAATCCTGGTGCCAGGTACACTGTTCACTGAGGAGCCTGGGAAGAGGTATTCTATGAGTCTTCTGTGTGGTCTTCCTTCTCCTGTTTTTTGCTCATCTCCAATTCATTCTCCACACAGCAGCCAAGGAATATTTTTTAAATTATTGTAATATGAATTACATGGTGTTGAGCATCAATGCAAAACCCTCCATGACTTCCCAATGCACTTAGAATAAAATTTGCACTCATTCATCTGGCCCAGGAGGCCCCTCCTGGATGCCCTGCTTTGCTTCTTCAGCCTCATTCTGCAACCTCATCCCTCCCCACTACCTATATTCTAGGAACTGGGCACACTTGCTCCCTTTCAGCTCCTCAGATTCCCCAAACTCTTTCCTATCTCCATCCTTTCTACACACTAGTTCTGATGCCTAGAGTATTCTTTTCGCCTTATTCTTCTCCCTTGTTCTTGAGACCGCAGCTAAAATGTTGACTTCTTCAGGGACTTCTACTGATCTAAACCTGAAGTATGTCCCTGCCCCTCCATGCCCTATTATTTTCTCTCACAGTACCCTATTCTTCTCTTTCATAGGACTTTTCACAATTTTTAATTGTATATTCAGATATAGTATAATGCCTATTTCCACCACTACACTGTAGCAATTGGAAGAGCAGGGTACTCTAGATAAGCTGTTACAAGCCGAGAGAAAGGAGTTATCTAAAATTTATTGTTCATTTTGTTCATACAAAAAGGGTTAACTGGGCACCTATTATGGGGTCCAACTGCTGCCCTCCAAAAGCTTTAGTCTATTATTTGGGTCAGATCCTCATTCAATACATGTATATATCTTGAGCACACAATCCCATTTAGGAAATTTTTGTTTTCTTTCTCAGTGTCTTTCATGCTGTAAGACTAACATGAGTCATTTCCTAAATCAAATGAAAAATTCAAGACAGCTGTGGAATAAATTTACCATCCACTGAAATTCTACTTCTCCACTGGTGATTAGTTGAATTCTCCTATTTGAAGAAGAATTGGAATCATAGTATTAGAGTCTGATAGTACAATCATAATTTACTGGACTACTTGACCAGGGATTAAAGAAAGTCCGGCCAGGACTAGGGAGGGTCAAGACAGAAAGCCTGAGAGAAATAAAATATGCCCCACTCATGTCTCTACTGTTCCATTCTGGTTTGTGTTTACAAATATTATTTGGAAAATGGGAGAAGTTAGTAGGTGATCCTTGACCACCCTGAGTTGGTCAAAGGTTAAAGTACCATAACCAAAGGTGCAAATATAGTATACATGAGTCAAATGCTTCAGTAAAGAGATTCAGCACAAAATCAACAGTTCAAGATTTTGGTTGTGGACCACCCTCTTCAAGACTGAGCTCATTCCATAGATAGCCATCCATCCATTCATGCTTTTATTCATTTATTTAGTCAACAGTTATTTTATTCTACACTCAAACTTTTCTGAGGGATGTGACAAATTTTAATGTATTTGGCTCTTCTAATGAAAATAACTGTCTTAAAATCTTGGAAGGCATGGCTTAAAAACAGTTGGCAGTAATGGATGTTAACTAGACTTGTGGTAATAATTTCACAATATATACAATTATCAGATCATTATGTTGTACACTTGAAACTAATATAATATGTCAATTATATATGTTTTTAAGTTGGGTAAGTACTCAAGTAAATGTCTATTTACCTCTGGCTCAGCTTTGAGCCTCAAACCCTTTAAAACCATCACTCATAGGTGACCCAGGTTTTAGGCCCCAGGAAGTGGAATATTTCCTGCAATTATTACTATTAAGCAGAGATAAGAAATCCCCCTTCTTGCATTAGGAGACAAACACCTATAGGCAATCACCTCTTAGGGCCAAGGTGCTCTTCAAATGAAATTCACAGGCACACACACACACTGGTCACAGACAATGGCTCCAGAATGCCTGTTTTCTCCTAAGGATTATGTTTGTAAACTCCGCCTCCCTTGGAGAAACACAAAGTCTTCATTTACAGGTGCCTTTGCTGGTATTTATTTGCAGGACTGTAGAACAAACAGAACATCACACAAGGAAAGAAGGAAAAAGAAATAAAGCTCCTATATTACCTCCCAAGAGTTGGCCCCATTTTGACAAAAGACTGCATTCTCCCACCTGGCTCCTCCAGCCAGAAGCAAACACATGCCCTGTCCCAACACTGTGATTGGGGTTAGATCTTGGATTTAGACAGAAAGTCTAAATTGATAGCATTTGGCTGTGTCTGCCTTCAGGGCAGCTTAGAAGAAGTACCTGGTGGGCTGTTAACTGTTGACATTTTTACTACTAACTGTGCTATTGATTAAACAAGGAGTATTTACTGTAGTGACTTCGGGCATAAATTGTTAAAAATCACCCATTCAGTTAGTTGCAAAGATCATGGTTAGGAGTGGGGCTCTGAGCTCCAAATTAACACGTGCCATACTGGAAATCTAAAATAACCTTAGAAAAAGCAGTGAGTACTTAACAAATAGCAACAATTCCTGATACTAGAGTGATAATGATAATCAAAAGCCTTGCTCAGTCATACAGCTCCAAATTCTTTGTTCTAGGTTAATGATTTTCAACTAATGTGCCACAAAAATTTTTAAAATATGCAATACCTTACTATTTAGTCTGGGGGATTGGCCTCTTTTCCATAACATTGTCAAATAAAAAAGAAGATAACAGCCAACACAACAATAGCCATCCAGTGTAAATGAATCAAAATTATATTATTTGAAGAGGGAATAATGGCGGCAGAATAGACAGACGTGTTCCGAGCCTTGTCCCGGAGCAGAAAGAAAGAACAGCTGAGGGACGCACAAGGAGTGTTTGTTGGCTGGTTGGGAGACAGCTGAATTCCAGAAGGAGGTGGGGGACTGCTGAACGGGGTTCCCCTGACCTGGCAGCACCAACTGCGGCTGGGTCCCCTCCCGGAGCTGCGGGCTTGGACGCGGAGTCTGCGCCATCTTGATCCGGAAAGTGGAGCTTATCTGAAGCCTGAGAATCCACAACTGCGGCACCCCAGGAACAGCTGCGAGCCCCAGAACAACGCTCCCCAACTGGCGCAAGCACACGGGTTCAGAGGAGCTCTACACTCCACCACGGAAAGGTCAGATTTCGCCTGGGATAAGGTGAGGTCTCTGGTCTCGGCGGGAGAGAGGAACGCGCGTTTTGCGGGAGCTGGAGGACCAGGGAAGTCTGTGCCTAGAAAAGTCCGTGGCTGTAGGGGCTGGCGTGATCTGTGATTGTGGAAAGGGGTCCTCAGAGCTGCTAAGAGAAGGGCACTCTAAAAAGCAACCCATTTTGATCTGAAGTGCAGGGACACCCTAAGAATTTCAGGCAGTCCAGACTTACGCGCAGCCCGTGCGCTCCCTTTGTGCCTGGGTTTACTCGCAGTCCTGGAGTTCGCACACTTGGGCTTTTTCCTCTTCAAATCCTTGCTTCTGATTACTAAGCCCAATACATAGGATCACCCAGTTGGGGACACCCTGGGAGACTGCAGGGGAAAGTTGTTTTTCTGGAACCTGGGGATCAGAGCGGGGAGTGACCATCAGAGAGTCAGCTCTGAGGCAGACCACGCCCACAGGCCGGTGGCAGTGCCACAGGGAAAGAAGGCTCTAACACTGCCTAGAGAGGCCATAGATAGACCCGGAAGTCAATCCAGAAACACTGCCACCCAGGGGCTGAATCACAAATTGACTCTTGCGTAATCAAAAATAAAGGAATACGAGAAATTAAGACACACCGCCTGCTTAAAATCAGGACTGGCTTACAACACCGAAGAGCAGTGGATCGCAGGGAACTGCAATACTGTCTGGACTGAGAAACAGGCGTGCCAAACAGAAAAACAGAGGAAGTGAATGACCTTCACTACTTCACATTTTATTTTTACCTTTTATTTTTTTATTTTTTTATTTTTTTTTATTTTCATTTTTTGCATCTTTTAATCAAGAAATTTTTTTTTCTTTTTTCATCACTTGATTTTACCTTTTTAATGATTACATTTTTATTTTCAATCCGTATTATTACTACTGCTATTTTATCTTTTTTTTTTTTTAAAGTGTCATTTTATTTTCTCTTCATTTTATTTTGGGATTAGGGCTCTACATTCTATTTTTTATCTTTCCTTTAGCATCGTTTTACTCTATCTCAACTCTACCTTTAGGCCATCACTCTCTTCCCAACCTCCCCCTTTTCAGTGTCCTGTTTGTCTTACCCTTTTACTGCTTTAGATTTTCCCTATTCTTTCTGTTTACCCCTTGTTAAAATTTCACCCTACTTACATATCTAATCTCTAATCCCCTGCTCCAAGTCCACATACACCTCTCCCTTCGCTGTCTGAGCTATCCATGAACTTGTCCTTCTCTCTGTCCTTTTGTTGTTGTTTGCTTGAATGTAGATTATATCCTATTTTTATGCTGTTTTTGTGAGATTGTTTTGCTTATTCTTCTTTTGTTTATTTTTTGTTTGTTTTGTGCTTCAGCTTTCCCTTGCCTCAATCCATATTAGTTGGTGTTGTAGTTTGTATTAATCCCCAGGCACTTGTTGCTGGCATTTGCTGGGACTAGTGATTGTTCTATTGGAGTTTTATCCCCAATATATATAGTCTGTTCCCCTTTCTCTCTTAGTCACTTTCTTGTCTCTCTTACTTTTTTTTTCTCTTTACTTTCCCTTTTCCCAATTTCATTTTCACACTCCTTTTTTCTTTCTTTCTTTCTTTCTTTCTTTTTTCCTCTTCTTCTTTCTCTCCTATCACCTAATTTGCCTTTCTCTGGTGGTCACCTTTATTGGAGGTTATTAATATCGTGAATACATTCCTGTTCAGTGCCTTGTGAGTTGTACCTGGTAGTGCTGTATTTTGTGCCTTTAAATCAACCCAGGAGAGAGAGAACTACATAACCAGACACCCAGAGAAGAGAGACCATGGGGAGACAAAGAAGCAGCCCGCATATGAAAGAAAAGCAGGCATCACCAGAAAAGGAAGTAAACGAAATGGAGGCAAGCAACCTTCCAGAAAAAGAATTCAGAGAAATGGTCATAAGGTGGCTGAAAAGAATGGAAGACAAATTCGACAATATGAGCAAGAACCAAGAGGAAATGAAGAAGAACCAAGAAGAAATGAAAAATGACATCGCTGCTGTAAAGAACTCAATAGAAAGCATCAAGAGTAGACTAGAAGAAGCAGAGGACCGCATCAGTGAGCTAGAAGACAAGATGGAAAAAAATACCCAAGAAAAGCAACTTCTAGAAAAAAAAATTAAAAGGCAGGAGGAGAGTCTAAGGGAACTTTGGGACAACACGAAACAAAACAACATCCGCATAATAGGGGTTCCAGAAGGAAAGGAAGCTGAGCAAGGAATAGAAAACCTCTTTGAAGAAATAATGACAGAAAATTTCCCAGATATAGGGAAGAAAAAACCCACACAAATCCAAGAAGCTCACAGAGTCCCAAGCAAAATGAACCCCAAAAGACCGACGCCAAGGCACATTATAATTAAATTGGCAAACACCAACGACAAAGTAAGAATCTTAAAAGCAGCAAGAGAGAGACAGAAAGTTACATACAAAGGAACCCCCATCAGACTAGCAACTGATTTCTCAACAGAAACTCATCAGGCCAGAAGGGAATGGAATGAAATATACAAAGTCATGCAAAGGAAGGGGCTGAATCCAAGAATACTGTACCCAGCAAGGCTGTCAATCAAAATTGAAGGTGAAATCAGGAGCTTCACAGACAAAAAAGGACTAAGGGAATTTATTACCACCAAACCAGCAATGCAAGAAATGCTAAAGGGTCTACTGTAAAAAAAAAAAGAAAGAAAGAAAGAAACAGGAAGCGAAGAAGTAACACAGGGGTAAAGAATAGGAATGGCGACAAATAAGTACCTATCAATAATAACTTTAAATGTAAATGGATTAAATGCCCCAATCAAAAGACATAGGGTAACAGATTGGATAAGAAAACACGACCCATATATCTGCTGTCTACAAGAAACCCACCTCAGAAAAAAAGACGCACACAGACTGAGGGTGAAGGGATGGAAAAAGGTTTTCCAGGCAAATGGAACTGAAAAAAAAGCTGGGGTAGCAATACTTATTTCTGACAAATTAGATCTCAAACTGAAGGACATAACAAGAGATAAGGAAGGCCATTTCATAATACTAAAGGGAGCAATCCAACAAGAAGAAATAACTCTGGTAAACATATATGCACCCAATACAGGAGCACCCAAATACATAAAAAAACTCCTGGAGGATATTAAGGGAGACATTGACAGCAATACAATCATAGTAGGAGACTTTAATACCCCACTATCACCATTGGACAAATCCTCTAAACAAAACATCAGCAAAGAAACATCAATCCTAAATGACTCACTAGACCAGATGGAATTAATTGACATCTTCAGAACATTTCACCCCAAAGCCACAGAATATACATTCTTCTCAAGCGCACATGGGTCATTTTCAAAGATAGACCATATGTTGGGACATAGGCAAAGTCTCTTCAAATTCAAGAAGATAGAAATCATATCAAGCATCTTCTCAGACCACAGTGGCATAAAACTGGAAATCAACTACAATAAAAACAACCCAAAGAAATCAAACACATGGAGACTAAACAGCATGCTATTAAACCATGACTGGGTTACCAGAGAGATCAAAGAAGAAATAAAAAACATCATGACAACAAATGACAATGAAAACACTACAATCCAAAATCTATGGGACACAGCGAAAGCAGTCTTGAGAGGGAAGTTCATAGCTCTACAAGCCTACTGCAAAAAACAAGAAACAGGGGTAATAAATTACCTAACCCAACAACTCAAAGAGTTAGAAAAAGAGCAACAAGAAAAGCCCAGTGTAAGCAGAAGGAAGGAAATAATAAAGATCAGAGCACAGATAAACGACATAGAGACCAAAGAAACAATACAAAAGATCAACAAAACCAAGAGCTGGTTCTTTGAAAGGATAAACAAGATTGATGAACCTCTAGCCAGGCTCACCAAGAAGCAAAGGGAGAGGACCCAAATAAACAAGATCAGAAATGAAAGAGGTGAAATAACAACAGATCCCGCCGAAATACAAAGGATTGTTAAAAAATACTACGAACAACTCTATTCCAACAAACTGGACAACCTGGAGGAAATGGACATATTCCTAGAAAAATATAACCTTCCAAAACTCAATCAGGAAGAATCTAAACAGCTCAACATGCCAGTAACTATGGAAGAAATTGAAGCAGTCATCAAAGAGCTTCCGGCAAACAAAAGCCCGGGGCCAGATGGCTTCACAGGAGAGTTCTACCAAACATTCAAGGAAGAACTAAAACCTATCCTCCTCAGACTATTCCAAAAAATTCAAGAGGAAGGAACACTTCCCAGCTCCTTCTATGAAGCCAGCATCACCCTAATACAAAAACCAGATAAAGACAACACAATGAAGGAGAATTACAGGCCAATATCCCTCATGAATGTAGATGCCAAAATCCTCAATAAAATTCTAGCAAATAGGATCCAGCAGTACATCAGAAAGATCATACACCATGACCAAGTAGGATTTATCCCAGGAATGCAAGGATGGTTCAATATCCGCAAATCAATAAATGTGATACATCACATAAACAAATTGAGAGATAAAAATCACATAGTCATATCAATTGATGCAGAAAAAGCATTTGACAAAATCCAACACCCTTTCTTGATAAAAACTCTCAACAAGGTGGGAATAGAAGGATCATACCTCAACATCATAAAAGCTATATATGATAAACCCACAGCTAACATCATACTCAATGGGCAAAAACTAAAACCATTTCCCCTAAGAACAGGAACAAGACAGGGATGCCCACTCTCACCACTCCTGTTTGACATAGTACTGGAAGTATTAGCCACTGCAATTAGACAAGAAGAAGAAATAAAAGGCATCCAAATTGGAAAAGAAGAAGTAAAGCTGTCCTTATTTGCAGATGACATGATATTGTACATAAAAAACCCGAAAGACTCCATCAAAAAACTAACAGACTTAATAAATGAATTCGGCAATGTAGCAGGATACAAAATTAACACCAAGAAATCTATGGCATTTCTATACACCAACAATGAACTTACAGAAAGAGAGACTAAAAAAGCAATCCCATTTTCCATCGCACCAAAAAAATTAAGATACTTAGGAATAAACCTAACCAAGGAGGTAAAAGACCTATATGCGGAAAACTACAGGACACTGAAAAAAGAGATAGAGGAAGATGTAAACAGATGGAAGAACATACCATGTTCATGGATTGGTAGAATCAACATCATTAAAATGTCCATACTACCCAAAGCAATCTATAGATTCAATGCACTCCCCATTAAAATACCAATGGCGTATTTCACAGACCTAGAAAGAACTCTCCAAAAATTCATCTGGAATAAAAAAAGACCCCGAATAGCCACAGCAATCCTGAGAAAGAAGAATAAAGTAGGAGGGATCTCAATACCAGATTTCAAGCTGTATTACAAAGCCACTGTCATCAAAACAGCCTGGTACTGGCACAAGAACAGACATATAGATCAATGGAACAGAATAGAGAATCCAGATATCGACCCAAACCAATATGCGCATTTAATATTTGACAAAGGAGGCATGAGCATACAATGGAGTCAAGACAGTCTCTTTAATAAATGGTGTTGGGAAAATTGGACAGATACATGCAAAAAAATGAAACTAGATCACCAACTTACACCATACACAAAAATAAACTCAAAATGGGTACAGGACTTAAATATAAGACGGGAAACCATAAAAATACTAGAGGAATCCACAGGCAGAAAAATCTCAGACATATGCCAAAAGAACTTTTTCAGTGATACTGCCCCTAGGGTAATGGAAGCCAAACAGAAAATAAACAAATGGGACTACATCAAAATAAAAAGCTTTTGCACAGCAAAAGAAACCATCAACAAAACAACAAGAAACCCCACTGTATGGGAGAACATATTTGCAAATGGTATCACTGATAAAGGTTTAATTTCCAACATCTACAGGCAGCTTATACAACTTAATAAAAGGAAGATAAATGATCCAATAAAAAAATGGGCAACGGACCTAAATAGAAGCTTTTCGAAAGAAGACAGAAGGAAGGCCAAGAGACACATGAAAACATGCTCAAAGTCACTAATTATCCGAGAGATGCAAATCAAAACAACAATGCGATACCATCTCACACCTGTCAGAATGGCTATCATCAACAAATCAACAAACGACAAGTGTTGGCGAGGATGCGGAGAAAAAGGAACCCTCGTGCACTGCTGGTGGGAATGCAGACTGGTGCAGCCACTGTGGAGAACAGTATGGAGTTTCCTCAAAAAACTGAAAATGGAACTCCCATTTGACCCAGTAATCCCACTCCTAGGAATATATCCTAAGAAACCAGAAACACCAATCAGAAAGGATATATGCACCCCTATGTTCATAGCAGCACAATTTACAATAGCTAAGATTTGGAAACAGCCTAAATGCCCATCAGCAGATGACTGGATCAGAAAACTATGGTACATCTACACAATGGAATACTATGCTGCCGTAAAAAAGAAGGAATTACTACCATTTGTAGGCACTTGGATGGAATTAGAGAACATTATGCTAAGTGAAATAAGCCAGTCAATGAAAGAAAAATACCACATGATCCCACTCATTTGGGGATAATGAAAAACATTATAAACTGATGAACAAAAAGATAGTTACAGAGGCAGTAAAGCATCAAACAGACTGTCAAATTACAGTGGTAAGGTTAGGGAGAGGTGGGGGAAATAAGAGATCAACTGAAGGACTTATATGCATGTATATAAGAGTAACCAACGGATGCAAAACATTGGGGGGTGAGGGCATATATGGGAGTGGGGTGGGGGTCGGGGGCAATGATAAGATATGTACACATATAATACCTTAATAAAAATTTGAAAAAAAAAAAAAAATTATATTATTTTTTTCAAATAGGCAAAAATATATTTTTTGATGTGCTGCATTATTTTAGTAATTAATATGTCAATTATATATGTTTTTAAGTTGGGTAAGTACTAATATAATATGTCAATTATATATGTTTTTAAGTTGGGTAAGTACTCAAGTAAATGTCTATTTACCTCTGGCTCAGTTTATGTGTGCCATGAGATAAAAAAAAAAAAAGGCTGAAAATTTCTGTTCTACAAGAAAACAGACATGACTTATTCCAAGCCCTCATTGTTATAAATATGCAAAATAAAGCTCAGAGAAGACATAAGCACCCATGGGCACACAGCTTGCAAATGGCGAGACTAGCTTTTGAGGGTCTTTCCTGGGGACTGAGTGACCATGACCTCAATTTCAGATCAGGATATGATCCAAGTACATATATTCAAGAGTAAGTATAGAGACGATGGCACACAATCTTTGCAGTCAGGACCAGCAATCCCATCACCAAAATCAGAGCATCTGCTTTGCTTCTCAGTGACTCCAAGCCAGAGCTGGGGGCAGAAATCCTCTTGGAAAAGCTCCTCTTCACTTGGTCACATTCCATGTCCAGTGTCCCTCCTTTAAAGCACACCCTGATCCTGTTCTAATTCCTCAGCCACACACTCACCCTTAAATCCAATCCTTCAGAGCTCACTTCCCAGCCTTCAATCCTAATCCTTTCTGGATGAAGAAAAAGGCACTGCCATTGTTTCTGTCATTCTTATTCTTGACTAGAGGCCTGCACCCTCTCCAATCTGGGACCCCTCAAGGGATGTCCGACTGCCTGTTTAGGCCCGATTCCGATCTTGCTGGCTCCCAACCGCCCGCCTGTCTGCCTGCCTGCCTAATTGCCACTAACCACTTCTGCCTGCCAGCCTGATCGATGCCTAGCTGCTCCCCTGCTGGCCCAATGGCCCCCAACTGCCCTCCCCTACAGGCCTGGTCGCCCCCAACTGCCCTCCCCTACAGGCCTGGTCAACCCTAACTGCCCTCCTTTTCAGGCCTGGTCCCTCCCAACTGCCCTCCCCTGCAGGGCTGGTCACCCCCAAGTGCCCTCTTCTGCAGGCCTGATATCCCCCAACTGCCCTCCCTTTCAGGCCTGGTCCCTCCCAACTGCCATCCCCTGCTGGCCTGATCGCCCACAACTGCCCTCCCCTGCCAGCCATCTTGTGGTGGCCATCTTTGACCACATGGGGGCAGCCATTTTGTGTGTTGGAGTGATGGTCAATTTGCATATTACCTCTTTATTATATAGGACTAGAGGCCCGGTGCACGAAATTCATACATGGGGGACAGGGGGTGTCCCTCAGCCCAGCCTGCACCCTCTCCAATCTGGGACCCCTAGAGGAATGTCCGACTGACCATTTATCCCGATCCTGTTAGGATCAGGCCTAAATGAGCAGTTGGACATCCCTCTCACAATCCAGGACTGCTGGCTTCCAACTGCTCACCTGCCTGCCTTCCTGATTGCCCCTAACCGCTTCTGCCTGCCAGCCTGATCACCCCCTAACCACTCCCCTGACAGCCTTATTGATGCCTAACTGCTCCCCTGCCAGCCTGTTCGCCCCTAACTGCCATCCCCTGCAGGCCTGGGTCCTGCCCAACTGCCTTTCCCTGCAGACCCAGTCGCCCCAACTTCCCTCCTCTGCCAGTCTAGTCACCCCTAACTGTCCTCCCCTGCAGGTTTGATCGCCCCCAACTGCCCTCCCTTGCAGGCCTGGTCCCTCCCAAATGCCCTCCCCTGCTGGCCATCTTGTGGTGGCCATCTTGTGTCCACATGGGGGCAGTCATCTTTGACCACATGGGGGCAGCCATCTTGTGTGTTGGAGTGATGGTCAATTTGCATATTATTCTTTTAGGATTATAGATAGGATTAGATAGGATAGAGGCCTGATGCATGGGTGGGGGCCAGCTGGTTTGCCCTGAAGGGTGTCCCAGATCAGGGTGGGGGTTCCCTTGGGGCATGGGGTGGCCTGGGCGAGGAGCCTGTGGTGGTTTGCAGGCAGGCCATCCCCCCTGGCAACCCAAGGAAGGCTCTGGTTCTGGGGTTTGTTTATCTTCTACAATTGAAACTTTGTAGCCTGGAGCGGAGCCAAGCCTTCTGCTCCCTCTGTGGCTATAGCCATTTCTGTTGGGATTTATTTATCTTCTATAATTGAAACTTTGTAGCCTTAAGCAGAGGCCTGGGCCGGCCAGGGCTGCAGAAGCTTGGCTTCCTCCATCACCGGGGGCAACCCTAGCCTCCCACTCTCTCCAGCTCCATGGCTGCCGCCATTTTTGTTGGGATTTATTTATCTTCTATCATTGAAACTTTGTAGCATTGAGTGGAGGCCTGGGCCAGCAAGGGCAGGCGGAAAGCTTGGCTTCCTCCATTGCCGGGGAAAACCAAGCCTCCCTCCTGCTCTCTCTGTGGCCGCAGCCATCTTGGTTGGTTTATTTGCATATTCTCTCCTGATTGGCTGGTGGGCATGGCTGGTGGGCGTGGCTTGTGGGTGCGGCATATTACTCTTTTATTAGATAGGATCCCATTGGCTTCAACAAACTGGATTTAAAAAACTAGTAATAGCAGGAAGGAACCATTGTGTTTCTGTCTCTATAGACTGTGTTTGTCACATCAGAATGCTTGACCCGTAGGGAATAATAAATCCATTATTATAATAGTTGTAATGCCTTGTAGCATTTTCACCTGGTCAGGGCACAGGACTCATAAAGAGGTCTGCATATTTTGTTGGCTTCATTGGCTATCTAAACACCTCTGAATGGCACCATGAAGGACACCTCATTTCTATAGTTTACATTTTTTTTTTTTCAGAGTAAGAGACTTGGAAATAGGCCCTACCAATGTGCAAAAACTGGGTAAAAACTGGATATTTGCTTTATGCATATATAATTTAAAGTAAACTGATTCATTATACAAGGAAAAAGAAAAAAGGGGGTTAAATCATTTTGGACCAATTAGCACATTGTATTCCCAGGTGGTCTTCAGTGCATGTTCCCTTGTGTTTGTCAGGTTGGCATACGTTTTTTGTGTAAATTGTGTAAGTATTCTATTACATACCTATGTAAATCAATTCCATAGGGATTATTACAACCTCTGTAATTATTGGGAGTGGGGGTGGTTCAGCATTTCCCCAAGGGTGTTCCAAGGAACATTAATAGTAAAAAAAAAAAAAAAAAGGTTTCCATAGACAAATAATTTGGGTAAAAACTGGATTTAATAAAATTAGCAGGTTTCTTAACTCTTCTTCTCATAGCCTTTATTAGGTTAATGTTATTGTGACTCACCAAGAGATGGATCAATACACACCATTTCTCTACCCTAGTTGGTCATGGCTTTCTTTTTCAAAAACTCTATCTCTGGATTAATGCTATTCAGATTAATATTAATATCTAGAGGCCCAGTGCACAGAATTTGTGCATGGGGGTTGGGGGTCCCCTCAGCCCAGCCTGCACCCTCTCCAATCTAGGACCCCTTGGGGGATGTCCAGGGACCAGGCCTAAACTGGCAGTCAGATATCTCTCTCACAATCCTGGGCCACTGGCTCCTAATTGCTCACCTGCCTGCCTGCCTGCCTGCCTGCCTGGTTGCCCCTAACTGCACCCCCCTGCCAACCTGGTCACCCCCAACTGCCCCCCCTGCTGGCCTGGTCGCCCCTCACAGCCCCCCATCATCCTGGTTGCCCCATGCAGCCTGCTGTTCAGTCATTTAGTCATCCCTCACTATCCCCCTTGCTGGCCTGGTCATAGGCAGCCATCTTGTGAGGGCATGACAGTCAATTTGCATATTACCTCTTTATTATATAGGATAAAAACAATGATGACCATGATTACTCTGTACCAGGCATTGGACTAAGCTTTCACATTATACTTCATTTAACTTTTCCAATGACCCTTGGTCATAGGTCCCATTTTATAGGAGAAGAAATAGAGGCTCAGAGAAGTTAAATAATGAATCACATGGATGGCAATATGCAGAATCAGAATTCAGGTCATTCTGACTCCAGAATTTCTGCTCTTAATCACTCTATCATTTACCTGTCCTCATGAATCAAACTAGAAAAGTAATTCCAGCTCTTGCTGAGCTTGTATGAGAACAATAGCTTGGGGGATGGGGGAGGTCAGAGAGAAAAGAGGGAAAAAGAGAGAGGAGGGGGGAAACATCATTTGATTAGATTAAAGCAAAGTGATTAGGCAAGTCATTGCTGTTATTTTGAGGGAGTGCAAACCTGGATAGAACAATTCATTCCCTATTGGCCAATGGAAAAAAGAGTGGGTTTCTGGTGTTGACAGGTATATACTAAGTTAATCTTTTTCCAACAAGGTGCAAAGGAAAGTCAGAGGGTTGTTTTATTTTGTGCAAATGTTTCACATTGCCAAGGTGACCAGAGTGACATCCAAGCCACAAAACTAGTACAAACCACAGGTAGCCAAGGGAAACAAATGCAGTTTAAAAGGTAGATTTCAAAGTGAAACTAAAAATTTGAAAAATACAGTGGAGCAGGGCAGGGGAGGGGGAGGCTTTATCACAGATTTAAAAAAAAAAAAAAAAAAAAAAAAAAAGACTGTCATTTAAAAAAAAGTTTTTAACTTTAAATGAAGAAAAGTTTTTTCTGGGACCCATATTTCTATAGGCTAGTCCCTCCAGTACAAACCTACAAATGAAACTGCCAACCAAATAGAAGAAAAAATAAAACGTGCCTTGTAGAATTTAATTGAGTGTCCTGGAGGGACAAGCTGAAACCAACCAACCTTTCCATCCTTCAGAAAGGAATTTGAATCCCGCATGTCCAGTGGGAAAGAGAGGGAAAGAGAAAGAGAGAGAGAGAGAGAGAGAGAGAGAGAGAGAGAGAGAGTCTTTGTCTGCATTTTAATATCACTGGGGCTTCTTTTAAAGCTTTGGAAGTTTCCCCAGGAGTATTTAGAAATTAAAAAATAGGGAGTGCTTCCCCTGTCCCATTTCTTTTTCCTTATTTAAATTAATTTTATTGCTCACCAAAAGTTCAGACTCGCTGGCCCAGAAAATAAATTGAATTAGAATGTCCTTGAATGGACAGGGGTAGACAAGGAAAGAGGGAACCACCCAAGGCCAAAGCCCAGAGGAATCCCTGAGAACCAGCACCTCCCCACTCCCTCTTCCTGCCTCCCTCACCCTTTCTGGCCCTTTGATGGAGTGCAGCTGCTCTCCCTCCTGGACAGAGAAGGAAGACCCAAGGGCTTGAGGCTCCTAAAGGTCTAACTGGGCCAAGGGTCATGGGCCATAAGAGCAGAGCATCTAAAAGGGATTCTCTGCCTGATGATTTCATGGGGGAAAAAAACTCATTTTATTTCTCATGACTGCAGCCTGTACTTTAGAGAGACCAGAGCTCTTAGCCATTAACAGTCAGGAAAACCAAGAGAAACTACCTCCAGAGTGGCAGGTGGTCCCTGGTGAAGGCAAGCTTGCTGGCTGGCTGAATTAGACAGCCTGGTGTAGACTGTGATGGGCTAGGATGGGGGAGGGGGTCTACAGAAACTTTGGATGCCCTATCTGAACTCATATCCATTACAGGACCAATTTGTTGGGGGACTCGGGGGGAAGGGTGTCTTCGTTCAAATCAGAAATTGAACACATCTTGAAAGAAGTCTAAACTCCAAGTTTTTGAACATAATTCACCTAAGCTGTAATAGCATCAAGAGGGCAATGGTCTATTCTGGACCTATATCCCCAAGCCTGTTTTGGACCTATATCCCCAAGCCTTTGCTCTGATGGAATGAAAAAGAGTGAGGTGACTTAACACTGACTGGAGCCTATGCATCTGCTTCTCCATGTTAACAAACATAGTGCCTGTTGCATTCTACTGACAGACACAATGCTAGGTACTAGGAGACAAAAAAGCAAAAAAACAAAACAAAACAAAAAAAAACACCCACAATCTCTGCACCCCTGGAACTCACAATGTAGTCAGGAAGGTAGAGCAGAGCGGTATTGGAAAGAAAGGGCCTTCCGTGGGAATGTGAAATATGGTTGCAGAAATTCACAGAAAGATTTACTTGTGAAAATTGGGGTTTTAGAACAATATAGATGATTTTTGAAGTTTAGAGCTTTTCCATTCAACTATTCATGTATAAAGTAAGCCCAAAGCTGAAACCCTAAGAAGATCATAATCTGTCAGAAATGTGTCTATTGTCTTTCTTTTCAGTGTTCAAACGTCTGGTCAAAGAGACATGAGCGGGATATGAGATTTCAGCATGAAGACTCTAGAAATAGAATCAAAAACCTATGATTCCTTTCTTAAAACAGCCCAAACTCATAATCATTTTCCAAAAAGTCACTTGGTCCCATTTCCTAATCCATAAAATGATAACAAGTTAACCTTGGCACCACCTGCATCACTTAGGATGTTGAAAGAATTAATGAGATCTAGTCTATAAAATGCTCTGAGTCCATTGGCAGATGTCAAGGAAGCTAAATAAGAAATACTATTATCATTGAAGCTCTTCTAATCCAGTAAGCTTCAGTGGAGCTTAGAAATGCCTCCATTCTCTCTTCAAATCTTTTCCTCCCTAACTTTTAAAGGTTGGCATGACTGATTCATCTAACATTACTGAAGGCGACCAACAAAATGGAAAAGAAAAGCTTCATGCAAATCCTTCTGTGTTTCTGCATCAGAGCTTATGCAGAGCAAAAAAGATACAAACTACTTCCTGTCCTCCCTGTAGCTCAGGGCCCTATTTGGTTCTGTAGTTGTGTCTTATCCTCACTCAGACAAAAATTATTCATTTTCCACTCTGAGTCAGAACCTTTTGGTCTCCAAATGTATTGACAAAAATGCATCCACTCAAGTCATTTTACGTTTGGGATGTGTTTCCCTTAAGCACACATTTTATCTCCTTTGCTCTGTGTTCCTTCAGAAATTACATACTGCATGTGCATCTTGTTGGATTGTATATATTTGTATGTTGCTCCATTAGAAATATGGATTTTTACTCCCTTCTATAGATGAGGTATACTGGATCCCCAATTAATTATAAGCTCTTTGGAAGCAGGACTCCATTTTGGACTTTCCCTTGGTTCTGATTTTGGTTTGTCATTTGCATTTTTCTATTTTATATTCTTAAAATGGCTTCTCTATTTGGTGAGAGGGAGAGGAATGATGAGACTCACCAGCAGTGCCTTTTGGAAGTCAAAGTGCTCCTGGTGTCATCTGTTGGGTTACCTGGACACTAAGGAGAGATGGGTTTGGCCTTTACATTACTTCTGTCCTTGTTGCAAATTCACACATATTACATGGGAAGTGAATACAGCTCCAAGATGGTTTCACATTATAAGGATGTAGAAAATACCCACATCCTATTGCAGACACTGGTCAAATCAACTCTTCAAATGAGTCAACCATTCAACACTAACAGAAAAACAAGAAGTCAAGCAGAATGGAATATGTTTAAATATTTAGTAAAACACTTCAAAGGAATGAACACACCATCCTTCAAGGCAAAGACAATGCTATTTAAAATGCCAGTATTCTCTCTAGTAATGCCCATGACCTTCATTAAATGATGTATGTTCTCTGCACCCTTCAGACCAGAGTTTAGAGTCCAACCAGACCTGGAATCAGCTCCAAGTAAGAATGGCAAGGTTAATTACTCTCATCCCACTGTTGACCTTCAAGAGAAAAATAATAATAAGGACAATGCTCCTGAACCAAGTGATACTTAACTATTTGCGGTGTTTCCAATTCTTTTTATCCCACTCTTTCCAGCATACAGTCTCTCAAGCTCCTTCTCCCAGCCCCGGGGACCATTTCCTCATCACTTCTTTTAATCTTTTCCTCCTTCAAGAACTAGCACAAATACTCTGGGAAGACTCTGTTCATCCCACAGGGGTTATTTCCTTCTTCTAGATCATCTCTTGGAGTCACCCCTCTCTTGGCACTTAGCATAGACTACTACTCTCCTACTGAGTATGCCCCTTATTCAATCAATCACTGTATATTGAAATGCATAACAGGTGCCAGGCACCAGAGGTGCTGGGAAGACAAACCATCATAAACACAAACCTTGTCTTTGAGTGGCCCTTAGTCTGTTGGAGTAAACAGCTTGGCTCCTTAGAGTCTGAAGCCTTCTGGAGGGAGAGCAGAGGTCTTTTTTATTCTCCCTCCTCCCCCAACCCCCTTTCAGCAGCTAGCACACTGCCTTACTCAAGTAAAGGAGCATCCAGCATTCAGTCAATAAGGGTTAATTCAAATATGCAACCAAAAAAAATTCAAAGAAGACTTTCCCAAACACTGATGCATGAAAATGCCTCATTTTTCACTCAAAAATCATAACATATACCATGATTTAGCCCTCTGAATGAGGGTAATACAGGTCAATCAATTCCTCTAGGCATTTTCTAACTACTGTTTACCTGCTCTCTGACTTAGGAATTTTGAAGGGGTTGGAAGGGCACTTGGGGTGGAGGCTGACGATGCATTTACATAACAAAATATGTTTATAGTCAGAGATTCCAGTCACTCAAAATTCAAAAGAAACCAAAACAAATTTACAAGGATGAGGGCAATTTTTCATCTTCCTCTTACCTCTAGCAAACAGCTTAGATATTCAGAATGTCTTTAGACCCTCCGTGTTTAACACCACCAGATACATTACCTAAGCAATTTACCTCTAACCAAAGGCCTAAAGGCACACAACAGAGGGCAGCTGTTCACTGCTCCCAAGACTGTGGAGCCAAAGGCACACATTTTCCTCAGGAGACTAGATGGTTCAGCATTTGGGAACACTAGAATTTATCTCAACAGTCCCAGGCAGAGGAGTTGCAGTCAAAGAAAAGTGACTCGCCCAAGATGCCTCTGGCCAACAGTCTTTTCCCATCACTTCCTCTCCTCAGCTGGTCATATACTTTCCTGACACACCCTCATATACTCACATAACAAAGCCAGGGCATCCACACCCATTTTTTGACCAAGTTTTATTCCCTCCAAATTTCCATGAGACCGTCTTGTCAAGATAAAAAGAATAAGAAAAGAGAGAGGATTATTTTAGTTAGGAATTAATAGCATAAAAGTCTTGTTGAGAGTTGATATTTGTTAGTCAGATTTGGTTCGAGCAAAAATTAAAATAAAATTTAAAGGTACATGGTTTCTCTTCTCCTAGAGTTTATTGACTAGAGTGAATCAGTCCTAGTTTAAGGCTGAATTCAGCTTCCTGATATAAAATCTAACATGGCATTAAGTTATTTTGTGATAACACATCATACATAACTTCCACTATCCATTTCCAGGTAAAATGAAAACAATTTTTAAAAAATGGCATCAATAAAGCAATTATTTTCAAGTTGTATTTTTACAAACCCTTTAGCCTAAAAGTTTATACAAGTCAGGAAATATGTTTAGTGTCAGAAGGACCTGAATTTTAATCCAGCTCTACAATTTACTAGCTGCATGATCAAGCAAGCTACTTCAGTATTCTAAACCTTAGTCTAAAGCCTTTGTAAGGATTAGATAGTATAATAAATGTAATTAAATACTGAATAATAATGGAATGGATATAAAGCATTTAGAGAATGCCTGGCATTTAATTAACACTCAATAGGTGGGAAATAGAGTGAAGGAAAGAGAATGAGAATAAAAAAATATATTAAGCTGGCTCTCTGACTCTGTCTCTCTCTTCTTCTCCACACACACACACACACACACACACACACACACACACGGTCTAAATTTAGATGGAGCCCCTACAGAATGACAGTTTGACAGTTGACTAGATCTGGGCTTTCCTGAACCAAGTTCTGTGTTGCACACAAGCAAGTCCTGGAGGAAGTTGGTTATATCAGGACAAAGTTGAGAGATAGAAATCAGCCCAGAATGAACTTCCAGAGTCCCAGAGTAATATGGGATGATTCTTCAAACCAGGTAATTCCCCTTAACTATCCTCTAGACATGGTAGAACCCAGGACTGGACAGGAAGAAATTTTATAGAATAACACCAAGAGCCTTTCTCAAAGACATAATCAGTACAAAAGAGATTATTTTTCTCAGATCCTCTTCTCCCTTCCCCACTCTATTTCCATGTACTATCAATGTGCATAGGCTGTCCACCACTGACTCTTTCAGTAAACATTTATTGACCACTTATTGTGTGTCTTATGCTGCTGTGGTGGTCCTGAAGATACAAAGATAGTCTCTGAGCTAAATTTTAAAGAAAGAGCAGGAGTTATTCATGCCAGAGATGGGGCTGCAAATGGGAAGCATGTTGAAAGCACAGACACACGAGAAAGATGGTAACTAGAACACGAGATGATTCCCAGAGCTGGGGAGGAGAATTTGAATGGTCATAGATAAGACCAAAGAGGCAGGCAAGGCCTGGCCAGCTCGTGAAGGACCTGTTAAAGAGTATGAATTATTTCCTGAATACAATAAAACTTTAAACAGTGGAATGATATAATCAAACTTGTTTCAGAAACTACACTCTGACAACAGTATGAGGAAACTGAAGGTGGGAGTTGGGAGGTGAGGGAGGAAGGTAAAGTTGAGATGCCTCAGTTTTACTGAAAAGTTATAACATATACTATGATTTAGCTCTCTGAGTGAGAATAATATGTCAGTTCCTTTACGTGTTTCCTAACTATTTGCCTGCTTTCCAACTTAGGGATTTTGACAGGATCAAAGTTAGCAGAACTTACTAACTGAATGTTAGTGGGAAGTAATAGAGGAGTCAAGAATGACCCCTGGATTTCTGCTTGGACAATGGGCTGATTATGATTGCAGTTCACCAAGGAAGGAATACAAACTGAGGAACAGAGGAAAGAAATGATAGGAAGATGACTTAGTTTGACCTTTTGAATTTGGGGTCCTAGAGTATGTGACAGCACAGTTATGCAGTTGGCAGTTACACAGCCTTATCTGGAACTCAGGAGAGGAAGCCAGGTAGAAGTAGAATTGGGTTGTGTCTATTCCTCATGAAAGCTCACATGGGAAGAGTACTGTGAGAAGAGCAATGTTAGAATGTGGGGAGCACCAACATGTAGGGTTTGTAGGTGGAAGGAGAGGCTACAGAGACAGAGACAGAGATGAGAGGAAAGATTTCAAGGAAAAGAGAGGTAAATAGTGTCAAATGCAGTAGGAAAGTTAAGTAAGACAACGGAAAGAGCCACTGGATTTAGCAACATAGATGACCACAAGGAAGTTAGTTCAAGTGGCATGGTGTGGGTGGATGACATTTACCATTTTAGTTCACTGTGACATTTGACTCACTTCTCCTTCAGCTTACAACTTATCTGGGGTGAAGATCAGGAGTTCCCTGGGCCTTGCTGTAAATGGCCGGCTCGGCAGAGATAAAAGCCAATTGCTAATGCTACTCTGGAGATCAGCAGTAGTGTCCAGGAAACGCACATGGAGGCGCTTTGCTGGGTGGGCTAAAGATCCTATAGAAATACTTACTGATTGTGGCCATCATCTACATTACAAATAAAGAGTTTAACAAGGAAGTTAAAATGTTCCTTTTAGTTAAAATTCTTTAGAATTCTAAGTTCCATCAAAAAGTTGTTTGTTTTGTTTCTTGTGTGTTTTGTTTTGTTTTGTTTTGTTTGGGGGGGGGGGTTAAATCTTTATTGTTGAAAATATTACATATGTCCCCTTTTCCCCCATTGACTTACCCCGGTCCACCCCTGTTCCCCACCCCAGTCCTTCACCATCCTATTATCTGTGTCCATGGGTTATGCATATATGCATACAAGTTCATTGGTTGATCTCTTCCCACCCATTCACTCTCCCCTGCCTTCCTTCTGAGGTTTGATAGTCTGGTTCAATGCTTCTATGTCTCTGGATCTATTTTTGTTCATCAGTTTATGTTGTTCATTAGATTTCACATATGAGTGAGATCAAGTGATACTTATCTTTCTCTGACTGGCTTATTTCTCTTAGGATAATGCTCTCCAGGTCCATCCATGCTATTGCAAATGGTAAGACTTCTTTCTTTTTTACGGCTGCCTAGTATTCCATTGTGTAAATATATCATAGTTTTTTAAACCACCCATCTGCTGATGGGTTTTTAATCCTCTCACTCCTTACCAGGCTCTGTCTGAACATCCAAAACAAAGTGAGCATCTGTGTACTTGTTCTTTGCCCAGGTGGTGTCTTTCAGAAGAATTTGATGCTTCAGACTTGAAACCCCAGTGCACTGTTGTCCTGAACATCCCCAGATACTTCCCAGGCACCAGGCCCTGAGGCCACCCTGGGAAATACAGGACTTTCATCCCCAGCAGCCCTTGATGGCTACCTTGAGGTCATTGGCTTAATCATGAGGTTCCTGATAGCACTGCCTCTGGGTACAAGGCTATCCAGTGCAGGGAGATGGTGAGCCCTGCAAGTTCTACAACTTCCTGCATTGGCATCACCCTGCAAAACCCGGCCACTGAGAAGCAGATGGCCAAGTGGCAAAGTGCTGCCCCTTCCCCTCCCCCACAAAAGACCAGAAGCCAGTGCCCTAGCAGCTATGGATCCAGGAGAGCAGAGTCAGCATGCATGAGGCCCTTCATTACGACAAGGAGGCAGCTCAAGGAGACCTCTGTACAAACCGGCACCAAGGTGTCCCAGGATTCAGCAACCTTGAGCTCACCTAGATCAAGAGTCTCCAGTAGGAGCTCAAAGGTGCCAGAGCCAAAATCCCAACATGCCAGAAAATGTCCCTCAATGCTTCCCGGATGCCAACACCACAGTCACTTCTAGAGGATCCCCCTAGCCCATGAACACCTCAACCTGTGATTGAGGTAGCATAGGACAAGATAGTATACATCTTGCACCCAGAGTTGCTGGCACATCAGCCGGACCTGATCTCCCATCTCCATTTTTCACTGCATTGTAGGGCCCCAGGAAAGGAGCCCCATGCTGTCCCATGAGGAGCCTCCCATCCCTAAGGAGGAGCTGATGGGGAGGGGAATCTGTTTTCCCAAGGCTGAGCCACATCTAAGGCTCACAGGGGAACAAAAAACTGGAGGGGCAGTATATCTGAATATTGATATTATGTAAAAAGATAAATTTGTATATAGAGTTTCTTGAGCTTTGTTAATGAATAAATAGTTAAATGGGTGGTTTACTTATTGCCAACACTATGATAAATTAGATGTGGGGATTAATGCATATGTCAACTTCATTTTTTTCTAATTGACAAAGTAATTTGTTATCTATCAAATACAAAGGTCACCAAAGAAATGTATTAATTTCTAGTCACTATCTGGGACATAGAGACTTAATTAGAAAAAAGTATCAACCAACTCTTCCACATTAAAAGACACAGAACTCATTTGTCACTTTCTCCAACATCCTCAGTTCCAGCCATAATCATTAAAACAGTGATATCCTTGTAATTCTTACTTTTTGACATTGTGATCTTGTTACTTCTTTTCCTCTGTATTGTTTCAACAAATATTGGCAACAAATTCTGTACATAATTAAGACACAATCATTTTACTTCAATTTCATTGACAAAATGTGTTAGACAAGGTTGGCTATCTCACATTGCTTCATGGTATTTGAAAATACCACTGGTGTGACTCATAGTTTTCTACCTTGTATATAAACACATTTTGTTAATCTTTTTTAACACATTTTGTTGATCTTTTGACAATCCTAATCCTAGGGAAGAAACATTTCCAACACAGTCTAGAGCAGTGCTGCCTAATAGAAACACAATGTGAAACATATATGCAACTTAAAATTTTATAATTTGGGAATAATAATACTTCTCTTAGCTATCTTTGAAGTGGTAATCAATTAAACAATGGTTATGAAATTGTTCATTAGAAAATTAAACTTCAGTCTCAACTAACATTTATTGAGTATCTACTATGTTCAAGCATTCTTAGGGACTTTCATACCCATCATCCTTCCCTTCATCCTTAACTGCCCCCAAACCCAGTATAATACCTCCATAAAGTTACCCACATCAGCCTAGTGTTTTTCCTCACCATCCAAAGAACTGCTTACCTCCACCAATGGTTCCCAAATGCCAGTACACTGACAAATGCCAGGCTGGGAAAAAGCTTTCACAGGTTCAAGACAAAATAGTAATCATAACAGTAACAACAACGTAGTCTTTCTTCATAAAGCCAAAATAATTACCTCTAGATAATGTTCATTATTTTGAAATGCCCTTGTTAAGGTGTCTTTTTTGTTAAGGTCTTTCTTCCTTCCTTCCTTCCTTCCTTCCTTCCTTCCTTTCATTCATTCTTTCTTTCTTTTCTTTTTTAATGAAAGGATGATGGTGATGGTGGTGGTGGTGATGGTGATGATGGTGATGATAGACTTTCCTGGTGTGGTGTGTTTTTTTTGTGAATGCCCATTTTTGACAAAATTTTTTCAAATGTGATATTTATCCCTGTAAACTAAAACAATTGTATGAGGTCTATGAAGTCCACAGATCTATGCCTCAGTCAACTTTCTCTGATGTCAATGAGTTGAGGATAAGGTCTTTTGTGCTTATTGTTTAGCCAGTTCCCTGTCTAAGACACATCATTGGTTCCTTATTGCTGGGTTAATATCAAAATCCTTAAAACACTCATACAAGTAGCCTCTAATCTTGTTTATGCCTCCCTTGTCTGCTTCCATCTTGCCTGATCCCCTAACCCCACCCTACGGAAGTTCCAAGCCTGGAGGGCCTTCCTTTTTCCTAGAACACTCAGCATGCCTTTCTATTCAGAGCTTTCACACATGTGCCTTCTGCCTGGATACCCTCTGCTCACCCTCTTCCTTCATTCCTACCCCTTCTCCCCAACTAATGTTCACTTGTCCTTCAGGGCCAGCTGAAACAGCACACCTATACCGCTCAAGAGCTCTCTGAGGTCCCCCCAACAAATCTTTTTTCCTGCTTCACATAGAAAGATACTGTATCATACAGAAAGAAGTTGAATAGTTTTCCAAAAATCAGTGCCAGGGTTAGGTCTAAATCCCAGATTTCCTGATGATAGCACCGAGAGGTCTTCACAGAACCTCTATGCACAAATAAGGTTGTGATATGGATGGAGTGTGATAGGGTGGGATGTGGAGAAAAGGACTGGGGATGGGGAGTTGAAATGGAAGGCCCTAAGCCAGAACTAGCTCCTGCTGCCTCTTCTGAATTCTCAATCCTATTAGAAGACAAGGTCATTAACAATTTTGCATTACCATTGGTGGGTTAAATGTGAACCTGGGTCAATCCTTTGTACCCTTAAAAACAAATAAAAACTATGCCTTTCCAAAAGTCTCTTATTTTTTACATATTATAGTGCCTATCTATTTTCTCATTTCCTTCTACCTGCCACTTTCTGTAAAAGAACTCCCCCTTGCACAGCAGTGAGGCAGGCAGGCTCTGGCATACCTGGGGGGCTGTGCTCTCCAAGCTTGTTGGCCTGGGCCTGGTCACCTTTGTGTGACACCAGCAAAGCTATCTCTAGGAGCTCCTTAGCCACTCTGTCAGCAGGTCCTTTGTTCAAACCTGCTGCCTCTTTGGAATGGAGGCATCCAGGGGGACTAGGACACTCAGGACCCCTGGGGGCATACTCCCTGGGGAAGCATCTGATAGAATACTTGGCCCTCCTGGCTGTTTACAGCTCTTACCTAAACGATGATTAAGGGCATTTTTAATCATGGATGTTGTGTTAGGAATATTCCCCCAGTGTGTAAATTAATGATCAACTAATGATGTCCCAAACATGGTTCTTGGAGTCCTGGAGCAACAAGGGGATTTGGTTCAGTGGTTCTCAGCAGTTTGCTTCCAAAGAAGCAAAAGGACACTTGAAAACCTCTTCCCCAGACACTTGCATCTAAGACATTATAAAACAAAGCCCAGCCTATAAACAAAACCCAAAACAAAAGTCCTGTCCCAGCTACCGCCCAGATCTCTGAGGGGGCTCATTCTGGAATGACCTACAGGAGGGAAGTTGCTTGGACTCAGAAGCAAGTGACATGACTCATTGGTTTACGAAAGCTGGAATAAACAGAAGGAAGTAAGTGCCTGGAGAAACAATAGGAAATATGAATGGTTTGTCTTCTGGAGACATGAGAACTCGTCCTCATTTTGGCAGTCGTGGAATCCTGCCTGATGGTAGGACATTGTTTTCCCAGAGCGTGTCCTTTCCAAGCACTTGGCATGACATCACACACCTTCAATGACCCATTGTGCCAGGGGAGCCCCCTGCGTTTCTTGATATTTCCTCCAGTTAACCAACATATGGGAACTATAAGAGTGAGAAGGGGAAAGCCAAGACATATACCCTGCTGACCAGGTTCCTCGTCATTTATCCAGGGTTCACGCAGAGAGAAATCTGACAGAAAAAGAGGCATAAATGGGGCCACCCTATTTCTTTAAGTATGCAATGCCGAGCTCATAAACACCAACAAAATTAAACAAGGGTGAGGTTATGGTCATTGCAATGAACAGGAAAAAAAAATGGAAATGGGCTGTGAAAATAGGCCACTAGTTGAGTCATTATGCAGTATTTTTCTACAAGTAAAAATTGGGAATGTCAGCAGGGAATAAATTAGTTTGACTAGAAGTTAGAGCTGGCCCTTCTTGCCCACCTAAAGGAATTGGGGTGATAAACCCTTTGAACTGTGTCTAAGTACCAGTACTGTTTACTCTGAGGAAGGAAACTGTCAGTTCTGTTTGTTCACAATGAGCCAACCACAATGTGTCTGATGGATTTGGAACTAGTGAAAGAGGGGCACGTCAAGTGTAGGAAACAAGGTTTATCACGGGATAGATTTAGGAAGACAAAAGTAAGCAGGAGACTGCTGGACAGGCATTGTTTGCTGTGAAACTTCAGGCATGAAGTTGTTTTTCTTGAGAGTTAGTTAGCCCCACATCCTGGGGAAAGCAGGTGGGGCAAAGGCCCCTAAAATGCTAATTCTATTTTTCACCATTTTTAAAAAATGTATATTTCCCCCCCACTCTAATATTTTAGATGGTGATTATTTTTTCTCCCTGCCATAGTCTATTCCATTTTAACTGAGAATAGTACCAGAACTGAACAGTCATAGAGTAATTAAAAATCAGTGTGGAGAGAGTTCCATTTCATAACGGAATTCCATTTAGAAATGTTTTACATGTTGATAACAACTGGGGTGCGAAGCAGTTTTTGTAAGTTGACCCTTTCTGTTCCTGAATGCAAATGTTCTGTAAAGCAAATAGGTCAAGGGATAAAACAAAGAAAGCTCTCATGGGCCGAGTCTCAACATGTGTGGACTTGAGGTCTGGTAGAGTTCTTTCCAGAGCTTTCTATGACACAAGCACATGCAATTTAAAAAATGAAGAGTTTGACTTAAGGTTAAACACACTTGAGTCACTGCTACCAAAAAAAAAAAGCAGAATTCAAGGAAGCTGAAATGTCCTTTATTTGAAAAACATTTTTTGCAACTAGCCCATGAAGTAAATCTTATGCTCTCAAAAGAATTCAGTGGCTTCAAAGTTGCTGATGAATTGACAAAGTATGTTGTTGTCATGACTTATTCTACTCTTAGGAAATGTTCAGACTTTGATATTGCCATTTCTGGATAGTACAAACTGGCCTGCTCCTACTTCATCTTGCCAGGAAGCAAGACAGACTACTCTTTTTGAAAAAAACAGATTTTTAAATATTCTATTGGGAAACTTTGTTATGTCTTGGATCTATTTTGCTCAGTTTTTGTTTTCTTTTGTTTTAATTTTTAACTTCTGCCCTCTTTCTATAAAGAAAAAACCCTCATACCTTTCCTCTACTGAAATGCCAATACTTTTCCACTCTGTTGAAATTATGTCCTCAAGGTAGAGAATTGCTTCTTCAAGTGCTCACAGCCAAGCCAATTTCATAAAGATTTATTCTGTGTTCCTTGTACTATGAAGACAGTACTTTTTCTGCTTTTTTCAATAAGGGATTGCACATTAAAAGTAAGTGCTTTTCCAGCCCATCCAGTGTGGCTCAGTGGTTGAATTTTGACCCATAAACCAGGAGGTCATGGTTTGATTCCTTGTCAGCACCCACACCTGGATTGCAGGCTCGATCTCCAGTAAGGGGTGTGCAAGAGGCAGCTGATCAGTGATTCTCTCTCATCATTGAGGTTTAGATCTCTCTCTTCCTTCCTCTCTGAAATCAATTAAAAAATATATGTTTTAAAAAAAGAATGGGGGGAAAAAAGAGTAAATGCTTTTCCAAAATGTCTCCAAATGGAATATTCTGATATGACACTATTACCCACCACACTACCCAATCCAAGTCGGAACACCTTCCTTGGATTGCTTTTCCAAAGGCATCCATACTTGCTAAGGATCATCTTTGGGACTATAACTAGACTTATTAAATATTTAAGTACATGGTGGGTCCCTGGAAGCACAAATGAGTGATCTGGGTGATGATCTGAAAGAGATTGGCAACAGAACTGGAGGTTTTTTTCCTATTGAGAGCTTTTATTACTTGTTCTGATTATACAACTGGGGTCCTTGAATCCAAAAAATCTTAGTGAAAATGTGATGACTTTTTAATCATTCAAAGAGCCTCTTAGGAATAGTGCTGCTTTTGAAGAAGAAAAATGAGGTAACTCAAGCTACTCACCACAGTATTAAACAAATTAGTTTACTATTCCTTCTTGTCATTTGCTTTTGGCTCTCATTATTGCACATTCAATTTTTATTTGCTTTGAATAATAAAAATGAGGAAATAAATTATCACTTCTTGCAAATGAATTTTAAAAGCTTACATGAGAGTTCAGCCACTTAGAGATCCTCTTATCTCTGGGAACTTGGCTCTCTAGGACCAAGCTTGAGAGGTAACACCATTGAAGATGGAAGAGAGGAAGGTGATTCTCCATGTTCTACCCCTGACCCAGTATGTCAAGTCAGATAGCTCAGCATTGGATTTCAATAAGGCAAAAGATGTTGCTTATTTAATTGACAGATAAAATTATTTCAAAAATTGGAGCTGGGTTAGATATCATCCCAAGAGCTCTTCTAGTGAAAAGGTGGAAAACCCTGCTCTGGGCATTTGAGAAGCTGGTGGTGGGCACTGGACAGGGATGAGCTCACCAGCACCCAGGTGGACCTTGGAAAACGATGCAGGCTCAAAGTTGGTTGAAGGAATGACTGATCTATGGCAAACCCATAGATGCATATAGGATGAAAGAACAAGTGTTTGTATAAAAGCTTAGAATAAGAGACTCCCCATACAGTGTACTGTTGGCAGGAGTCAGGAGAATTCTCCTGGGCCAGCAGGAAGACCACTCTCTTCAGGACTCTTAGTCTACAGGAGTCAGAGGCAGTTCAGTGGAAACCACAGCACCCTCAACATTCACAAACTCTCTCCCACTATCTGACTTGGGGCCATCAAGACTAATCCTACCATGCTCTTGACCCCAGGTCATGTTGGAAGCTCAGAACTCCCAGGTCATCCTTTATTTCCAGACTCTAATTCCTATTCAGTTTACACATACCCTTCTCTAAACCCTTTTGAAACCCTTTCACTCAACCATCTGCAAACTCCTTTATATTGTCAAGCTCTTATCAGAACCTTTCCTTTGACTCTTGCTCTGATAGAAACCTGGATTTCCTCTGATGCTCTGCTGAAGTTGCAACCTATTCACTTATACCTCTGGGCTTGGAGGTGGGGTACACTTCCTTCTGTTTCTTTCTTCAAATGTTGCTTCTAGGTCAGCCTCCTTCTCACCTGTCTAAAAATCACAGCTTTGAATACTATGTCCTTGAACTCTACCACTAATTGCCCCGCTTTGTTGCAGTCAACTAATCAACCATGCACCCCACTCCACTCACTCACCTCAATCCTATATAATAAAAGGGTAATATTCAAATTGACCCTAACAGTGGAGCGACCAGAATGACCACTTGACCAGTCACTATGAGGTGCACTGACCACCTCTTGGTCCCTTTTCCTGGCTGGCAGGCTCCGATCACCTGATGGCGAATGGGGAGCCAGGGGTGGGTGGTGGTGGGGGGAGCGGCCAGCTATGGGCAGCAGGGGAAGATGGCCCTGATCACAAGCCAGGCCTAAGGACCGTACAGGCACACAGATTTCATGCACCGGGCCTCTAGTTCCTTCATAACAAACTCCTGTTATAATTCTTAGTAGTTTCAATATCCACATAGATGATCTTTTCACTCTCAGTTCCTTTGATCAGCTAGACACACTTTTAACCATATCAGAACCAATAACTGAAATCCCTTCAGAATTATTTTTATTTAAAATATTCCATTGTTCAACCACCATTCTCTCTCTTTCCAAATCACTCCCTCTAATACCTCAACGCCAACAACCTTTGAACCTCACTGGAACTGTAGGTTATTGATTTTATTACCTATTTATTTTCCTTGTCCCCTTCATGCTCTCATGAGGCGTATGTGAAGATATATGCTGTATACACAAAGCACTTGGAAAAGGGCCTGGATAAGTGTTTGCTATTCTTATTTAATCTATTAGTGATGTCAAATAGTCAGGGAGTTAATCAACTCTGTATTGAGAAGACTAGTGATTCCATTATTCTTTTGACTGTGCTCTGCTGAAATATGTGTACACGCACGCACGCGCACACACACACACACACACACACACACACATTTTTCTAAGTTTCAGACATTGCACTTCAACCTAACTTTAGGAGGCATTATTTAACAATAAGGATAAACTCCTTAACCACATCTAAGAAGATTTATAATCATTCTATAATATAATATATTAAACTCTAACCTATATTTAAATGTCCTCAATTACCCCAAGAATTTTTTATAGATGTTATCTTCTGAACAGGATACAGTCAATGTTCGCGTGTTGCATTTGGTTCTTATGCCTCTGATATCTGCTAAGGCCCCCTTAAAAAATATTTTTTAAAATATTACTTCCCAAGCAGAATTCCTTATCCAGAGGAATCAAGAGACCCCTGGCTTAGATCTGTCTCTGTTTACTTCTACTGCTGTTTACACAACTCAGAGGGACATCTGTTGTGGTTTCTAATGGTTGTATTCCCATTAAATGAAACCTCAATTGAAAACAGTGACCTCTGGAGACCAGTTACACCCCTCTCAGTGCTGAAGTTTCCTGGGAGTTTGACATTCCTTTGTGCCTTCAGTATTTATGTCTTCTTTATTGTTTTCAATAGTTATTTTAGAAATCCTAATTCCCTCTTCCTTTTCACTGCCCCCCTTTTTATCCAGCTGGCATCTCAAAGGTGAGGACTGAAATGGTGCTGTGTTTGTCTATGTTTTATGTCTCCACACTGATTGCAGTGTCTTCCAAACTGAGAGCAGACAAGACAGGGAAAGGAAACACTTATTTTTACTTCCAGAGGACTTGAAACTCCACAGTGATGCTATCTGATGACGTTACACACTGCTCTTTAATTCAACCAATACCCTTTGAAGGCCTGTGTTCTCCAAACTCTTCTGAGCCATTTTGAAAGTAAAGGTTGCTTTTTCTCTTTTGACTGAAAATGTCCAGAAGCAAACTGGATAAGACTTCCCAGAGGAAGGGTTTGGTTTGCTCCTTCCCAGAGGGTCATGGTGCTATCTATAGACACATTCCAAAGCCTCATAAAAGCTGTCAGAGACTGCCCAACAGAAACACCCATTAAGTATCGTGGGTCTTGATTTTTACAGCTACTAATAATTTTTCCTTTGAGTTTGCCCAGAGCTCTGCAAATAATTAAAACAACTTTATTTCTGTTTTGCCTATAAGTTTGCTGTGTGACCTTGGTAAAATTACTTAACTTTTCTGATCCATATTTTTTTTTATTTTGTGAGAACCAAAAAGAAAAAGAAAAAATAGTATGATCAAAGAAATCACTAGAGAATAAAGCTCCATCACAATAGTTTATTTTATTTTATTTTGTTAATCCTTACCCAAAGGAATTTTTTCCCATTGATTTTTAGAGACAGTGTAAGGGAGGAGGAGCAGAGTGGGGGGGGGACATAGATGTGAGAGAGATATATCGATTGGTTTCCTCCTGCACGCACCCCAACCAGGGCCGGGGCTCAAGCCTGCAACCAAGGTACCTGTCCTTGACTAGAATCAAACCTGGGAGCCTTCAGTCTGTGGGCCAATGCTCTAAGCAAAATTGGCTAGGGCTTAGTTGATTTTTTAAAAAATCTTTAGTTTATCACTTCAGGTATGTCTACAATCAAAGATAACTTATAGATAATTCTAATGAGCACATTTAAAAGATTAGGTTTCCAGAAGGAGTCATTCATCTAACCATATAAGACTTTCCCCAAGGATTAAAGATCACATGAAAAGCCTCAGCTTTTGCAGGAAGCAAGCTGAAATGCAATAGGAGGAACTGAAAGAGAAAGGAAATTTCTCTTTTAAATGTCCTGGAATCATCATCGTGTGGTCAGAGTAAATGTTTTAATGTGAGTCTTATTGCAGCAAGTATAGCAATAACACTTGAGCTCTGATCCAAAAGTTTCCATCATTTTCCCTCAGGAACATCATTTTCTCAGGATGAATTTATCTAACTTTTGTCCAATAAAAATATTACCAGCTAAAATGTTTTAGTCCTGGGCTTCTAACATTGCAAAGCTCTGTCTCGGTGGAGTATCCATTTATTTTACCCCTCACTCTTAGGTTTCTGGCAAATGCTTTCCGCTATTCTTTCTTAGCGAAATGTGAATATTTCACCATGGTTCACAGGGCTCTGTCACCCTTCTTTTGTGTCCTATGAGTAGCAGCGCAGTGCGGGGAAGGATTTTGAGTGTCCCCGTGTGGTGATTATGCTGCAGTCTTACTCTCCGTGTCCCAATTGGCACTCTCTCCCCCACATCCCCACCTCAGATCCTATTTCTACTGTTTGAGAAAAGTTGCAGGGCGGGGTGGGGGGGGGGGCGGAGGGGATCTAAACAGACTTTCGGTGTCTAGAAAGTTTAAAAATATGCACAGGATATATTTTCTAAATACAGAACTTGAAACCCTAAACTCTAAGTGACTCGGTAACTTCCATCTATTTTCAAAAGCAAAGAACAATATTTTATCTTGCAATTAAAGTTAACATAAATAACAATGTTTAGAGAAAACTCTCTGCCATGTCTAAAGCCAAAGGGACAGGCTGGGTCCTTGCTAAGGCCTAAAAGAGAATTAGGGGAAAGTCGGAGATTTCCTGTCTTTGTAATGAGTTTACTAATTAAATCTTAATTGTAAACCAAGCTGAGCAAAATTTAAATGAACCTCTGGTGCCAGAAGCCAGGTTATTATGGTGGAATTGTTTATAAGGACAGGAAAGTGACTTTCTAAACATCAGATTCCTGTGCGTTAGCCAAGACCTGGAGGAAGTCCCCATGTGGGGAGGCTCAGAAAGTAGCAGGAGAAGTGACTTGGGCCTTGCGATAATTAAATGACACCGAGATGTCCTGAGTGTCCAGAATCCAAGTCATTGCCAGAGGCTGCAATCTTTCTGTTTTGATGGGCTAGAAATGCCACTTGTGCAATAACCATGTTTCCCCCTGTTTTACAGCAAATGGTCCAACCATTTCAGCCTTTACTGGGATGGGAATGGAAATTTCTTTACTTTGGAAACCCTGGCTGCTCTATTGAAAAACAAGCCTTGCAAATACACAGAAGTCCAAGCACCCTAGAAAAACAAAGCCACCATAATGCGAGCGTAAAAGGGTTGCTTTTATGTCCTCCTGGTATTATTGGGGTATAGGGGAGAGTGTCATAAGACAGACTGTAAAATAAATAAAAACAAAAATCCTGTGACTATATGCATGGTTCAACATCCCTTATTTATCATAACATCAGGAAAGTGAATTATCCAAATGCTTTTATTTTGCTTTGGTTACATTTACTCATTTAAAATAAATAACTTATGACCTTTCTATTTGGAGGCACTTATTTACAGCCAGCTTTTCTCTTGCCAATATACAGGGTGGGGCAAAGGTAGGTTTACATTTGTGAGTTTGTGAAATACAAGAGTTTATTCTTGTCTTATTATTTATTAATTATTATATTATTTTCCATATGAACAACTGTAAACCTCCTTTGCCCCACCCTGTATATGGTTTGCCAGTAAAACCTTCCTTTTGCTTTATTTGCCATTGGAAATGGGCCTGGGTGCTAAGTTTCCTGTAAAGTACCCTTCTGAGATAGCATCATGTCACAGATTAGGGATCACATGGAAAAGACTTTATCCAACTCTTAAACCCAATTTGGTTACTAGAAATGATGGTTGTGCCTTTGGTCCAAAGATTGGAGGACCGGATGTAGCAAAACTTCATGCTGCCCTAACCAGTTTGGCTCAGTGGATAGAGCGTTGGCCTGCGGACTCAAGGGTCCCGGGTTGGATTCCAGTCAAGGGCATGTACCTTAGTTGTGGGCACATCCTCAGTGGGGGTGTGGGGGTGTGGGAGGCAGCTGATTGATGTTTCTCTCTCATCAATGTTTCTTCCTCTCCCTTCCTCTCTGTAAAAAATCAATAAAATATATTTTTAATAAAACACACACAAAACAAAACAAAACAAAAAAAAACTTCATGCTTTGCTCAGCTGGCATGGCTCAGTGGCTGAGCATCAACCTATGAACCAGGAGGTCACTGTTCCATTCCTTGTCAGGGCACATGCCCGGGTTGTAGGCTTAATCCCCAGTAGGGGACATGCAGGAGCCAGCCTATCAATCATTCTCCCTCATCATTGATGTTTCTATCTGTCTTTCCCTCTCCCTTCCTCTTTGAAATCAATAAAAATATATTTTTAAAATATCATACTTTATCCTTCCCTGCTCTCCAAGGAAACCACTCAGAAGAATGTTGAGAAAGATACTCTGTAAAGTAAGGAGTTAAAAGGAAAGCAGCAATATAATGTTTTAACATATAATATTACACCTAATTATCATGTATTCCATTCATCTATGTAATTTTTTAAATGCAACGTGACCTTGTTCTTTTACAAAAAGAATTTAACTTCTCTGTAGACTTCCTCTTGGGCCAAAGTTAGAGAAGTTGCCTTCAAAACAAATCATGGGACTAGGCCCCTCTCCTTGCTCAGGTGTCATCATCTGTGCTCTTGGGTCTCCACATTGGATATAGGTGGCTCAGAGGAGGTTTTAGTTACAACAGGAGCCACATTACACATGAGTGCTGCATGTATCCACTCTTCACAAAGCTAGTAAGGGGCTTAAAATAAGTCCCTGGGAATGTATAATTTAGTAGTAGTAGTATCATCATTTTGACCTTTTAATCCAGAAGCAAAGAACCCAAGGAAAGCATCGCCTGGAGGGCGATGAAACAAACCTATTCCATCTTATGAAACAAACCTCTTCCATCTCTCATTCCTTTGACTCACTTTCTCAATGATCCCCACAGAGAATTTTAACTGTCTACTATTTTTTGTTATTGTTAATCATTACCTGAGGATATTTTTTTCCATTAATTTTTAGGGAGAGTGGAAGGAGTGGGAGAGACAGAGAGAGAGAGAAACATCAATGTGAGAGAGACCCATTGATTGATTGCCTCTGCACACACCCTGACCCAGGCCAGTGATCAAGCCTGCAACCAAGGTAGGTATCCTTGACCAGAATCAAATTCTGGACCCTTCAGTCCTTGGGCTGACGCTCTATCCACTGAGCAAAACCAGCTAGGGCTAAGCCAGTGGTCGGCAAACTGCGGCTCTGTTGACTAATGAGTTTGCCGACCACTGGGCTAAGCTGTCTACTATTTATTTACTCAGTAAATTGTTTTCAGGGATCTTTCCCAAAACTCCTGGTTGTTTTCCTTTGTTTTGTTTTTAATGGGAGCCAGAGCCTAAATGAAAACCTCACTGCACCTTCGAAATCTTTTGAGGCTATTTTGAACTATGGTATAGTGCTTATTTTAGAAAAGCAACCTTTTTCTGGCCTTTGCTATGCTAGTCACAAGATCAAAATTGGTATGTTTTCTAACAGTCTACTCATGGGTGCTGTGACCACTGGTGGCTCCGACAGAATAGCTTTTCATAAGAATGTGCTTCGAGAGAGAAAAAGTACAAACCATTTGAAGTTTAGTCATGGGGCTGGAACTTTGAAGATACCTGGTGCGACTTTTGCTTGGAAGTTGCTGAGTGCACTTTCTTGTTTGTTCTTCTAAACCACTCTCTCCACCTCAATGCCAAGAACCATGCTGGCCTCCAGAGCCTTTCTAGAGAATCAGCCAGTTCTAGGAACTCCTGGGACCATGAGGGTTCATCTTTTTTAAAGTGATGGAGACTAAGCTCTCAATGGTCCCTCTAGGAAAGTGAATTTGACTGGTATAGTGTTCAACTCCAGCCCAACACTATAGTTCTGTCGGGAATCTGAGCCTGGGTTTCTATCTCTCTACCCACAGCCTTGTCTTTAGGCCTCTGCTAAATGTCTACTTTCTGCTGGCTAAAGACACCCTCACAGGACTTACTAATTCCATGACAGAAGTCAGAAAGCCTTCCTTATTGAAAATATATTTAGTGTGAGACAGAATTCAATTTCCTACTACAGTCAATTATCTGCCCTGAAGTACCTTTAGACACAAACTTATAAGGGCTTCCTTTACCTTTTGGTTAATACAAGAGAATGTAACTATTATTTAGTTTAATGCCTTCATTTTACAGGAAATAATAGAAACCAAAAGAAATAGCCATTACATGGCAAAGAGATTTTGGCACTAACTCCAGAATTCCCTACACAAATATGTCCAGAGAGCCTGGAAGTATAGCAAAGCCATACACATTTCACTTCAGTGAGGCAGCTTAGCCCAAGTGTTAACCAGTGAATGGGGAATGGCATAATAACATCTGCCATCAAGTTTTTGGAGACTTTGTTTCATTAAAAATTGATTTTTTTCCCAATTAGACTTCCATTTTACCTTAGAAATAGATTTCAGGCATGTCTAGTGATAACCTAAGCTGTGCTGAAAAGTGCTATTAGTCTGGGGAAGAGAGGTGGTGAGCAATTCCGGCTTACCAGCTAAAGGTCAGATAAGTCCCAGCGACAAGTCTCACAGCTGAGTGTACCACTCTGGTGCCGATGGCTGCAAACCCCACGATGCTGGGATTGGCCACTCTGTCCCAGACTAAGCTTCAGTGTTGAGCTGGGCCACAATGTCTAATTGGATTTCTGAGAAAATACCGAGAAGTTCTAGAAAATACAAAACTTTCTCTTTTTTACCTTGAACAAGGAAATCATTGCTTTGGAAAGCCAGGTTTAGTTTGGTTTCTGCGTGTGTGTGTGTGTGTGTGTGTGTGTGTGTGTGTGTGTGTGTGTGTGTTTCCCCGCAAGGACTGTTGAGATCACATTTTCCACCCTAGACTCGGTTTCATAGCTTGCGGATTTCCTCCCTTATTCAAATATACATATGGTGTGTGCGCAGGACAGGGAAGTGTAGGGAACAAAGCTATCCTATTTACAGTCGTGAGGAGGGCATGATGAAGGGCAAGTGGATTTGGAAGCATTTTTCATATGATGGAAAGGAACTTCTCACACAGATCAGTCTTCCAGGTGCTGCTCTTGAGACCAGAGCGGCTGCATTCATTCAACTGAGACTTTGTCACCCAACAGCAAAGGATCAGGCCAGGCTAAGAGGTAGGCAGTCAATGTAAAGCCACTGGAAACAAGAGAACCAATTCTAAATTGAGAAATGCCACAGGAGCAGGGAACGTAGTGTCTTAATCACTGTGTCCCCAGAATCTAGAACAGAGCCTGTCCTATAGTTGATGTTTACTATAGGTTTGTTGACAGAAGGGTTGCCATATTTGGAAGGGCACCAAACCAGGATTTGTTCAAGAAACATTCTCTGAGTATCTATTAGTAGCAATGTACTAAAAATCAAGAGACTCAAATACAACAAAATAATAATCATCTGAATTGCAGGTGGCACAGCATGGGGAAAAGACCAGGGCTTTAAAGATGAACCTGGTCAGCTTCTCAGCTTTGACCTTTACAAGCTCTATGACTGGACAAGTCACTTCATCGCACACAGCTTCATTTTCTTAATCTGTAAAATGTGGGTAGGAGATGTACCCACCTCACAGAGTTATTGTGGTGACTAATTCAAAGCAAAGTGCATAACACAATTTATGGTATATAGCAGGTACTTAGTAAACAGTATATATATATTTTTTCTCTTCTTATATACTAGTATATATTTGGGGATGGTAAAAAATTATTAACTGAAAATAAAAGCAATAAGAAAAAACATAGAGACAAATGGGAAGCTATAGTGGTTGACATTCTATGTGGGATTTTTTTCCCAGCTTTCTTGAGATATAACATTGTGTAAGTTAAAGTGAACATTGTAGTGATTTTATATTTTTATATATTGCAAAATGATTACCACAATAAGGTTAGTTTGCACATTCATCACCTCACATAGTTACAATTTTTTTCTTGTGATGAGAACTTTTAAGATCTTTCTCTTAGCAACTTAAGATATACACTACAATATACAACACAGTACAGCATTGTTAACTATAGTCACCATGCTGTACATTAGATCCCCAGAACCTGTTCATCTTATAAGGGGAATGTGTACCCTTTGACCACCTTTACCTATTTCCCCTACCCTCACCTCCCACATCTAGGGCAACCACCATCCCACTTACTGGTTCTGTGATTTTGGTTTATTTTTAGATTTCACATGTAAAAGATCATACAGTATTTGTCTTTCTTTGTCTGACTTATTTCACTTAGCATAATGCCCTCAAGGTCCATCCAAGTGATTGCAAATGGCAGGATTTTCTCCTTTTTTAAAGACTGAATAATATTTATTCCATTATGTATATCACATATTTTTTCTTTTTTTGTTTAAATTTATTGGGGTAACATTGGCTAATAACAGTATGTAAGTTTCAGATATACAACTATATAATACAACATCTGTATATTCTATTGTGTACTCACCACCAAAAGTCTAGTTTCCTTTGATCACTATATACATGACCCACTTTACCTTCTTTAATGTCTCCCCCCCCCACATTCCCCTTTGATAACTACCATACTGTTATCAGTGTCTATGAGTTTGTTTGTTTTGTTTGTTTATTGCCTTTGCTTTATATCCCACATATGTGTGAATTTATATGGTTCTTGTCCGTTTATGTCTGAGTTATTTCACTTTGCATGATACTCTCAAGACCCATACATGTTGCCACAAATGGCAATATCTCACCTTTTTATGGCTGAGTAGTATTCCATTGTATATACCACATCTTCTTTATCCAATCATTGGTTGAAAGACACTTAAGTTGTTTCCATGTCTTGATTATTGTGTATCATATTTTCTTTATCTATTCATCCATCAGTGGACACTTGATTGTTTCCATGTCTCATGAACAGTATTTCTCCCCTTCCTATAGAATATGTGATCCTTGTCCTCCAAAAGATCAGCATCTAACTTGGGAATCAAAAGCATAAAAATGAAATAAGCTTATACTACCTTCCTACAAATTCTATTTAGAATAGCTTTTGGGTGCTTTAGAGTAGTGGTCTGCAAACTTTCTCTGCACAGAAACAGATAGTAAGTAGTTTATTTGGTAGCTAGGCATATTCTGTTGCAAATACTCAACTCTGCCATTGTGGTGTCAAAGCAGCCAACGTATGAACAGATGAGGCTGGGTTCCAACATGAGGCATTTTGTTGGGGCTATTATAGCAAAATACCACAGGCTGGTGGCTTAAACAACAGAAGTGTACTCTCTCACAGTTCTGGACTGGGAGTCCAAGATCACGTTGTCAGTAGGTTTGGTTTCTTTTGAGACCTTGCCCCTTGGCTTATAAAAAGGCGCCTTTTCTCTGTGTTCTTGCATGGTTCTTCCTCTCTGCCCAGGTACCCTTGGTGTCTCTTGGTGTGCCCAAATGTTCTCTTCTTATAAGAACACCAGTCAGATTGGATTAGGCCCCACCCTATTATGTCAAGGAATCCTCCAAACCTTTTTGGTAGGTGGGTCAACTATTTTCATACCTACTTTACAGATGAGGAAACAACAGCTTTGGGGAGATTGGTCACTATTCTGTGTAAGTGGTGGAGATGAGAATGAAGCCCTTGGACGGGCTCCAAACCCTGTGCTGTAATGACTTGCTGATTTCCTTGGTGGCTCCAGATCCATCAGAGGAGAGAAGCAGAATAAAAGTTTTTCTCTGCCCCTCCCCTCACCTCCTTTACAGGACACAAGCTGATAATTGCTAAGGAAGTGAAGTCACCACTAACGTGAATTTTGACTCATGCCAAAAGTTTGTCTCTGAACTATTGTTGAAAAGTGTTCTCAGGAGAATGGACTTGGTTTAGTAATCAAGCAGAAGCTTTTGTGACTAAGAAAGGCTCCTGGGAACAGAGTGTAATAAGCAGCTGCAGGGGTCACCTCCCTGAACGCCTTGCCCCAGGCGGACCACACTTACCCAGATAACCATCGATCCTGTCTTAAAGATTTCCAAGCATAAGATCTCACAGCCTGCTTTGAAAACCAAATCCAGTGCTACATGTCATCAACCACAGAGGGTCTTCTTTTTAATATGCCCGTAATCGTTAATATGCAGTATATTGCCTCTGGTAGCAGTGGTTTATGTTTGAGCTAGAAGACAAATTATAAAGAACAATGTAGAAGGAATTCTGAGGTCCTCAAAATCAGAAATCCTATCATTGCAATAAAGCATTCATTTGCTATAGAAATAAATACTGAATGTCCACTTAGAGTTATTTTTGTTTTAAATTTCCTAGTACTTGCCTTATGATAGGTCTTGAGGTACAGACTTCAGCTCACTTTGTATTTTTGTCAGGGTCTGACGATACTATGCTCTTTGATTTTACTACCAGTGGTTACTAGGGCAGGTGGGAAGGGATTGGGGAGATGTTGGTCAAAGGTTACTATGTTAAAATTATGCAGGATGAATAAGTCTAGAGATCTAATGTACAGCATGATTATTATAGTTATCAATACTGTATTAAATACTGGAAATTGACTAAGAGAATAGATTTTAGGTGTTGTCATCACATACACAGAAAAAGAAACATGGTGATTGTGAGGAGATATGTTAATTAGTTTGACTATAGTAATCATTTCACTATCTCTCTATATATATATCACAACAGTTTTACCCCTTAAATTTATATAATTATTATTATTTTTAAAAATAGACAAACTTGTTATTTAGCATTCTCTATATTCTATAATTTTCTTTCTAAGTAGATAATGATATTAGGCAACTTTCAAATAACACAAAGTTTATTAGGTGGTTAGAGATGGTTGCCTATTTTCTATCCTTGTTGAAAATTAAATGAGAAGAGATTGAAAATTAGGTTTTAAAAATAAAGAATTTTCTTGAAGTGTTGTTGGTTAACACAAAAGAATGACATCTGAGCACCTCTTTTCAGATATCAATTGCTAATCCAAATCCTTAGATGTTAACTTTATCACATTCAGCTGGACACCTCCCCTCCTCATAACTTATGTTTGAAGTCACACTTTCTGTTTTCTCAGAAAATCTGGAAAACCAGGCCTCCGTTTTTCTGATAGCTCTATACATTCTTCAAGGACTTTCTCAAACATCAACTCCTTCAGAAGTTTCTCTCACTCCCTACCCTCAGCTCCCCTAGCCAAGCACACCACCTCCCACTTCAATAGCACCTTGCTCTATCACTTTTTCAACATAGTTATTGGCCTCTTATTAATGGTTATGAACAATTTTGTTTTCTATGCTCAGCTGTGACCAGTTTCTGTAGTTTTTCTCACCCTGGTACCCACAATACCAACCACATCCCTGACACATAAATGATACTCAATATTTGTCAAGGGAATGAATAAATTCATCTCTGTCTCGTTCCTACCCCTTACTTCTGCAAGACTTCTCAATAAATGTGGCCAGATTAAATGAATGCTATTTTCCCAACTGAGAAGAGATAAGGCTTGGTCTTTCTCTTCAAGGGTTAAGGTAGAAGGGTCTGACCAGTTTAAACCAGGAAGAAAAGTGTTCAAGGGTCAGGTAGGAAGGCAGTGAGCTATCCAGGAGGAATCCTGTTTCCAGACCACAGCAGAATGGTTTCTGAAGCCCATGGCTAAATGGGTGGGCAGAGCTGAGCCTGACTCCAGAACTGTGTGAGGACAGACTTGTGCATGGACAGCCCCCAGCACTCAGCCTGCTTTCACACTGACTGGATCCAGTGTGAATTATGCCTTTCCTGCAGCTGGAAGGGCTGCTTCTTCTCATTTAGTTTGTTAAAGACATCTCATTAAAAAGGTCATTAATGCTGGTGCAGTTTGTGGCCACAAACAAGAAAGTGCAAGGGGAAAAAAAGAAAAATGGAACAGAGCTGGAAATTGAGCCTTGTAAGAGTTGTGGCTAGAACTTAACCACATGTTAATCTTCCTGTTTCTAGGGCAATGTAGACTGGATTTTATAAAACTGTAGACAACTGCATTATAAATCATGTTGACAACCAGACCAAAGTTTTTTCAGAGACCTTTTTTTAAAAATTGAATTTATTGGGATGACATTGGTTAATAAAATCATATAGATTTTAGGCATACAATTCTATAATACATCCTCTGTATATTGTGTGTTCGCCACCCCAAGTTAAGTTTCCTTCCATCACCACTTATCCTCTCTTTACCCTCTTCTTTTTCTCCCCACCCTCTTCCCCTCTGGTAATCACCATACTGTTGTCTATGTCTATGAGTTGCTGGTCGTGACTTTTTTTTTCCTTACTCCCTGACTTTTTACCTATCCCTGCAATCCCCCACCTCTCTGACAGCTATCAGTCTGTTCTCCATCTATGGGCCAGACCAACTTTTTAAAACTTTGCTTTTAAGTCCATCCTAAACTAATTTCATTTCAACATGAAAAAAAAAATGATGTATTTTCAAATCTAAGTGCATTGACTTATAATTTCTGCTTCTAAAGTTGTAGGGACCAAAACATCTTTACTTAGATGAGCCTGGACAATGAATAAATAATAGAACCTGAATTTAAAATAACTCCTCAAGCTTTGATTTACGAAAATACCATAAATTACCCACTATTAAAAAATAAAGCGGTAAAGGATATGTAAAATAAAATCAAATAAACCAGCGTTTTAAACATTTTAATAGTTAAATAAATGTCTATGATTCAGAGATTAGCTGTCTCCATTATGCTTTTGAAAATGTAAGGAATGAAATAAAAACTTTTCCTGGGCCTAAACTTATTTGCTTTTCTTCCCAAATAAAAAAAGAAAGAAAGAAAGAAAGAAAGAGGAAAAGTTAAGAGGAGGAGAGAAAATTAGTTTTATTTTTGTTATGGAACTGATTTTGCTTTTGTCTTAATAGATAGTTCATTTAAATAAATTTGTTCCAATAAGCACAATTTTATAGTGTTTTTTCTTCTGGACTCCTAATGGTCCTCAGAATTTAATTGGGGATTTGATTTTATGTTACCTAAAAATGTTTTCCACTTCACAAGTTTATCACAAACTTGCTGGAGATTATGAAAGAATATTTCATATTCTTTGATTGACAGTGTGTATCAAAGTAGTCTACATAGTTTCAAGAAGCAAGGCAGAGAAATGGAATAAAACTATCATGTATCTTCAAAAACAATCTTATTTTTCTTTTCACTTTTCTTTTTCACTCATGGTTCTTTCAAGCTGAACAATTACAATTGATGTGCCTTGTGGCTCCAGAAGGCAGAAGTAAAAGCAAGAGATGGAGAGAAATTTGGGGTTTCTATAACTAAAGACTATAAAAACTAGTAGGGAGTAATCAGCCTCTGCTCAGGCATGAGATACAAAAGAGGGTGTTCTCAGACCGGCTATGGATAAATGGTAGGGGCCAGGTGACCTCTCTAAGATAGCTTCTTCTAATGCCGATATCCCATGTAATTTACAGGACACTAACCATTTGCTCACCACAAGTGTCTCTTCTTTCCTTCGCAGCCCAGCTTTACGAAGGAGTAGTGGACACACTCACTGCCACCAATTTTCACCTGCCATTCACTCCTCAACCCACAACCATCTGGCTTCCACCCCCCACCGCTCCACGGAAACTGCTATTCCTGTGGTCACCAATGAACTACTAATTGCTGGAACTAGTGGACACTTTTCAGTCCTTATCTTACTTAAACTTTTGGTGGCATGTGATGACCCCTTCTTCTTGAAACTCTTTTCCTCCTTTTTCCTCCCTCTGGCCATTGTTCCCTCCATGGCCCTCTCACACATGTGGTAAGTACATTATAGGGCATCTACCATGTGCAAGAAACAGTGCTAGATGTTGGAATACAAAGATGACTAAGACATAGTCTCTGCCTTTAGAGAATGATAGAATTGTAGATGATTATTTATCGAGAACTCACTAAATTTCAGACATAGTAGTGGATAATCTGACACCTATACTCTTCCCTCTCCTCAATGCTACACCTCTTCATTGGAATTTCCTTCATCTCTCTTCTTTCTATACTCTTCTTTGACCATCTCATCAACACCTAGGATTTACACATTATTGACTCCCAAATCTATTTCTCCAACACTAACCTTGCTTTTAAGCTCCAGACCTTATAACCTTTTAATCCATTATCTCCACCAGGAGTTCACACAATTTCAACCAATTCAAAATTGAACTCATCCTCTTTCTTCAGAATCCACTGTTCCTGAGTGTTTCTTCTCACCAATGGCTCCACCATCCTTTCTCAGACTATCCTCGACCACAAACCTATTCATCATCTTAACTCCTTTCTTTTTTTCAATACTCACATCCAATTATTTGTTCATCAACCCATGTCCTAAATCAATCTCTGTCCATCCCAACATTTTCTTTCCTCTTCATCACAGTTTTGGTCAGACCCTCATTTTTTCTTAGCTAGATGATTTCAGAAATGAAACAGTCTGCCTGCCTCCAGTGTTAAATGCCCCATACTGCCACCACCCAGACACCCTGCCAAACAGCCATCCCACTCATGTGACCACAGCACTCCTCTGCTGAATCCTTCAGTGGTTCTTCATTGTCTTCAGGAAAAGTTTAAACATCATGGTCTGCAAACTGTTTGTTTGTTTGTATGCTTATTTATCCTAATTAGAGTGAAAAAATGTGGGACCATTAACCTTATTCTGTCCATCTCAGTATTACAGTGCCTAGCATACTCCCTTATACATAGTAGGTGTTTGATAAATGTGATTAAATAAATGATATTTTCTACTAATCTTCCAAGGTTACTGTAATCTCCCACCATTTAATTATTCCTTAGTAGAATTCTGGATATATAACTATATATATATATATATATATATAGTTTACTAGATTGGGCATTGAGTAATCTGCTAATAAGAATTTTCTTTTCATTAGTTAATATAAGCTCCCTTTACTGAAGGAATCTTTTTTTAAAAAAATATATTTTATTGATATTTTACAGAGAGCAAGGGAGAGGGATAGAGAGCTAGAAACATCGATGAGAGAGAAACATCGATCAGCTGCCTCCTGCACACCTCCTACTAGGGATGTGCCCATAACCAAGGTACATGCCCTTGACCGGAATCGAACCCGGGACCCTTCAGTCCCCAGGCCGACGCTCTATCCACTGAGCCAAACCGGTTTCGGCATGAAGGAATCTTGTTAGCATCCACTGCTCCCTGTCATAGAGCAGGATCTCTGGAAACTAGACAGGTGAGTTTCAACACAGGAAAATAGGCAGGGAATGCTTTGGACTGGAAGATGAATTCTAGAAGAAGACCCCGGTCAACCAGTGGGGAATGGTTACTGAGCACTAAACACTTGATGCCTCAATAAGTTATAGGAAAATAGGTTAGAGGGGATAGTGTGAAACACAAAACTTCCTTGGATGATTGTATCTGCCTAGAACCTACCAGTTCCTCATAAGGCATCCATATTACATAATGAATCAACCATTCTCCAATACTTTACAAAGATATTAGAGAGGAAATCTTGGTTAAGGTGGATAGAATTAAAGATAAGACTTAGGCCTACAGAACTATTTAGCATTTATTTTATGGTAGTATGTATGTATGTGTATATATATATATATATATATATATATATATATATTCAAAAAGAAACAGGATACCAGCAGTTAAGCTGTTGTGTTAAGCCCAATATTTGTTCTCTTTTTCTATCCAAGAATAACTGGGAAAATGCTATCTAGTTTCTCCTTTGTTCTGAGAATAATATTTCATATAACTGAATATCAGGGTTGAAAACCAAAGAGTATGAGTGATGAAGGACATTTCATCACCACTTTCACCAACTTTTGAGAAAGACCAATGAACAGCCATACCAAGGAAACAGCTGAACACTCCTCCCCAGCTCAAGGAACAAGATACATATCTGCTTATGTGCTCAGAAAATGCAAAGGGCCAGAGCATCCTCGGGGTAGTACCAGATTGTCCCATGCTTCAGGCAAGATCTTAGAGCACTTCCCGACTCCTTAGTGAACTCAGCTTCTTGCTTAATATTGTTCTGCTGGGAGGGAGAAATTCCTTTCTGACTCCTGTGAATGATCAACTTACGCCCTAAAGCATAAAATGTAATTACCCTTTATCATTATCTCAGTTTACCAAGCACCACTTGTTATCAGTTTCTGCTCATGCTATCAAAATATTACATGCCTGGGTTAACCGCCTGGTAAAAAGCCTTATGCCAATAACTCAGGTTTAATTTAGTTATAGAATATTTTTTCTTGAGAGCTTGTTTATAGTAAGATACTCTGTACTCCATGTCAACGCAAGCTTGTTGATTGTCTCAGGAGAAATCTATCTGTTTGCTGTAAGAGTATGGTTGAAAAAGAAAATAATAATTAAAGACACAAAAAAATTTATTCTGAGCTTTGCAGAGGGCTTCTCAAATAAAACAATCTCAATTATACTAAAGTATGAAGGTTGGTCTGTCCCTGAAAGTTTGCATGCTAATGCATTGGATATTTTAGTATGTGTATGGTGTGTGTGTGTATGTGTGTGCATTTATGTGAGTTTGTGTGCTGGGTTGGGGAGGTGGGAAGAGGAAATTAATCTTGCAAATTAGTGTCTGTCCACATTTGAAAAAGGGTAGGGTCAACCTCAATGCAGGCCGACTAGTAATGGCATACATGATTATAAACAAATTCAACTTGTTTTTCCAACACTACCTCAGATTCTCTAAAAACATAGAAAGGCTTGGTGCCTGTAAATATGTAATATATTCATCTCTTTCCCATAGTTCTCTGGGGAATGAGGTAATCCAGACAAGGACTTTGTCAAATAATTTTGAAAGGGCATGACTATTTGCAAGAGACCATATGGACCGAAAAGCTGAAAATATGTACTATGTGGCCCTTTACAGAAAAAATTTGCAGAGCCCTCCTTTATTTGTTACTTCTTGTTGTGGGTGCTTCTTAGAGTGTTCTCCATGTGTTCATTTAAAAACACATATTCATTTTAAAAATTAATTAGAGCAGATGTGGAGTAAGAACTAAAATATTCTAATGTAAAGTGTTCTGTGATAGTTCTTGCAATCTCCCAGGTGCCTGTGTGAAGAGTAAACATCTGATCTTGGATAAGTGAGGCATTGCTGTATTTGTATAATCAAATGGTAATATGAAAATGTCATGAGAGGCCTGGCAGATCTGAAATGGCAGAGGGTAGAGAAGGTTTAAATATAAGAGGAGTCCATGTGAGAAAACCTTAGTAGGGAGAAGGCGCAGGTAATAAGCTTAAATCGCTCTGCAAGACAGGTTTTGTGCCACAGAGGTAATTACCAACAACCAGAAATCTCCCCATCTAGACTACCCTACAAGAATTAAAGTGAATTTATTTGTGAAGAATTTGACAAATACATTCATATATACATTGTCCTATACATATAAAGAGGCCTCATCCCCTCATATACAAACTAAGAATAATGCTCCTCTGTTCTCTTAAAAGTTCTTATACAAACACAAGCTCATTTGTGGTTCACTGAGTGTGAAACAATTACTCCCACAAACAGAACAACAGAGCAAAAATAGACTCGAGTGTATTTTTCAGTTTGTGGTCTCTGTGTTTAAACACAAAGAGTTAACAAAATGAATGACTGCATTACACCTGAAGAAGATGGGGAAGCCAGATAACCTGCTTGAGTGTTTCTCTTTGACAGCCATTACGACACATGTACCTAGAAATATAATTCAGTCGGTTTTCAGCCCACTTGGGTGTCTTTTGAATTAGAACCGTTAGCTTCAGGGCCCTGGAGGAAACCAACTTCTGTCTCACAGACTTGGGATGGCAGCCGCGGGTAGAGGGTTTCAGCACTGCAGCTCACCAGTGGGTGAGCCGTGAAAATAGAATGGCTTTGAACATTCTCAGATCACCAAAGGGCTGTTATTACAACACATTGGAGAAGATTGCTATTATGTTTATTGTTGCTTAAAACTTTGTAGTTTGGTATGCCAAAGAGGAAGAAAGAAGCTTATCTTCGCAGCTATTCTGGATTCTCGAGTAATTTGCCATTCTTATTACTGTGCATCAAGAAAGTGGCAAATTCAAAGGCTGTCATTTATTTCACTAATGGAATTAAAAATGAATGTGGTCCAGAGCAGTAATCAATGCCTTGCTCATTGTGATGGATTATGGTTTGGCTAAATAGTCCGACCTTTAATTACCTGAAAAAATGCAATTTTCCAATGTCTTTGCTGTTTTCTCTGTGATTTCCCACACAAATACAACCTGTCATGTGCTATTTTTATTTAGCTTAAATAAATTTAATGCTTATGAAAGGTGCTGGATTAGCTGCCCTAGAGTAAAATTCTTTATCCCTTTAGTCCTTTGTTATTAAACACTTTTAGAGCACTTTGTTCTTTGCTGAGCTCCATGCAGTCAATTCATCCAGTTATTTTTAATAATTTCCTTTTATAGTGGGTATTGTTATTACTATTTTTTTTTAGATCAGGACCCTGAAACATAAAATGTAGGGGATGGGGCCCAAGACACAAAAAGAGTCAATGATCAGTGTGTTCTAGCTTTCAACTTTGCATTAGCCCCCTGACACAGGTTTCTGCCAATGGGTAATGCTTATACAGAATTTACGAAGTAATGGTGGATTCCAGGTTCACAAATGAAATCAATCAGCTTCTATCCAATGAGCAGTAATAGAAGCTAGTGTTCAACGTATGATGAAAACCAAAAGTACAAATGCAAATCACACCCAAAATGTCTGCTTGAGACTGATGTTGGAGAGAAAGAAGCAAATAATAACGTAAAAAAATAAAAAGCCTATAGTTTTGCTGCTTTTTGGGAACAGGTAACTGTTGATTTTAAAATGCATACATATAAAAGAGCAAACATTAGACCCCCATGTCCAAATTTACTTATCCTAACTGAAGAGAAACAAGCTGTTTCCCTCTGGAATTATGGCTGCACACACATATCTCTGGCCCAATAATATCTCTTATGAGAAAAAGAAGTGCTTTCTTATCTAGATAATTTGCAGATTCAGCACCAAAAGAGCAATGTGGACAAATTAGATTATACTTACATGGTCTTCAGTTGACTATATGCACCCTAAAGTGCCAGTTAGTAAATCTGGCAATATGTCTTACAATTCTCTATCTGTATATAATTTTTATTTATTTAAGTTAAGCGGTCTGAAGAAATGTATTAAATTTGAAGAATCTCTGTTAATAAGGGCATGGACTTAGCTAATTTTCAGGATTACAGTCAAGAGTTTTATTCCATAAAACCTGCTAATATCTTTAAATGTATTAATTTTATTTAGAATTGAGTGTTGGCCATTTTCCTAGATTTCCAGTATCTTTCTGTTACATGAGATTATGCATATAACAGTGCTGTCTATAGAGTTAAGACTTATCCTAATATATAAAAAGCCAGGGGCTGTCATGACCAAAACAACTAGATGGACAATGGAACAGCAGGCTGCATGGGGCAACAAGGTTGGCAGGGGAGTTAGTGAGGGATGACCAAACAACTGAACAGCAGGTTGCGTGGGGCAACCAGGCTGGCAGGGGGGTTAGTGAGGGATGACCAAATGACTGAACAGCAGGCTTAGTGGGGTGACCAGGCTGGCAGGGGGGGGCAGTTAGGGGCAATCAGGCAGGCAGGCAGAGACAGTTAGGGGTGATCAGGCTGGCAAGGGGGGCAGTTAGGGGTGATCAGGCAGGCAGGCAGGTAAGCAGTTAGGAGCCAGCAGTCCCGTATTGTGAGAGGGTGCAGGCTGGGCTGAGGGGACACCCCCATGCACGAATTTCATGCACTAGGCCTCTAGTTTTAAAATAAAGTATTATTTCTTTAATCATTTTCTAAACTTCTTTTAGTTCCTACTATGCACTAGGCAAAAAGCTTGCCATTGAATATACAATGGCTAAAAGAAATGCCAACAAGCTGCTTAGAGTGTCAGGTGTTATTAGGCATGTTACATTCATCATACCTCCTTTAATTCTCACAACCGTATTTTATTATTTCTGCTTTGTAGATGAGGAAATTAAAGCTCAGAGAGGTTAAATAACTTACCTAAGTCATTCAGCTAATAAACAGCAGAGCTAGGATTTATCTTTCTATTCACTCCTCTGTACTCTCAACCAGCCATCCTCATTTGAAATCATCAGCTTGGTGTATTTTTTTTCTATTAAGCATATCAATGAAGTTATTTGTCCTCTTATCTATGTATATAAAAGCCTAATATGCAAATTGTCCCCTGGAGAGTTCGACTGGAAGACTGGGAGTTTAATTGCTCACTATGACATGCGCTGACCACCAGGGGGCAGTGGGGAACGAAGGAAGGCCCCGGCCAGCAGTTGGAAGGCCCTGATTGGCCCTGATAGCCAGCCAAGCCTAGGGACCCTATCCATGCACGAATTTCATGCACTGGACCTCTAGTTAAAAATAAACTAAAAAATCTCAAGGTAAACATTAAGCAAGCCAAGAAATTGAAATAACATTAAAATGACACATTTATATGTGAGAACTATTAGAATATGGACCCTTTCTGGTCTTTTCAAACTGTGTTGAGTTTTGCCCTACACATAGCATTTATCACTATTTTCAAAATATGGAAGAAAGTCCCAACAATGGTTGTGGAAAGAAACTTTTGGAACCATTTGATCTTTGCACATAAGCTGTTTTAAATCTCAGCATATATGATTCTCATCCTTGGGATGGACAAAATTCCATTTTACTTCCCTAATTGGTCTAGACCAGGGGTGGGCAAACTTTTTGACTCGAGGGCCACAATGGGTTCTTAAACTGGACCGGAGGGCAGGAACAAAAGCATGGATGGAGTGTTTGTGTGAACTAATATAAATTCAAAGTAAAGGAGCGGAGGGGAGAGCAAGAGAACCCTCCGCTCTTTCGGCTCCGCGGGCCAGATAGAACAGCTGAACGGGCCGGATCCGGTTTGCGGGCCGTAGTTTGCCCACGGCTGGTCTAGACCCAGTTTTCTTGGAGGGAACCAGGTTAATGGCCTTGGCCTCATACCCAACCACTCTTTTACAGGGGAAGCCCAGCTCAGGGTGTGGTTCAAGGTGTAATATTTCAAGAGCCACCTGAACAAAGCACTTTTGCAGTTCATGAGCTTTTGATGTCAAATGAATGCCCCTAAGAAATCCACATGATGAAACTAAAAGAGCATTCCTGTAGTTTTGACTCAAAAAGAGGTTTATTTTGATAAGTGAATACTACAAAATATGTAGAAGTTTCTAGGTGGGAGGTAAGGATGGTGAATGCCAGATTCTAAGAATCACCTCCTAATTGTCTCTTCATATTATTCAATATTGATTTTAACTTTTAAACCTGTCTTCATAAAGTCTTGTTGGCATTGGAGATTCCCCCTTCCTTATTTAATAGGCAATTTACAAACATATAGACAGAGTGTTTTCTATGAATGAATGGGAGGCTGGCCTTTAGAAATGACATGAGCATAAACTTCTTGCTTAAGTGTTTAACATCTTATGTCAGAAAATGTCTCTTGATATTTAGCGTTCAGTGACTTTTTTTAGTATAAAGTTACTTTATTTCCTTTTTTAGCATAAAGGAAATCCATCCTTAAATGATTAAAGAATAACTCAAAATGTTGAGTACTATTGTGTATTCCAATAGCTGAGTATCTAGTTGTATATTACATATATCTAGAATGTCCCTACATTGTCCAAGCATATAATGCTTATCAGGAATCAAATATAAATAATCTCCATATGTAGTTTGGGCTCCTAACTTTATGGATCGGGAAAGGATGTAGTCAAGTCCCTGGTCGAGGATCAAAGGTAAATTTGTGGCTGATTTTGGATTAAATTGTTTTCCAGACATCTGGACTTGAGCATTGTGTCAGTTCCAAATGAGGCTTAATGTCTCACAAACTTTTAAAAGATTCTTTTCTTATATAATAATAGTAATTCTGAAGTAAGGAGACTGAATTAGAAATCCTACCTCATAATGTTATAGTGGACTAATTAAGTTGTTAATTGGTCTAAGTTATATTGTGGGCAATAGCGTAATTTTCTTAAATTCAAATCGCTAATTATAAATGGATGGTTCCAAAACACCTGAAGTACCTTCTCACTCACACAGACTCATTATAGTGAAAATGGTCTTGATGACTTTTAAAGCTTCACCATTCTCCCCACCAGCTTCTTGGATTAGTCACCATTTTCTCAAGTGAAGAAGAGACTTGCAGCAGCCGCTGCCACTGCTCCCGCTGGAATGGCAGAAACTCCAGCCAACCCCATGTGGGGGCCTCCCTGGACTCTCTGCCTCACACATCATTAAGCAAATTGTCAGCTAAGTTTTAATTACAGCGCTTTTATGACTGCTGGTGATGTAAGAAGCACAGTGGGCACACCTTGTTTTTTTTCCAAGCTCGGTTGTGTTTGTAGTGCTGGCAGTTAGGGCCAAAGTATTTTTCATCTTGCACAAACTGAGCTAATTTATGTGGGAACCCAGACCCTCTCAATGTTGTTTGTACTGCATCAATTTGCAGTGTCTAATGAGCCCTTTTTAAATGATGGAAAAATCCTCCTTGGTTGCATTACTGAATAGCCTTTTAAAGCCTGCCACGGAAAAACAAAGATGCTCAACCAGAAAAGAAACCAGGCTCACCTTCCCCTAATTTATTACCTAACCCAAAAGGATGATGCTCAGGCATCATAATAGCTCAAATGGGTGCCTAATGACCGATCCTCTCTGTTTTGTCCTACTTTGAGTGGAGAGAATCCCCATTAACCAATCTGACGGAGAACGCTAAAGATCTGTTGTTTATCTCCTGGTTAATAAACATTTTATGTATCCAGTGAATAATGCAAACCAACCCTCTGGAATATTGTGTGTGATGCTTTTTGAAATGCATAACCAAATAAGATATCTTCAATGACTTTATGAAACTTGGAGTTCAGAGAGGCCAAGGCAAATTCTCTAGTCACTGCTGCCCTAATGGCTTGCAAGGAAGGAATCAGCCATCTCTAAGGATAGAGAGAGGCCAGCTTATCACAGGCCAATAAAACTTATAGAAATGAAATGTGACTCAAGTAACTAGGAATCAAGCCATGGTGTGGTAGGAATGGGAGACGAAGCTTTAGCCATAATAATTTTGTGTGCTAGACACTATGTTAAGGGGTTCATAAATGTGTTTAAGGATCTCCTCAACTTTTCTATTGAGGCCCAAATTATACATGCACTCTAAGTTTATACCAAATGTTGGTTTCCATGGCACTCTCTGGCTTTTAAAAATTATTTTGTTACCTCTACACCTCTCTAAAGAGACTTCAAAAACCTTACTCAAAATAAAAGCAGTACAAATTTTCCGTGAGCTAAAACTAGATAAAGGAATATATTACCCTGGCTTATGTTATTGGCTCTTGTGTTAAACAATGTTACCCAAGAAAATTCGACATTATTTCACTTATCTCGTCAATGGGTCAATTACTGGAAAGATCTTTTTGAACCTCTTCTCTTTCCCTGTCACTCACACAGTATAATACACGGAGGCTATTCAAAGTGGGCTTGCAGAATTGAATTCAACTTAACCAGCTTCATCCTTTTACATGGGAAGAGAAATTAACTCCATTGGAAATGAATTTTCTTGAGTAACATTATTTATCATAAGTTTCTAACCAAGACAGATTTTTCACTCACCAACACTGGAGTTCACTGTAGAACATTCCTGAGATGAGGGGTGTATTCCTAAGTCAACTTTAAAAATGTTCACCCTAGCCGGTTTGGCTCACTGGATAAAGCGTCGGCCTGGGGACTGAAGGGTCCCAGGTTCGATTCCGGTCAAGGGCATGTACCTTGGTTGCGGGCACATCCCCAGTAGGGAGTGTGCAGGAGGCAGCTGATCAATGTCTCTCTCTCATCGATGTTTCTAACTCTCTATCCTTCCCCCTTCCTCTCTGTAAAAAATCAATAAAAATATAAAAAAAATGTTTTAGCTTCCCTTATAAGTCTCATACTAGCAACTCAACATGCTACATTTTCATTACAAGGTCGTGATTTGCATGCAGGGGGCCAAGTGAGACATGGCTCCTAACAGCTCTATGCCACATACTGACTCCAGAGGCTCACTTTTTTACAGGAAGTAAATATCACCAAACTGCAACCGCTGACAAAGACGCTCCTCCAAGTCAGTGCTAGAAGTGCCTGCGAAACTAAAGTTCTTCCTCATTTCAAAAACTCCTACAAAACAGCAGAAAAGAGGACAAAAAAGGTCATTTAGAGGATTGTGAAACTGGAAAAACCACCATTGATGCAATGTACCTTCTAAACTAAACACAAAACACACAGAATTGAAAGTATTTTGATTATTTTTTTTAAAATACACAACCTGCTGGCTTGCCCCAGCATTCTGAAAAAAGTTCTAACATTAATGTTTTTTCTAGGAAATAAACTTATCAAGAGGATTGATCTGAGTCATCTTCAGCAGCTCCCCCTACACCCAATCTGATGACGGGGAAACTGCTAGAAAATTCTGTAGCAGTAAACCTTCAAACAAGAATCAGGAAAAGGGAAATAAGCGAAATTGTTCCTAATCTGGCAAGACAGTAGCATTTCTCCTTCAACATAAAGTTTTTTCTCTAATTGTTCTCATCTTCTTGTGAATACTTCATTCAGCTCAATTTGATGGGGATGGCATTTGTTGTTATCTCTCTTTTTTTCCCCATCTTTATTATTGAAAGGATTACATATGTCCCCCTTTTCCCCCCACTGACCTCCTCTTTATGTTGAGTTTTATGTACTATATAGGCCAAGACTAAAACCTAGAGCTGCTGGGATTGAGTCACAGAGCAAGACAATTGCTGACTAAAGTCTCATGTGTAAGATGGATCCTGAGCATTTTCTAGCCTGGACTTGCCAAATTCAAGGGGTAAACTTCAGATAAACATCTGAGCTCTCAGGTGTTTAACTGAACCAAACCTCCCAACCTTTTTGAGGTTTGCCGATGACTGGTAATTATATTGTCATTTAACAAACGTATCTGCATTAAGCCCGAAATATTACATTAATGGTTAAGTTCACATCCATTAAAAACATCATGCAGCTATGGAGTACACAGAGGTCTCCATGATGTGTGGACGGGAATGGAAACTAATGTAGGTTTGAGGCCATAAATCAATGTCTAAATACTACCTGTCAGGTTTGGAAGTTATGCTAATGCAGGAAGTTTTACTTCTTTCCAGTGCATAGAGGTTAAAAGAGGAGGTTCAAATATATAACTTAAATGGAAACATTGAGGAAAACCCCCAAAGAATAAGATCATCATCATACATAACTTGAAGAAAGTGATTATATCTAAGTCAGGATTTTAATCATTTTACTGCAAAATTCTTGGGTTTCCAGAGGAGGCAATAGAAGGACTGAGGATTCATTCCTAGAATCTAGAACCCTTTCTTCGAAGTGCTTTTCATTTTGAGTAATGCGTATATGGGAGTAGAAAGTAATTTGTCAACTTTCTTGCTCATAAACTTAGGAAGTGAATATATAACCCTTAACTGCTTCCTATGTGATCATGCTAATAAGAAAATTTAATATACAAGGTCTCTTTAAATTTCTTATGTGCATATAATAATTTCCCCCCAGGATTATATGATGGCAATTGGCTATATGCTAAAAGTCAAAGCAAGAATTTTTAATGGATGTTGAATAAATGTAAAGTTAACATGAATAATGTATTAGTGATAAAAGTCACCTGAGAAAACTTGCAATATTTTTTAAAGAGAAACACACTGTAAATAGTTGATGCTTCCTTGTAAGATATCAGAGCTCAGCACCAAAAAAAAAAAAAAAAAAAAAAAAAAAAAACCAAAAAAAAAAACAAACAAAAAAAAAACACACTAAATGCATAAAATGGAATCTGGAATATTCAAAAACTCATTTACAAACTGTGTAGACCCTTTAATCCAAAAGTGAGCCTTGGTTTGCAGAATCCAAGACACCAGAGTCCGAGCCAGAAGAGTAACTCTGAAATGTCATGAGTAACAAACGCAGTCAAAGTAGGATCAGAATTCAAGTCCCAAGTCAAAAATTTTAAAAGAGCCAGGCCAAGAAAGGGCATACAGAACTCAGGGGCAACTGGACACTCAAGTTCTCTTGACAGTTTTAAGAAGAGTTGACAATAGTGTCAGTGTTAAGACCTGCTACAGGAGATAAGGGCCAGGTCCGACTTTAGGAAGGACTCAAGAATTACTTCTACCCAGTTAGTCTGGCATCCACCACCTGACATCCAGGTCTCATCATCCCATCTCTGACCTCATCTCTAAAGCAGAAGGCTAGAAGGAGGAATGCCAATTCCTTAATGGTCTCTGAAAGTTCAGGGTTTGTCTTTACAAAAGTTAGTGTATCTGTGTGCCAAAACCTCTATGATCTTGGCTTCCTCCCGAAGACAAGTTCTGGTCATGTCCTTCCCTTTTCAAAACTGTAGCGTCTCCCTACTGCCCACAAAATCAAGTCCAGGTCATCTGTGACCTAACTCCAGCCTCAGGCCTCTGCAGGACACATACATTTCTACTTTCAAGACAAACCAAAATGTTTGCTCTACTCACCCTGCTCCCTGGTGTCTGTGTCCCACGCTACTGCACATGTGATTCCCTCTATCTCGAATGTCTTTGCCACCTCCCTTCACATCCCTACACCTTCATATTCAAATCCTACCTGCACCCAAGGCTTGCTCAGATAATGTGTCTCAGATAAAGCCTTCCCAGATTCTATTTCTCCATCTAAACTCCATTCCACAGGCCATATTTTCTAAGAATACAATCTGCTGATTTGCCCCAGCATACTGGTGAAAGTTTAAACATCGATTGCAGCTAGGAAAACATTCGTCTTCAAAACACATTAACCTGAGTCATCATCCTCATTTCTCCACATAGTCTTCTCCAATAGAGAAACGCTTTATATGTATCCACTTACAGCTCATCTTTATATCCTTCTCTGGGTTATTTGCAACTAAATGGTTGCCACCACACTTTCAAACAGTGTCTGAATTTTAGTACCATTTTATATTTTTTAATTTGGGGGTACCAAAACAGTGAAAAGGAGGTGTTCCATGTGAAGACCTTTAGCTTGATTTCAAGAGTGACATTTGACAGATGATCTGCTTGATTAGGTTTGTACAGTGCTGGCTTTATGGATATCTACAAGTCTGGGGGCGGGCAGTGAGGAAAGTGCAGTAGATTTTGAGAACACCCATGTCTTCAGAAACAGATCCCCAGTGGCTCCATTGCTGGCATTAGTAGCCTGACACCCCAGCATGCTTGACAATAAAAACTATTGATACCAGTCAGCAGGGGGTGGAGGAAATTTGAAAATCTGTCTAGAAATGCAGGAAGCAATGTAATCAAACCTCCAAATACTCCAAACAGTGTTTTTGTTTTGTTTTGTTTTTAAGTAGGAACAGTTGGGCTGAGTCCAGTAATACTACATAAAACTGATATTTAAAGCAGAAAATAAAATCTGATTCAGCTCAGGCAGAACACCTTGTGTACCTAGCTAGGAAAAAAAATTGTAAATGAATTTTAAAAATACATCAAAAACAGACATAGTTATAAGGAGGAGTGGTAATATGTTAGATTGCAAATTGCTTCAGACTATTTTTGTTCCCTGCATCTAAGCATACTTGTTTGAGCAGTTAGTTCTGGTTGTTGGTTTGAGTAGGATATTATTGTTGTTGCTATTATTATTGTTGTAGCTTTCTAATCCAAGTATAGTATTTACAATATGAAACAAGCCAGAATTTGCTAGGATATCTTGATCCTGTTTCTTTAAAGGGATACATATTTATAGGTATTGAAATCACTGACTTCCTTTTCATTGGATCTATGAACCTAAGTTAAAATATCTATTCTACTTTTTTTAAAAGTGTGCTCAATTGTTAGAGTACTGGTTCACTCACCAAAGGGTCTCAGGTTCAATTCCTAGTCAATGGCTCATACCTGGGTTTCAGATTCAATCCCTGGCACCAGTCGGGGAGCATGCAGGAGACAACAAATGGATGTGCCCCTTTCACATCAATGTTTTTCTCTCTCTCTCTTTCTCTCTCTTTTACTCTCTCTCTCTTTCCTTATCTCTTCCTCCCTTCCACTAAAAATCAATGAAAAAATATCCTCAGGTGAGGATTAACAAAAAGAAAAGAAAAAAGGAGGGGAAAGTTGTTCAAGAGTACACTCAAAAGAGAAAGTAACCATTACTCACTGACCTAATCAATTAGACAGTACAGAAAAGGATAGGTAGCTTAGGGTTGGGATAAACTCCAGGTGCTTTTTAGGGTTGAGATAAGAAAAGCTATGGCCAGGAAAGACAGTCACTCAACAACATAAAAGGTCTTCATTTTTTTTTTAACTTTTGAGTATTGTGTCAATACTAAAGAATATCAAGAAAAGAAAAGAAGAGAAAAGAAAAGAAAAGGAAAGAAGAGAAAAGAAAGACAAAAAGTGGCTCCTAGGGTTAGAGAATAATATCTTACTCACAGATAAACTGAGAATATCTTTAGTCTGAAGAGGGGATAATTAAGGCATGTAATAGGACCTCTACACTTTTTTTTTCATGGAGTCAATGTATATGAAATGACACTGAATAAACTCAGAGGTGATTATTATGAAAAAGGGAAGTGGAACATAGAGAATGATGAACACTGCTCCTCATTTGGGAGGGAAGGAAATAAGAGGAAATGAGCATAGATTTCAGCAGGAAGAAACCAAGCCAAGTGAAGAAAAGGAAGTAATTATAGAAGAATTATTAGGTCCTAAAATAGCTTACTGAAGAAACTTGAAATTTTCTTCTCTGGGAGTCTTCAAACAATATTTCCTCTTGCTATAGTATTCATGGACTAGATAAACTTTTGCTCTTCAGCATCAAAAATATTTTTTTAATTCATGAGGAAACTGATGTGGAAAAGACTAGAAACATCAGCATAGATTATTAAAAAAGAAAATCAACAAAGTAGGAGTCAGAAATTTGGGCTTTTATCCTGGTTTTGACTCTAGCCATTTACATGATTTCGGTAGACACTTTATGTCTTGAGTATTAATATCTATATCTATAAAATGGCTGCCTTTAACAGAGATACTATAAAACTAACTAGTGCTATACAAACAGTATAAGATTGCTAGTGCTAGTGGAACAATTATTAGCAACATCACCAAAATATAATTGTCTAACTTCTGTTTCTAAGAGTATGGGAAACCAGATATTCTGAAAGTTCCTCCTACATTACAACTAAATTATAGATAAATTATAAGAAATATACTTTATAATCTCTTGCTGGGCTTGAATGGAGGTAAAAGAAGTCTTAAAAACCAGCAAACAGTCCTGGCCAGTGTGGCTCAGTTAGTTGATCCTTGTCCCATGCAGCGAAAGGTCACTGGCTCCATTCCCAGTCAGGGCACATACCCAGGTTGCAGGTTCAGTCCCTGGACGAGGTGCATGTGGGAGGCAGCCAGTTGATGTTTCTCTTTCACATTGATTATTTTTCTCTCTCTTTCCCTCTCCCTTCCTCTCTCTCTAAAAACCAATAAAAATATTTAAAAACAAATAAATAAGTAATAAGAACAAATAAATGATCTGAAACAAAAAGTGGAAATAGAAAGCAATGTTGCCTTGAAAACAAATTTTCAGGCCAGTTTTAAGAATCGACTAATAAGCCTTAGGCCCTTTACAGGGTAGGGAAGCTTAAGCTAAGATTCCATGTTTCTTTGAGGATGCAGATATAGCTAAAATAGTCCTGACAAAAGCAAACATAAATTCTCTATGAAGCAAAGCATTTCCAATTAAGCCTTTGGGGTTTTCTTTGATTGGGGCAAGCAAATATGATCTTAGCTAGAATTTTGTACCCAGCAGAATTATCTTGCAAGGATAAAATAAAAATAAAGGTATCTTAAATAAACAATAACTGGAGGGTTTGCCACCAAAAACTCTCACAAAGTGATGTCTTTTAAACATCTTAGACTACAAAACAAAATTCCCAAATGCTTATAACTAAAGCAAAAATTCACAAAGTAATACTTAACCTTAATATGTAACTATTGTACCTTCTAATTTTTATATTCTATTTCAATTTTTAAGTGACTAAGAAAAACAAGCAATCTTCAAAAAGCAAACAAACAAACAAACAAAAACAGAGGAAAAAAAGAGATATAAATAGAAAACACAAAGTAACATTGTGGAAATATGGTTTTCCAAATGTGACTAAAGAAGAAATAAGAAGCTAGAATTGTCAATTGAAGAAGCAGAATCAGTCACTTGAAAGAGTTCCATAAGACAAACCAAAGCAAAACAAAAACTACAAGGTCAGATAGGTGTGTATGTGAGTTCTAACAAATTTTCAAGAAACATGTCTTATTCAAATTCTTCATAAAAGAGAAAATGAGTCAATGACTGCTTCTCACAACTCCATGAGCCTAATATATCATTGAAAAATAAAAACAAGATGAGAAGAGTATGACAAAGGCAATTTGAGAATAATCAATACTAAAACCCCACACCAGTACATGTCAAGAAAAAGAACTATGAGGTAAGAATTGCAAAGCATGAAGCTAAACTTTCCTTTAGTTATTTTTCATATGACTGTCAATATGGAAAACAAACAAAAAAAGTAGATTACAATTAATTTTAAAAATTAATAATGTGGCTGAATGTAAGATCAATCTGTAAAAAATCAATAGTTTTTCTACTCACAGGTAATATTATATACATATAATATATAAAGTGTCACGTCCAGGAATAAATCCAAAAATCAACTACAAGATATTTATAGAAAAACAACTAAACTTTATTGAAATATATTAAAGAAGACCCCAAAAATATAGGTACATAGATAGGAATATCATCAAGAAATTAATTTTCCCTAAATAGATCATTTGGCTCAATGTAATTTTACACAAAATTCAAACATTTTTTATGGAATTTGACAGGTTGTCTCTGAAATGTACAAGAAAAAGCAAAGAACTGAGAATACCCAAGATATCAGTAAAGAACAAAAAATAAGGGAAAGCACTTTCATATCATATACCAAGGTGTTTTATAAAATAATAGTAATTAAGAAAAAGTGATATTGGTGTGGATATAGACATATCTATCTATATATAAAAGGCTAATATGCTAAGTGTCCTACCATCTGGGTAATGATATCACGTAGCAATGCCCGGCTTCCTCTCCCTACAACTAGCCTCCTTGAAGTTCCTTCAGCCCAGGAACACGACTTGCTTTATAGCCAGGTGGAAACATTTTACACTGTAACCAAATGTCTGTGAAGCATTTTCCCATGCCTCATCTCATTTGATCCTCACAGAAGTCCTGGAGTAGGTAGATAGGAGACTCAGTGGAATCCTATTTTCTTTTTGTTAGCCGGAAAATGGAGATTTAGAAAGCTTAGAAACTTGACCCAACTGAAAAGAATTAAGAAATAGTGGACATTGAAAATGACTTCAGGTTTTCTCACAGTGCAGAATATAGTCAAACACTGCTGCAGTTAAATATTTTACCCTTTGTTCTCCCTGTGTGATCTGCAATAATAATCTGCTTTGTGTTGATTTTTACTGCTGTGTTGCTGATAATTACCTGAAAGAGAAGTTGGGGTGCTTCACTGGGCTAGAAAAAGTTTAGCTAAATCAGAAAGCAGGTCTAATTAAGCAAGTTTATTCTACTAGTATACTAGAGGCCCGATGCACAAAATTAGTGCACGGGTGCAGTCCGTAGGCCTGGCCAGCAATTGAAGCGTGAGCATCTGGCATGGAAGGGCAGGTCCCAGCTGAACTCTGGGCCCTGGGCAGCACCTGGGCCCCTGGACTTCCACACCCTCCCCCACCACCACCCCCCACCTGAGTCACGGTGCCCAAGTCCCCATGCAGAGATGCAGTTAGTGGGGCCAGACGCCAAGGACCAGGTCGCAGCATGGGCCTCTGGGCCTCCCAGCAGCGCCACACGAAAGCTGGGTGGGCAGCACGTTCTCTCCTGGCCAACCTCGCAGACCGGCTCTTATGTGAACCCACAGGGAGCCCAACCAGCCCCTGCGGTCCCAGCGGCTGTGGCCCGGCTGACCAGGAAGAGGCCACATGGGTGCCGGGCAGGCTCCTTACAGGCATCCAGCACCTGAGCACGGGGAGCTACCCTGGCACATGAGGAGCCCTGGCATCCCGGGGTAAGGTACCAGGAGGAGTGAGAGCAAGCAGGGGACACCCCTCATTTCACTGCACTCTGTCCCTATCACCCCCACCCCCAGGTAGCTGGTGAGAGGTCGCAGCCCCCTACTGGGGCACCACAGGAGGTTGGTCACCGCCACCTACCCTCAGATCCCCATCCCAACCTGGGACCCGGCCCCAGTTGGGCAATTAGGGCCTGCCGGCTGCTGGTCACCATCTGTGGGGCGATCGTTGGGGCAATCAGGCCCCCACTTGCACCCACCTTGGCCTGATGCTGCCCACTCACCTGCTCCACCATCCTGCCATGGTCCTGCTCTCGCTGGGGCCCATTAGGGCCGGCAGCACTTCCACTGCCGCCTGCTGCCTGCGCCGCGTAGCCAATGCCCACCATGTTTTGCGCTACCCCTGGTGTTCAGTGCACATCATAACGAGTGGTTGAACTCCTGGTAGAACTCCTGGTCAAACAATTTGCATATTAGGCTTTTATTATATAGGATATATAAAAGGTTAAGTTGACTCGCGCATGCACAATACATATAAAGTTCTCGCTGGTGCCAATCACACGTATGTGTTTTGATCTGTTATTGTCAATTGTAAATTTGGTTGACACTTCCATTATAGAGAAAGGGTGAATAGTGATATTAAAATATTTCTTCTAATAATTTCCTTTCAATGTGCAGGAATTCATGCACCAGGCCACTAGTTCATCAATAAAACACAATAGAGAGCTCAGTAACAAATGAATCCTATATGATAAAAGGCTAATATGTAAATTGGCCCCTTGACTGGGTGTTCGACCAGGGGACAGGGCCAGCTGGCCAGCCACCCATGGCCCATCCCCTGGCCAGCCTTCTGCATCCCCTCCCTCCAGCAGACCGGGATGGGCCGGCCAGACCCACCCATGCATGAATTCGTGCACTGGGCCTCTAGTGTATATATAAAAATGTGTTGTCTGAGTCAAGTGGCATTGCAGTTACCTGGAGAAAAGATTATAAATATAAAAGGATAATTTAATAAATGATATTGAGATAATTGTGTATTCTCATATAAGATGTGAAAAATATCCCCGACCTCCCACTGATTAATTAAAAATAAATTCCTGATAGATTACAAACTCAACTAAAAAAGGCAACATTTTAATTATGTTGTAAAAAAAATATAGGAAAAATATCCTTATGTTTCAGATTTGGGAAGTTTTTTTTAACATGATACAAAAAAACAAAACATTACTAACTACACAAAAAAATCATATATTCCATTTTCAAAAGTGAAAAGATAAGCTACAAACCTAGAGAAACTATTGTGCAAAATATAGAATCAAGAGGTTTTTTTAGTCCAGAGTATATAAAGAGCTCCAAACACCAAAAGAAAGGATGAATAACCCATTAATGAAGTGACCAAAATATATAAATAGGCCTAATAGAAGAAAGGCCAATTAACAATCTCATTCTTAAGCAGGGTGATGCAAAGTTAGACCACAATGTTATTTTACATCTATCAGACTAGCAAGAATTAAGAAAATATAGCAAATATATAGTAATGTTATGAACCCATGTACTAAGTGTTATATGTGTATTCACTCATTTAATTTTCATAGAACCCTTAAAAGTCTGTCATCATCCCAATTTCATAGAAAGAAGGGGAGCTGAAAAGGAGTTAAAGACCTCATCCAACACAAACAGCCCTCTGATGACAGAGCAGAGACGTGAATGTGGACCTCAGGTCCCAGAATCCACTCAACCACTCTTGTTGCACAAAGTGTTGGCTAGTCTGGGGATTGATGGGAAGTCTTACACCCCACCGGTGGGAATTCCTCAGTGGTGTCACTGTGGAAAACAAGTTCCATTATTGTGTAAACTTGAACATCTGAATACCCTTAAATTCAGCAGTTCTGTTCCTGGGTATGGATCCAAAAACAACTTTTAGTCACAGGTTTCTGGAGACATATAAAAGCTGTTCATACTGCCATGGTTTGTTACAGAAAAACTAAAAACTGGAAAAAATGTCAATCAACCTGAAAATGAGTAATTGGGCATATTCATATTATAGAATACTTTACAGTGGTAAAAATGAGCCATCTATAGCTACATGCAAAAGCAGTGATGAGTTCTTGGATATATGAAGCTAAATGAAAAAAAAAAAAAAAGTTCTGCAAATGACTAAATTTAGCCCTGGCCAGTAGCTCAGTGGTTAGGACATTGGCCTGCAGACCAAAAGGTCTCGGGTTCAATTCCCCATCAAGGGCATATGCCTCACAGTTGGGGTGCATGTGGGAGGCAACCAATCGATGTGTCTCTCTCACATTGATCTCTCTCTTTCTCCTCCTTTCTCTCCACTCTCTCTAAAAAATCAATGGAAGTAAGAGGGAAAGATCAACCAAAGGACTTGTATACATGCATATAAGCCTACCAATAGACACATATGTAATACCTTAATCAATAAAGAAATTTTTAAAAATCAATGGAAAAAATATGATCAGGTGAGGATTAAAAAAAAGGTCTAAATTTAGCACAATATTTTTCTTATACTCAAACAAGCAAAATTTTTCTTTAGGTTAAATATGTGTATCATTTTCTTACTTATTAACAAAGAAATGATAAACAAATGTTCAGAGACATAATACTTTGGGGTCAGGAGCACAAAGGTAGGCTTCAATTTCTAATATTTTGGTCCTAAGTTGAGTGAACAGTTAGAGGATATTTGTTTTTATTTTTGTGCTTCATATGTATATTTAGGTTACTATACAGACAAATAACATAATCAATATTTGTTTAAATGTTTCAATGCCCATATGTTTATTAAATGATGCTAAATAGTCGGTTCATAAAACACCCTAACAATACATGATTTCTACTTATCAATCTTGCTCTGAATTGAATATCATGAATTAGTAATATAATAACTATATAAAAAGGTAAAAAAAATGGTGACCAGAAGTTTCAAAATAGATTCACAATTTATCAATGTGAGGATTCTGAGAAGTGATATGTTTAGAGGTACAGAATTTAAAATGTGGGATTTAATGCATAAAGACCCTTCCGGGGCATTTACACCAAACACATTTTGCGAAGCATTTCTGCTGTAGAGGCTAGTCACTAATCTGTTCTAAGTTACAGAGCAATGTTTAATTGTTTTGAACTGTAAGCCAAATCACTTTACCATTTATCCTATCTAACTGTTCAGATTTGCCCTATATTTGTGTTTAAAAAAATCATATAATGGCTGTTTTTCACTGGGGAGGAGAATTTATTTCACTCACATCCACACCAGTCAATCAGGGTTGCTTGTTAAATAGCAGATAGGTTTCTGAACAGAATGGAAAATTTCAGGAGAAAGAGAAATCATGATTTGGATGAGAAAACACTGACTCAAGATAATTAACTCAAACTATGCGAGAATAAAGATATCACATTCCTAATACAGATCTCATGAAGCTGCTCTCAGACTGCAAGCTTAGTTTAATTGTACCTACAGATACTTGGTTCCAAAAAAATGTAAGATAAATTTAATTATGACCTGGAGCTTCTTAGAACGTAGGGAGTCTCCAATTGCCGATCAACTAGAGTGATGGCCAGTGACCGCTTCCCTGTCTCCCCCCATTACTGAAGCCAGAAGGACCCTCTCATGAAAATCTGCCAGTCAGTCAGGGTGGAATTCACATTTCTAATCCTCCCATGTTCTCTCCCATTTTTAGTGACTTAAACATGTTATTCCCTCTGCCTAGGTCATTCTCTGCAACCCATTCCTGACCCCTCCTTTTGCAAGGCGAAAAGCGCTGCTCAAAGTTTAGATTTAGGCTTAGATTGAACTTCCCCCCAAGGACTGTCACAGAAATCTCCTGTGGTGGCCTCTATGTGCACCATCAGATGACCGCCTCAGTCAGGACTGAACTATTTCCAGCTACTGAGAGCACTAGAGAAAACAGTCATCTCAACCTTCTCTTCTGGGCAACCTGCAGCCAATGATTAGCTGAGGCAAGAAAGTTCCACCCACCCCTTTTCCCAAATCTGAAGGGCCACCCAAGGTTCAGAGCTCCCTGTAGGTTTGGCTGAGGCCTTTGTTGTGAAAACGTCACCACCTCTGCCTAATCCTGTTTCCTTCCCTTCCCCACAGATGTTGATTCTGAAAGCACTCCACATAAATTTCCTGCACAATAATATACATCTCAGAGTGCGCTCCTTAGGGGACTCCACCTCATTGTGTGCCTTTCTCAAGTCCGGGATAAGTACTCCTACATGTGTGATTAGCTTCCTACACTTTTACCATTGTGCCCTTATTGTAATTGTCAACTGATTCCTCTACCTCCCTACCAAAACCAGAACAGGACTCATGTCTTCTTCACCTTGTATCTCCAATACCAAGAACATATTAAATGCTCAGAGACATAAAAGCATGGAACAGACTGAAGAATCTCAGAGGGAAGGCAGAGTGGGGGGAGGAGGAGTGCAGGAAGATTAACCAAAGAACTTATATGCATAACCCATGGTCACAAACAATAGTATGGTAAAGGCCTTAGGAGGGGTGGCAGGTGTGGGGTGGAGGAGGTCAATGGGGGGACATCTGCAATACTTTCAACAATAAAGATAATTTTTTTGCATTCACTAGTAAATGCATTCATTAGTAAATGGATGCAGAGAGGATAACATTTATGCTTAGAGAGGAATACTAGTTAGGGCAATGTTGTTGCCGTAATAATTAAACCCAAATTACAGTTGCTTGTGCCAGAAAACTTTTTTGATGAATGACCAGAGTAAATATTTCAGTCATTGAAGGTAATACAGTCTCTGTTGTGATTACTCTACTGTTATAATGCAAAATCAGCCATAGACAACATGTAAACAAATGTGCACACCTGTATTCCAATAAAACTTTATTTACAAAAATGAGTGGAGTCCCAGGATTGTGCCTCTCCATGCACACATACACACAATAGTTCATCAGTTCTTATTCATGTAATTATTAACATGAGTACCAATGGTTTGTGAGCATCTTTCCTCCTTCTGACACTTTAGAGGTTCATATTACTTCCGTTCTGTAGCTCCATGGTCCCTAGGGTCTCAGAGTCCTCTCCATTTGTTGGCAAAGAAAAAAGACAAAGATACTTCCCAAAGTCTTTGACCTGAAAATTAAACACGTAGCTTTCACTCATATCTCATTTGCAAGAAGAAATCTCATGGCCACAGTTGAATGCAAAGGGGCCAGGACATGTAATCTGTGGCGAGATGAATTTGTGATGGACAGCTTGTCTTACTACAGGGCAGGAATTTCTCCATTTTACTAAAATAGTCCTAAGTAGATGTTTCTATTCTCTTTTTTCTCACTTTGTCCTAAACTGCGAACAATTTTCACAAACTATATTATTCATACATTTATGTATTATTTCATGGAGATTCAGTGAGGTGCCAAATATAGATAAACCCACACTGCTCTCAGGGAATAATGTCTGTCTAAATAAATCCAATAATCACACAAATGTGGAACCACCACAGTGACAAGAGTAGTAGTAACAACTGTTGAGAATAGCTTGGACATTGCAGAGAGACCAGTTAGGGACACACTGTAAATGTCTAGGATAGAAATGATGGGAAAATAAGGAGGCTGTGGAGATGGAAAAAGGGTGGATGGATCCAAGAGATATAAGGGGATAAAACCAAAAAGGACATGATAATGCATTCTATATGAAAGAGTGAGGAAGAGAGAAGAATTAAGGGCAACTGATGTTGTACACCAGAAGCAAGTAAGGTAGGGAGAGAAGCAGGTTTAGGCAAAAGAGAATCAGGTTTGGGGGAGAAGATCTCAGGTTTCATTAGGGTCATGTTGAGTTAGAAGTGCCTCTGAGCTATTCAGGTGGAGGTGACAGAAAAGTGACTATTGGCTTTAGCAATATGGGCAGCGCTGGCAACTTTAAGGAAAGCTGACTCAGTGAAGCAATGAGATTTGTTTGACAAGTAAGTAGGAGATAAAATAATGTGGACATTGAGTATAAACAATGCTTTAAAGAAAATGAATGGAAGAGAAGAACAGAAATGATATAGACAGTTTCGCTGGAAAGATTTTGAGCCTTGGGAGAAGTGAGTATAGTTAAATGCCAACAGAAAGATCCTGTGTGTGAGAGAGATGCTGAATATACAGGGCGGGGGGCGGGGGGAAGGATCATCAATAATATAACTTTCCCAAGAAGGTGGAAAGGAATGGAGTACAAAGCAAAGATGGGGAGGTTCATTTTACCTAAAAGATGGGCTGCCTCATGTATTGAACTAGAAGGAAGGAAGGAAAAATAGCGGTAGGCAAAAGAAACTTTCATGTTTGGATACCAGGAAGATGGGAATTTGCTATCTGATAGCTTCCATTTTACCTATGAAATAGAAGTCAAGGTCACTAGTAGAGACAGAAGGAGCAGAAGGAGATGGGGCAGGGGGAGAAATAATGAGCAGAGGTTTTGAGAGTGGCAAACATTTAAAATAGTCATTATAAAAAGTTGGAGAAGAACCTCACTGAGGAAACATATGGGATGGCAGAGCCTAGGACAGTCCATTTGAGGTTAGTGACATTCATTTAGAGTAGTATCGATGGGAACCATTCTTTACTTCCCACTGCAACACTGGACAACAAGATCTCCAGTGAGTAGCAAAGACAAAATTAGAATGTCTCATTACTAGGTTTCTAGTCCATAGAATTTTACCCAAGCTACTTTCCTTATTAAAGGGGAATTGGAGAAGAATAACATATTTGGGGCAGTTATATACATCAATGATTTCATTCTCACAACTACCTTGTGCAGTGAATATTTGTTTTACAAAGAAAAGCCAGATGAGGTTCAGTAATTATTGCCTAAATTCAAAGGCAGAGCCTACACTTTTTCCACTATGCCATGTTGCTTCTTCTTTCTAAACAAAGTTGAACTGTGAGTGGATTTAATCACACCTCCAATCCCAAAGAAATGTCAAACCAGCCATATCCAGAAGTTATCTAAGCTTCAACCTTAATGGCGTGCTAGCGGGCATACTCTGCTTCAGACTAAGGAATTAAACTTCATTGTCTCCCTTGACACTATCTACTTTTAAACAGAATCTTCCTCTATGAACTGAATTCTTTCCAATCATGTCCGAAATACTAGCCTGTCTCTCCCCAAGAGGCAGAATTTTCCAAATTGACTTTTATGGAGTTAATACAGAATTAATGGGTATGACATTTTAATAAGCTAAAACTTAATAAGGACGATGAATTGTCATCTTTCTCCCACTGCCACCTCTACCTCCCTCTATCCTCTCCAAATAAAGTGAAACTATAGGGTTCTAAGGACAACAGCTGAGACTATGTTGATATAGGTCAATAACATTAACAATCACTTGAACTCCCCATTCTTACAACCTAAGAATGACAATGTCCTCTGTGGGACTCAGAAAAGATGGAGGAGAGTCTCCAAATTTGTAATCGTGATGTACCACCTTTTTTAGCACTTTCTTAATTACAGAGAGGAATCTCAAATGCTCTCTAACACTGTCTGAGGGATTTCTTCATCAACATATTTTGATCTAGACACATCTAAAGTTGAACAAAATTGCTACTTTTCTAAAATGATAGAAAACATAAGATGGAGATACTTGCTTTAAATGATGATGTTCAAATACTGTCTAAAACAAGCAGAGTTCAGGTTGAATTCTCCTCTCTAGAAATCAATCAGCTTGCCCTCTCCCTAAGTTTTTCTCTAGCAAACTTACCCATGAGCTCCAGTTTTTGAAATAAAGACCTTGTGATGCTGTGTCCTTGGTATTAGGTGCCAATCACCCAGCAGCTCTAATGAATGCCTGGCCGCACAACATCATAACAATGTTTAGACTTCAAAGGAACTTAGACATTGTCTTTCTGGCCTAACACCCATGGTTCAGAGATGAGAAAACAGAGACCCAGAAAGACAGAGCAAGTCGTCCAAAGTCACACAGCTAGTTAGAAGAAGTGGATGAGAACCCAGGCCAGAAACTGCTGTGTGCTATGGAGGAGACATGCTCTATGCAGAGGGGGCAGGTGAACAGGAAAGGCTTGAATAGTAATTTATGACTCTGAAAATGACTCTAAGGAAATTAAAGAGAAAACTTACAAATGGAAAGCACCAGTCAAAGTCAAGTCTCTCTTCCTGACATAACACCCATAAAAAGCCAAGATGTAAAAGTGATGAATGTCAATGTAATTGTGGCAACACAGGTCTTAGGTTAAGGTGCATATTACATTTTTCTCTTCAAAGGAAGTATTTTTATTTTTTAATAGATTGTAAAGCTGGGACAGAAATACATGGCCCATATTGTGGGATAATCAAGCTGAGTACCATTCACTCCTAAATATAGACCTGTTATGCATAGTTTTTAACATATGTGGATATGATGTCGGGTGCCAATCCTTATAAACCCATAGAAGGCCTATTGAAATCATTGTTGAATGGCACTGAAAATATCAAGTTATAAAGTTGGATTTCTAGTTTATATTTTCGTACTAAGAGCCTATGCCACAATCATTGTTTCCTCATGCCCCACTCTAACTTGTTTTAATGTGTTCGTGATAAAATAGTCCTTTCCTTTTCCGTTAAGAGAAAGCCCTCATAAAAGGATTTAAAGAAAGTTTTACTTTGAGAGGTCAACCCATGAAACTGTTTACCTCCCTGCAAATGGACCCATCAGCTTTGCCCAAAGGTCATTCAAATCCACTGAAAGTGAGCATGCTTTGTTCAGAGAGCTAACAATAAAGATGTTAAACTACTTGTACCCAGAAGTGGGATTGCTGGACCTTATGGTAGTTCTAATTTTAATTTCTTGAGGAACCTCCATACTGTTTTCCATGAGGCATCTAAAGTAATTAAAACCATAAAAAGCAGAGAGTAGAATGGTGGTTGCCAGGGGCGGGAGGAGGGGAAATTAAAAAGTTGCTGTTCAATGGGTACAAAGTTTGAGTTATGCAAGATGAGAAAGTTGTAGAGATCTTCTGTACAACATGGTGCTTAGAGTGAATAATACTGTACTATGCGCTTAAAATTTTGTTAAGAGAGTTGACTCATGTTATGTGGATTTTTTCCACACACAAAAAAAGTAAATTCCTTATATTGGTGATAAATGCAAAAAATTCTTGTTTTGAGAAGTTAGCTCAGGTTAGTTTGAAGGGTCCAGGAAGTCACACCCATTCAAGGAGGGGTTTGTTTAGTCCTATTTATTTAATGTCAAAGGCCATAGCTCTTGTTGCTCTCAAGTGTTCTATATGGTTCTCTAAGAAGTATACTTTTCTGACATGAGGTCACAGGTGAAAGTATTTCTATACGTGTTATCACTAAAAGTCAACATTGGGGTACACCTGCAGAAATCAGAGCATGCAGGCCCAGTCTGTCAGAGACCAAAGCTGGATTCTCTCCACTGTGCCCCTCCCATCACTGGAATGAAGTTACACTTGAGGTTGGTCTGGAGGCCACAAATGCTCATTTCCAGAGCATTTATGCCCATGATGAATAAGCAATCATGCCCTCCCATTTTCCTTTTCAAGATGAAAGATTAGTGACTTCATTTTGCCGTTTCTCATACATGCCTAGGTACAAGTAATTCAGTGGCCAAAAAGTCGTTCAAATTTCCCACTGATGTTTTTTTATTTAATATTATAAGAATAATTTTTCCCATGAGACTTAATAAAGCTCTCTTTATTTTGAATGGGGGGAAAAAGAAAGACCATCAAACATTTTTTTTTCTGAAATAGCCCTTGGGGTGAGGGTGCGGGTGGGGATGGCAGGGAGGAATAATTGGAAGATAGGAAGGAAGGGGGGAAAAAAGGAGACGGGGGAAGGAAGGGAGAGAGGAAGGGTCAGGTAGGTAATTCACAACTTATCTGCACAGAAGCTAATGAGCATGTTCCCAGGAAGTTGATGGTTCCCTATACTTTGGCATCAGAGTGTTTTAACACAGGAACCAATCTCTATTTTCCTACTACATTTTTTACTATGAATTGGCTTAATGCAGGAAAGCACAATCACTCACATTAACTCTTTTCTCTAAAACTTTCCAGTTCTGTGTAGAAAAGAAGAAAAGGGCAGGAGAGACAGATATTACCAGAGAGGACTATTTTGTTAATGTGCCACAGTCCAGGTTACTATGGCACCTCACAGAACCTTCTTGCATCTTCAATTGGGTATGTCTATTTTTCGTATTATTTTAATGATAAAAAGAAAAAGTGTTGGGTAGTATACTTTAACTAGCACATGGAATAGCGATCTCCTGTCCTCGCCCAATTAAATATCTCTCAGCCTCCCTCCTGGTCAGTCACACTGGGCCTTCATCACAAATTCCCTTAGAATTGATTGACTTCTGTTCTACCAGGAGAAGAGGCTCCAGCCCTGGGGCAGGAGGCCTGGGCGTGGCTCCCACTTTGCCAAGTGACATAAGCAGAGGTAATGTTCTCTACTTCAAAGGATTGTGCTGAGGCGCAAGGAAAGTATATGAATGTGTTTGGTAAACACTAACGATATAACCAAAAGCTAGAATACATCTGATTCATGAAAGATGTGGATGGGGCCTGCAGAAGAGACATCTAATAAGAACTAAATATCAGAAGATGGACACCCTTTTCCATGATGATTTTACTTTTCAAGGCACATGAAATGGTGTAATATAATGTGTAGAATTTTGGAGTTTCAAGAGGCCTATATTGGAATACTGCTATAAGAATAAATAAATATATCTCTACACACACACACACACACACACACACACACACGCACGCACGCACGCGCACGCAATATTGCCTAATTGGTAAGAGTGTGAGCTCCTGAGTCACACTGTCAAAATTTCAATCCAGGCTTTGCCACTTACTTCCTGAGCCTCAACCTCCTCATTTGTAAAATGTGGATAATAATACCATCTACCTTGTATATATGTGTTAACATATATAAAGTACTTTGAGAACAGTGTCTGCACATAATAAGCCAGATGGGGACAGGGATTTTTGCCTGTTTTTGCACTACTAGGTAAACTTGGCATAGAACACTGTTGTCACATAGTGGGTACTCAATATACACTGAAGATTCACTGACAGGGTTAGTGAACTCTGCTCTGTCCTTCCTGTCCTTCCTGTGCAGCCTGAGTCTCAGCAAACATTTCTTATAAATTGGAGGAGTTTGGAGTAGAGTGGTCTCTAAGGCCCTCTCAAGTTTTAAAAACCCAAGTAATTTTAACTATCCTATCTAATAAAAGAGTGATATGCAAATTGACCATACCTCCGTTATACCCACCAGCCAATCAGGAGTGAGTATGCAAATTAACCCAACCAAGATGGCTGCAGCCATGGAGATAGCAGGAGGCTTGGGTTTCCCTGGCAATGGAGGAAGCCAAGCTTTCCGCACACCCTGGCCTGCCTTGGCCTCCGCTTAAGGCTACAAAGTTTCAATTATAGAAGATAAATAAATCCCAACAAAAGTGGCTGCGACCACTGAGCGAGCAGGAGGCTTGGCTCCACTCAAGGCTACAAAGTTTCAATTATAGAAGATAAATAAATCCCAGATACCAGGGCCTCTGCTTGGGTTGCCAAGGGGTGTGGCTGGCCTGCAAACCACGCCCCAAGGGAACCCCCACCCTGATCTGGAACACCCTTCAGGGCAAACCAGCTGACCCCCACCTGTGCACCAGGCCTCTAACCTATCTAATCCTATCTAATAAAATAATAATATGCAAATTGACCATCACTCCAACACACAAGATGGCTGCCCTCATGTGGTCAAAGATGGCTGCCCCCATGTGGACACAAGATGGCCTCCACAAGATAGCCAGCAGGGGAGGGCAGTTGGGAGGGACCAGGTCTGCCAGGGAGGGCAATTGTGGGCAATCAGGCCAGCAGGGGAGAGCAGTTGGGAGGGACCAGGCCTGCAAGGGAGGGCAGTTGGGGGCAATCAAGCCTGCAGGGGAGGGCAGTTAGGGGTGACCAGGCCTGCAGGGGAGGGCAGTTAGGGACAATCAGGCTGGCAGGGGAGTGGTTAGGGGCAATCAGGAAGGCAGACAGGCGAGCAGTTGGGAGCCAGCAGTCCTGGATTGTGAGAGGGATGTCCGACTGCCCATTTAGGCCCGATCCTAAACGGACAGTCGGACATCCCTCAAGAGGTCCCAGATTGGAGAGGGTGCAGGCTGGGCTGAGGGACACACACCCCCATGCACAAATTTCGTGCATCGGGCCTCTAGTATTTAGATAACTCTGCAAAAGTTCAAATTCATATACCTTCGAACTTTGCTGTCTTCTTTTTCACAAAAAGTGAAAACTCCCTACTGTAATCTTCCTCTTCATTCCCCCTCCCCCAGAGTGATATGCTGGAAACAGACACTCCCTTATGGAATGGGTGGGCTGAGAGCAGTAGGAGCAGTACTTCTGCTGGGGAATCTTCTAAGCCAGGATCCAGGAGAGCAGGGGTGGGTGGCAAGGGAGGAGTCAACACAGCCCAGTCCGGGGAGGGGTGACGGGCTTCAGCAGCAGGCTTGAGCGCTTCTCTGCCCGCAGGTCCCTAGGTAGGATGCTTTGCAATCCACTTCTCCCAGGTGGGCCACACACACACCCAGGAAGGGATGGATCTGGAATCGCAGGGCCACTGGCTGCTGCTGCGCACAGAGCCTGCGGCGTCCAGCAAACTCCAAGCGGGCTGCAGCAGGCAGAGGCTTAGGAGTGCAGAGCTCAGCATGTTTCTGCAACTGTTTTGACGATGCTTCTGCGTGTTCCCATCACTACCGAGATGCTACCGCTCTCCTCATGACCACAATCTATTAGCTCCAGTAGCTTTTGAGCGACTCAGCCTGGCCGCAGCTTCCTGCTTACACCGCTCACTGGGGTGCTGCCAGCCTCTGGGGGGAACCACGCGGTTAGGGGGCGATGCCAACCCCCCCATCCCACCTCTACCACCAAGTGTCCTTACTCTCATGAGGTTTACCTTTTAAAAAGATCATCACAAGCTTTGGTCAACAGTTTCTAACAGTGTATAACCTGCTTTCCTTGCAGAACTCCTAAGAAAATGCAGCTGTAGCATGGTGAATGCAACAAGGGCATTGAAGTCCAGCTACCAAGGTCCAACAAGGCTGTGCACCTGGACTTCAGAAAGGGAGGCTGAATCTTCTGCGAGCACTGAGATGTTTATAAGGCAATGTCCTGCCCTCTGACTCGTTTTGTTTGTGGTTCTTTGGTGAAGAATTGCAATCTCTCTCTCTCTCTCTCTCTCTCTCTCTCTCTCTCTCTCTCTCTCTCTCTCTCTCTCTGTGTGTGTGTGTGTGTGTGTGTGTGTGTATGTGTGTGTGTGTGTGTGTGTCGCACATAAGCTGAAGTGGAAAAAAGATCTGAAAGATAAATGTTTTATGTAGTACTTTGGTACTCACTGGGATAATTTGCAAGAGAAAGCTTTTGAATGGAAATCACCAGCTCCCCTGAAGAAGGGAATGCCAGAAATGTTCTTTAAAAACAAATCCTATGCTTTTCACGGGGGCTACGGGCAGACAGGACAGAGGCCTTTCTGGACTAGGCGGGACAAGACTGAACGTTTGAGGGGCTGCCGCCTGACTTCCTCACCGGCTGGCAGGGGGACAACCTAAGTCAGCACTTTTGTGTGTGTCAGTTGAAACTACAAAGGCACCCAAAAGGAGGTCTTATTCTTTTTTTTGTTGTTGTTAGCTTCAGTTGGGAACAGCAGGTAGAAGCTGCACTTTGGTTTTACTTTTTCACCACGGGAGCTATAAATAGATGAGCTTGTGTGGCTTTCTGGCTAAGTTACCTCCACATGCCTGTACCTCACAATCCAGGCGGCTCTAACTCCCACACGAGCAGGCACAGGTCACGGCCCCCGCACCTGCTTTTTCCACAACATGTGTGCGACGAGAAGAAATGGGGCGTGTGAGTGTGTTATGTTGTTATTTTTGTTTTAGCTCTGAGTTCTAGATGTATCCCACCCACACTGTCAACGCTGGAAGCAAGGCCTCCTCCTAAATGCCTTGAAGAGCTAGTATTTAGTGAAGGAAGGAAGCATCGCTCTTTGGTGTGTTTACTCTACATGTGTCCAAAAATACACCAACTTGTTATGTTATAAAACGATCATGAACAGTCTACCAACTGATTTTATGGGATGTGTGGTGCTTGCCTACCAGACTGCATTTTCTACAAACTGCCTTTATTCCCCACCCACCCCATTTAGAAAATTATTCTCACTTTTAATAGATGGCAGTCTGGGTATCGAGAGTCAGAGAAATTGGTTTCCATTTCTAGCTAAGCCAGGAACCCCTTGTGTGGGCATGAGGAGGCAACCAGAAAGCTCAGTGCCCAGCAGTAGAATGCAGTAACCACCCCTATCTGGTTCTCAGGGCCTTGGGCATTTAGCCCCCACACACCATTTGAGGTCCTGGGGTTTTTTTACATGTTAGAAGGAAGACAGGCTTTTGGTCCATACTTTTTTTTCAATTTTTCCAAATGTGAGCGAAATAAATAAGCAAAGAGGACATGCTTTCACCAGCACACACACACACATACACACACACACAGAGAGAGAGGTTTTTTTTTTCCTTATTTGTTTTCCTGGTTCCATCAAAACTGTCTAAAAATGAAAAAACAATTGCTCTGGCAGTCTTATAATTCTCTACTACCCTCCCTCCCCCTAATTATTAGGGCCTAATACGTCTCCAGTTTAATGAATATCTACTTGCTCAAAACTGAAGTACATAGGCTAATCTGCACCATATTCTAATTATGAGATTCTGGAATCACCAGGCCAACTGATATTTTGGTCATTTATGTTGCACTTAATTCTTGATTATATGTTTTCTAAGTCTGTTATCAAATTAGTACAATTGCGCAAAGCCTGGCACCAATATGGTTAAAATGGTTCACAGGTGTGCATCCCTAAGAACGAGTTCTTGCCTCTTAAGACCTTGACCACACATGTCACTACCCCTGGCTCTTGCCTGAATGGGTATAAGCTGATTGCCAAGGAAATACAGTGAGAGCAGAATCAGGGACCAGAAACCATCTTTCTCCCTCATTGGGTTGCTTTTTTGATAAATAAGACAATGTAAGTAAAGTACTCAAGAAGTAGTAGCTTTTATAGTTCCAACTTCTTCAATTCTTCCACCCTTCACTAGCCTGGCCAGAGACAATTAGACTCTCAAAGAAAACGATTTCATCCTTTCCTTTGCATAAATACTGATTGAATATATCCTTAAAGACATGGTCAAAGAAGCTCAAGTTTCTAGGCAAAAACCCTTCCAAAGCTTGTTCTACTTTACTTAAGTTCAAAGACAATTATTGAGCCAAAAGACTCCTACATAGAATCCTATAGAAGGAAATTAAGCTAGAAATAGCTCTCCTGACATCTAAATGGGTTTTTAGAGCAATCAAATTTGGGAACTTTACCTGACAACTGCCCTAGAAACTTGAAGAGGTTGAAAAATTAGCAATTATTCTACAATCATTCCCTTTTTTTCTCTCTTGCCTGGTTTGACCCATTATTTGACATTCCCTTAACACGTCCCCCATGCAGACGTCTTGACAATTAATTAACTAACCTTCACAAAACTCCTCTGAAGTAGATGGATGAAAAGCACTGTGGCTTTATCTCCACTTTTCAGGAAACTAAAAACAGAAAGGTTATGACTTACCCAAAAGTCACACAGCAAGCTGGCAGATGGGCTGGGATTGGTACCAATGAATTCTGTCTTGAGCCAAATCACTATCATTCTCATCCTAAGGCAATATTCCTGACTCACCACAAAATTCAATATAGTTGCCTAGACCAAATTCAGCCCTCTGATACTTCCTAGAGGGAGTAGCTTTGGACTGGGTTGGCCAGAAAAAAAAATAGAATTGAATTCAATTTAATAGGCAGAGAAAAAGGATAAGGAAGATCGTCAATAAAGAATCTTTCGTTCACGCAGCCAAGTTGTCAAGCTGTCAAGTTAACCTGACATTGCAGAGACAATGAATACAGAAATATACTTGACTAGGAAAATGTTAGGTTCCTGGTACTGTCAAAAGAAAACAAAGACTTCTATAAACAAAGGCCACGGTGTCTGGGGGCCATTCAAGACAAGTTCACAGTCAGTTTCTAAGTTCAAGCTCTTGCAGTATTTTTGGCTACAGCTTACAGCATTGCAGAAGGCCTTGCTGAGGCCACCCAGTCATATGTTACTGTATGTGATGATGTATGGTTCCCTGTCCTTTTGTACTTTGAATTCCAATCTCAGTCTCTTTCCATATTATTCCTAAATTGTGTGAACTCTCGCACTCTTTACATGAAGCCAAAGTACAAAACTGTTCAAAATGACTTTCAGAAAAATATAGTAATTGCTCTGGGGAAACAAAAAGGACCAGATAATTGCTTCATACAATCTAGAAATATACCTGTTCAGTAAAAGAATATATTGTTCAATTATGTGCGGTTTAGGCACAGGAAAGCAATGTCATTGGTCGACATTATACAATCTTCTGACATACAAATGTCCTCCCAAATGCAGAGCCAACTATGAGAAAATAATCTTCCATCACAACACAAACATAATGCAAAATCGTCCCAGGATGATAACACATTATCTTGCCTGTTATTTGGAACTGTGCTTCAGGTAGCCTTTACACATTTGTAGGTGGATTCTTTATTTTTCTAAAGTAATTTACCACCTTCGTGCACGTGTCCATGCAGTCATATTGCAATATGCATCTCTTCAGAGCTGGAAGATAAGACATAATTTTATTTTTAATGTAAGGACTGCTAAGATGCCACAACAGTAAACAGAGAAGCCCAATGCGCAAACAGGAAGAGAAAGGTTTTGCGTCAACCTCCACATGAAAAGCAGGATCATTCCAAGTACCAGCTGCCGCCACAAATCTAACATTGCTAAGTGTAGTTCAATTGAAGTAAGAGGACAGCACCTTAAAAATTAAAATCTTAAATGAGATGCAATGAATTTATCACAAAAGGTCCAATTAAAAAAAATTTTAAGCTAACCTCCCTCCCTCCCCTCAAATTACCATGATTGTTAAACTTTGGAGTTTTTCGAAAGGCTTAGTTAGGATATCAACAGTGGCAATTTCTCAGACCAAACATAGTAAGTTTCATATTCTTGGTTCTATTTTCCTCAATCTGAGGCCCTCTTGGAAAACGATGCAGATTCATGATGAGAAAATTGTAGACAACAGCCCCTCCAATGGAGCCTCATTGGGCTTTGAAAACTTCAGTTTCATGGGCAACTAACTGCCTTAGTTGCCTTCATGGTCAAATGGGATGGAACCAAAAAAATGAAGGGGGTTGGAGGGTTAAGAGACTGATTTTGGAAAGACTAAAAGCTAGTGGGGATGTCTTGTAAACAAGTCTGTGGTGGCCAGACCTGGGATGATATGAGCAGAGCTATCTATTGCTTTATATAAATCATTATAATGATAAATTAGATAACTTTATAGGATAACTGTGTTTTTTTATAAGACACAGCATTCAAGGGACATCCTTTGGTGATATTGCCCTGAATCATTTCCTGTTTAGTTTATTTATTATGTAATCTTCTGATGAAGTGAGTGATTACATTTCCTATTATTTTTTCTGGCCTCCATCATATTTTTATTTAACACTATTACAATCTCTAATTGTAGTTTGGCACTACTCACTCCAACCTGCTGGCCAATTTACATTCTCTGTGTCTATCCAAACTACTTTAAAGGTGGGAAAATTCCATTGTAAATTCATTTGTTTGATTGCTTTTAAATTACACCTAAACACAAAGCTGCTTTGATAGAGAAGGTATTGTCTATTTTCCTCCCTAATCACAATACCACTCCTTTTAGCTCTGCACCTCAGGCTCCCTCCTGAATATGGAAAAATGGGGACATCTGAGCAGTGTCTGTTTCATCTGGCTTCTCTCCCCTCCCCTCTCCCTCATCTCTCCTCACTAAGGCATTGGGTTCTCATCTAGCAGTTTCTGATTCTCGTTTTTCAAGATTGGCACCAATAGGAAAAGAGCTTATGAACACCAGGCTAGATTCTTATCCTAGTGGGTCTCCTCCAATGGGGGTGGGGAGAGTAAAGTGAAACACAAAGGAGACAGGAGGAGACAGGAAGGTATGAACAGGTGAATCACTGAGCCATTGTTCAACCTTAAGGCATATTTAAGACCAGACAACAATAGCAATTAAATCAGACTTATTAGAAAGTAGGTTGCATACTCTATCACTTGGGGATGATTCAGGAACCCCTTGACGCTGTACTCACTGGTTTTCAGCAGTTAAGACCAATTCCAGCCACACACTGGTCTGTTACCTGAAATGATCATGGAAAATGGCCCTTCAGGCATCCTTGATACCAGTGATCCAGGCCTTCCCTGACTGGCCTTAAGAACTACACTGCTTTCCGCTCCTTCCCCCTTATGCATCAAGAACCCCTAAGATTCTTCACCCCCATAAAGCAGATTCGTGTGGGTTAAGCATGTCCCCTTATTTAGTCTAGGAACAGTGGAAGTCAGGTGGAAAGTGAATGAAAGTCAAGAAGTGGGTCAGGAAGAGAGGATCTGTTTTACCAGTTAAACCTAAAAATTATATATATAATTAAGACAGATGAAAATTATATCATTCTAATTTTTCCAGCCTGAAATAGACCACTATTTTTGTGAGGTTATAAAAAGGTCACTGTTTTCAGTACACACTTCTATACCTCTTTCCTGGTTACATCAAAAAGGTGATATAATTTCCTAGAAGAGTTATATCTAGCAATATTCATATGGTCATGATACCACTTTTGCAAGGCATATACAATTAGAGGTTTTTCCCATCTAAATTTGAAAGGGTGTGAAATGTCATCAAGCACATTTCAGGGGTTTTCTCAGGTAGTCTATGATTTTTTTTGACTTACTGTATTTATTTTTAATCAATTTGAGCATTCCTCCAAAAGCCATAGAACATGGTCAGAGCAATGGATCCCCTTCAGCTAAGCAAGAGTTCTAGGGCTGCTTCAGAGGGTAGAGCACCCAAGATGCTCTGCAAGGAGGGAGCGAAGTTAGTGGTTACATTTTAGGACACTCATCTAGTGGGAGATGAAGAATCTTTGCAGTTTCTCTCATTCATGGATCTGTTACTCTTTTCATAAATGTTCGTATATTGAAGTAATCAAATTCAAGCTGAAAACATATAGGGTGTGTATAAGAAGTAACGTATTTTTGAGGACACATATATAAAAAAGCTAATTGAAATGAAAGATTCAAGATTCTTACTCATCTTGAAAATAATACAATGTATTTCCTCAGAAGAGCTCAGTTTGACTTTTGCCTAAGCGTGATCAACACTGACTCATTCATTTTTCCTGTTCAAAGTATTAACCTCAAGGCAGTGAAAAGAGCAGGATCCTTTTGAGAATAGAAATGATAGAACAAAATGAGTAAATCAAATAGGTTTCTTTTAGTAGGTGAAACAGTAGAGCCAATTGATTTTTCTGGGGTCTACCATCAAATTAATGGTGTTTCTTTTAGTGCCCATAAACCCATATCCTATATATAACCACACACATGCACATAACATACGTTCTGATTGCTTATCCGTCATCTGTTATCCTTACATCAGTACTTTATGCACATATGTAACTCAAAACATTAATATGACATTCCCCAAGGAGCCTTTCAACATTTTAAAAATTTAGTTGCTTAAGATTTAATTAGGATACAAACTCTGAAAATGACATTAATGATTTTTAAAATGACTCAGACAAAATAGTATGCAAGAATTATTCTTATTTCTGATTTTGTGGTGACTGAAATGCCATACAGTTTACCAAATAAAGCTTCTATTGGTTGTAAGAAAAGAATTCATAACTCATTTCCAAGAAGAGCTGTTATCAGGTAGACATCTAAGGATCGTTTCCTGTATTTTTCTACCTCGTAAGAGGTTAACATTTTAAAACTGAACAAGGACGCAAGGAAAGTTCTGCACATATGTTCTGTATGCATATATTACACATCTTAATGTGTGTATATTATCACCTAGCACATTATTCAGCAGACATTATTCACTCCAAAACTATGTGCTTACATGAATATAAAGGCAGTATTAGCATACAGTGCCTATTTTCAGATGGTTAATTTAATTATGGGTCAAAAAAATATCAGCGCTCCTATTTATATTCCCCATATTAGTTTTCCCCCTAAAGCAATAAAACTCTTATAAAAACACTAAAACCAAATTAATCCCTCTGTCTGTCACATAAAACCATTGTAGGGGGAGGAGAGTGGAGAAGTTAAAAGCAAAAACAATAAAAGTTAGGATTGGGGGTTATTGTTTGAACACCAACAAACTTTGCTATACAGATAAAAACATAACTAACTATAATATAACATTGGGGGGGGGGACAACAACGACTACTAAATGACCTTCACACATGCTCTTGTTCTGGTCTGTCATCAAGTTCAAAGAGTAGATGCCTTCAAAGACAGTATTTTACTTTCTTCGTATCAGTTAGCCTTTATCTGCATGTCTGTGTGCTTTTAGGTTACACGACTTCTACTCTCCTTTATCTTAAAGCTCTGGTTTTATTGCTCTTATTGACCAAATGCCAAAAGGTAAATTTATCCCTATTAGAATTTGTGCCAAGAGCATAAACATAACACTTACCAGCTCAAAATATTTTTTACTATTTAACTAATCAAGCTGAGAAACAATAGCTTGTCACCATTCTTCCATCCTAGGATCTCTTTCATATGCAGCACATTAGCAAACTTTCCCATCTAGATGGCTCCTTGGCAGAGATTGTAAATCATACCCTGTATCCCTCATGGCTAGACAGACTCATTGACTACCTGGATGCTTTATGGCTTTAGAACTAGAGCAGGATCTGCAAAATGGCCCTTAACAAACTTATCACCAGGAACTGCTGGCCACGCGAGCTAGTACACCAACCAAAATGGGGATCTGTCTGTTTTTCTTTCTCTGGGGCATTTCGAGTTATTAGGCAATACAGCCTATTTCCTTCCTTCCACCCAAGAGGTATTGTAAGCAAACAATAAAACTCCAGCTCTCTATTCATGTTTGAATTTTGCCATTGTGTGTCCTTCTGTGTATTTTTCTGCCTGGCACCACCGAAGTGCAAGAGCTAATGTGTTTCTGGACACATTTCAGCTCTGGTTACCTGATGACATAAAAACACTGCGGTAGAGACGACATCCATTTGTAAGTCTATTGAAGGACATTTTGCTGTGCGTATTTTAGCAATTCTTCTTTATGTGGTGAAGCAAATCTCTCCCTATTCACATATTTAATTGTTCACTCAGAAAATATTTTGGCTCTCTTCTTCCCCGCAAGTTCAGTACTCAGCTCCATGCCCTCAGCATTCTTCAAGCACAGCCCACACAACTAATGTATGACGTCCTTCACTGCAGAAAGTCCATCAGGGAAAAAAGTACATGTATTTATTGTAACTTTTAGACCTACAGAAAGGAGTTCAATAAATGGATTTAATGCTTGCTTACTCAAAATTTAAGAATCCATTAGGAAGTTCAGTTTTACTATGTCAGTGCGATATGTTTCAGACCGTAATCATACCCTTTCCAAATCCCATTTAAAGTAAACCATTTATTTTTTCTACTTTTCCCACAAGTGCCTTAATGTAGAATTTGGATACCTTTCAGAAGAGACCTGTGAGGTAATGCATTTGAGAGACATAACAATATTTATAAAGTTTGGAAAATCTTTTGCTTAAATGAATGAGAGAAATAACCTTCAGCTTTGGCAGAATGGATAATAATATTGATAGTGAATTTGCTTGTTTCCTATTACTTTAATAACAGCTGTGGGGTGAATTCTAATTATTATTATTCCTTGGTGGTTTATAAGGCAAGACTGGAATTTTTAGGGTTCATGGGATATTATTATAGTGCTAAAAATGTCATATTATTCTCCAATATTGCATTTTTCCTTTGGTAATATAGAATATATTTTAATGAAATAGACAAATGAAAAAATGCCTAACATTTGCCTTTATTTTACAAATAACCTTTGCACTCATAAAAATAAAAAATAAACTTGATTAGACATTCACATTTGGGTATTCTGCTTATCTGTTGAAAAGTCAAAAGCAGGAACCAGAAGTTTTCTTGTATCACAAATGGGCATCCAATCTCAAATGAGAGAGAAGTGAGTTTTGGTCTCTGACTCATTTAGTCCCTGTGCTGCTGTCACTGAAGGTGGAAACTGCAATATGAACACCTGTCCATGAGGAACTAGACTTGAGATAACCAGCTCATTTCACACAGACCATTGTCCAGCCATCAGATGGTAATTACTTTTAGTCCCCATCAGCCTCGCCTGGATTCCAGCCAATGGGTTGTGGGTGGAAGGGTCTGTATCACGTTTCCATTCATCTGAGCCATCCAGTCTCTTTCTTGCTTGTTTTCAATTACATTGACATGGTGGCTTTGGCACATAGTAAGTAAATAGCAACGTATTCAAAAAGAAAGGTCTGAAAGCCAATATCTGAAAGATACTCTTGAGGTTTCAATGAGTACAATGAAACTGGCACAGAAATTCTGGCATTCTGACCCAAAGACATAAAATACAATTAATTAAGTTAATTGTGGTGAATTTGTAGGATATTTCACGAAAGGCAAATGCAGCAGATGAAAGTCTAGAAAGCAGTGAAAATGTTACTGGATTTCCTATGAAATAAATAATTAGTAAATTAACTAAAACATTTATTAGATCAGAAAAGAGAGGATTGGGAGTGTTGTTAGAAGATTTACTTTCATGCTTACTTTTTTAGACACCTACCTAGAAAGAAGAAAGTCCCTGGACAATTCTGATATTCTCATTTTTTTTTTCTTTTCTAAACACATCCTCTCACTCTTCCCAACCCCTGCCATGAAATACTAACCTGCTAGCTTTGCATCCTCTTGTTACATAATAAAAATGATCAAAATTAAAATAAACTACTTTTTATTACATGATCATTGTGTTAAATCATAATTTCCCAATCAGATCTTCTCCTTGTTGTCAACTGTCTCTCTCCCACCCTTGAACTCAGCCCTTTGGAGCTTGCATCCCTTGTTGGTTAACCTTCACCCAACTCCCATCTTTTTTTCACTTTCTCCTCTTTCAACCCACAGCACATTTAAAAGACAAAATTTCAACATACCAAATGTACAATAAAGTTATTTTTTCTTATTTTTGCTTTGTCTTATCTCACCAAAAAGCATTTTTTTCTAGGATGGGAAGATTTATGTTCTGTGTTTGTAAAATCTTTTGAGAAAGTTGATTAAATATTTTAGCAAACATTTATTAAAAGCTAGTGTGCAGGTACTCTTCTGGGTATCAACCACACAATGACATTTAGGACACCTTTGGTGCTCTCAATGAGATTGAAGCCTAAAACACAAGAACAGATATTGACAGTGAAAATTAAAGCATCTATAAATATCATGGGTGCTTTAATGGAATTCAAAACAGGATGAAAAAAAATAAACAGGATGGAGTAGTGGTGCAGAGGAAAGAGCAGTTAATCCTCTTAGGAGTATTAGAAAATGATTTCAAAATGGTGACACTTGAAATGGATCTTGAGGGGTTGGGTAGGAATCACCAAACAAAGTGGAAGAATGAGTTAAGACACAGAGCTATGAAACTGCATAGTGGGTGGGTCTTGGTGGCCTTTGGGGTATGAAAGAGGCCATGGCAAAGATAAGACAAGAGATACTGTGAAGGGCCTACCTGGGGTGCTGCACTAAGAAATCTAGGTTTCTTCCAGCAGTCAACAGAGAGTCGTTAAAGTATTTTAAGTTGAGAAACAAAAGTGATCAGATAGTTATTAGTAAATGACCTCACTAGTGTTGGGTGGATGATATGATTGAGGTCGTTGCAATGTTCCAGATAATAAATGATGAGAGTCTGAAATAAAGCTATAGCAAATGGAGCTGGAATGTGTTAAAGGGAAGAGGCAGTAAAGAAGTCGAATTTTGGACTTAGACACTGATTAGAAGCCATCAAATAAAAGTTGTATGTATAAAAATAATGTGCTGTTTTTACTGTTTTATTCATATAAAACTAAAGTGGAAATGCCGCTAACAGTGGGGGTCAGGGTTACACTGTGGGAGGAATATAGAATGAGGCAGAGTGCTTGAGTATGAAACCTGGCTCCTCTACCTCCTAGCTTAGCTACTTTGCATAAATCACTTAGGCTCTTTGAGCCTCAGTTTTCTTACCTGCAAAATAGGGAAACAATGAAATAATTTTACAAAGTTATATCATAGGCATTCAGTAAATGTTATTCTGACTAAATCTCTGTGAGAAGAGGGCCCAAGGACACTGGCTTATAATTGCAAACCATGTGACTGATAGGAAACAGTAGAAGCCACTGTTTGGCCAAGTTAAGAAGCAGCAGTTGAAGATGACATGACTATTTGGAGCTCATGCATCATGCAGTCCATAAAAGAAAGAACCACAGTCTCTGTGCTCTTGGGTTATAACCACAAACCAAAGACAAGTCCTCACATGGGCACCGGGTGGAAACAACAGCTGGGAACTATGCACGGTTTTTCAGCCTCACCTGCATAAAAGAATGATATCTTCAAACTTGAGCACTATGCTTAATAAAGATACTTTGTATGGATTATTACAAATTCTAATTTAATCAACTTTAGGTGGTTTTTAATGACATTTGTACTTTAAAAATAAGGGTTTTATTTTTTAATATTTTTTAAGAATATATTTTAATTGATTTTAGAGAGAGAGGAAGGTAGAGGGATAGAGAGATAGAAACATCGATGAGAGAGAAACATAATTGATTGGCTGCCTTCTGCATGCCCCCTACTGGGGATCGAGCCTGCAACCCAGGCATGTGCCCTGACTGGGAACTGAACCAGTGACCTCTTGGTTCATGGGTCCACGCTCAACCACCGAGCCACACCGGCCAGGCAGGTTCTATTTTAATCCAGGACGATCTTTGTGTACTAACACATGAGAATGGTTTAAAGAAGATACTGCTTGCACAATTTCATTTGTGTATTTGTACGTAAACAGCTTTCCTGATATGTATCAATTAAATGAATGTAAATTTATTAATCCATTAAAGTGAAAATATAAAAGCATTAGTATGTTTGTATGTAATATGAACCAATTAATGGTTGATCTTCATAACACTATAGCTTATTCTCCAGCCTAGATAATCAATCAACAAATATTCATTGAATTCACTGTAAGCAAAAAGTTATATCATTGAGGATACAAAAAGTAGGCGATGTAATTACAGCCCTCATGGAACCTTTAAATCTAAAATGTAGACCAGTCACCCAAGAAGTGATGAATGATTATCTAAGACAAAGGTAGTATATGCTAAGTACCAAGTGATGATATTAGCCAAAAGTGCTATAGAAATTCAAGAGTGGTCAGAAAATTTTGACAAATATTTAACATGGACTAGGAACAATGATGAACAACTTTTATATATTTAAGTAGAAGAAAAAAATAATTATTTTGTGACATTTACTATAATCTCACTCTATTCAAGACAACTATTTATTTTCAGGTAAGAAAGTAGAAATGTTAAAATGACATCATGGAAAGAGGACCTTTTCATCAAAAATAATAGTTAATATTTTGGAGTGCTTACTATGTGCTCGGTAGGCACTGTGCAAAATGTTTTATCTGAATTGTTTTACTTAATCTTCATAACAAGGTCTGAGGTAGGTAGCAATAATATCTTTCAGAGATGCAGGAAGACTGGGGTTTAGAGTTACAGAGCTAGCAAGTGGTGAGACCAAGCAAAACTTTTGATTACTTGATTCTCTCTTGAGCTAACAATATGAATTTACAGAGTTTAAGACACAATTTGAACCACAGATTGTTCATTCACTCAGCAATTTATTGACCACTTCTAATAATCAGACGTATGTGAGATACAGTAGATATAAACACCTATAAACAAGTCATCAAACTTACAATCTAATGGCAAAGACAGAAAAATAAACAAATTTTTATAATATAGAGTGAGAAGTCACTAATACAAGATGCTGCAGGATTATTCCCTTCAAGGAGGGAGAAGTGTGAGAGGAGCCTTTCAGAAGAAGTGACCCAATAGATTAATTTTAAAGGAGAAAAGGGACTCACTAGCCATAAGTATAAGAAAGATACTCTAAGAATAGGGAACCACATATACAAAGAAATAGAGTTGAGAGAGAGCTGATGTGATTCAGGGGAATACATCACTCAAATGACTGAGCTTATTTAAGAACTCCAATTCAGCATCCGAAGACTCATCATACAAGCCACAGCTTATCTGGCTCTGACTTCTTAGCAAAGTTCTAAAATCAAGATAAGAAATTGTTAATGAGATGTTTTACATTTTTTTGGTATTAAATCCTCAAAATCTGGTTTGTATTTACACTTACAGTATGTTTCAGTTCAAACTAGCCGGTTTTTTTAAATCTTTATTATTGAAAGAATTACATATGTCCCCCTATTTCCCCCATTAACCCCTCTAGCCTGCCCTTCCCCCGCCCCAGGCCTTCCTCACCCTATTGTCTGGACTATGGGTTATGCATATATGCATACAAGTTCTTTGGTTGATCTCTTCCCACCCACCCACCTTCCCCTGCCTTCCCTCTGAGATTCTACAGTCTGTTCCATGCTTCTGTCTCTGGATCTATTTTGTTCATCAGTTTATTTTGTTCATTAGATTCCACATATGAGTGAGATCATGTGATACTTGTCTTTTCTCTGACTGACTTATTTCGCTTAGGACTCAATAGCCACAGGTTATTGGACAGTGCAGGTTGGATTAGTCATTTGCTACATGTGTAGGTATGATTTCATGTCTTAGCTGCACAGTACATTGAAAGCTACTTGACAATTGAGTCACCAGCCTCTTTATATCCCAGTACCCAGATGAGTGTTGAGCACATAGTAAATGAGCAATAAATATTTATTCATTGCTTATTAGTTGGAACTCATATACAGGATATAAGCAGATACTTAGTTAAACTCTAGAAAATATATGTGTAACACACTCAAGATTATTCTTTCTGCACCAGGAAGAACATATTCACTCCTGTCAAGTTGATGTTATGATATAATACAATATGATGGTTTTAAAAAATCAATCCAATTTTAGTCCCATTAGTTTTACTTAATTAAATAAATCTTTATGACAATAAATCCACACAGCTTATTTGAGTTTGGTGTACTGCTTCTGCTGTGTTGTTATTGGTAAAGGTGGTGGTGGTACTGGTATTGCTGTGTATCCAGAAAATAAATTCCCAAATATTATCTCAAAACAAATCAAAAAGTGACAGAACTACAGGATAGTAGACAACTCCCGATAACTGTAAGAGATTCTAGCAAACCCTTTTCGATAACTGACAGAAAAAGCAGACAAATAAATAAATAAATAAATAAATAAGCATATAGAATATTTGAACAACATAATTTGTAAACTTGGTCCACTGAAGCTACAGACTCTATACCCAATAACTGCAAAAATACTATCCTTTCCAGCACATATAAAACTTTTTAAAAAACTGACCGTATGCTGAATTATAACACAAGTCTCAATGAATTTCAATAGACTGAAATTATGCAGAATATATATTCTGACCATAATGTAATTAGGCTGGAAATCAGTGAGCAAAAAGAAATATCCTTGCATATTAACTGGAAATGCACATTAATTGGAAATTCAGAAATATACTATCAAATTACTCATACTTAAAAAGAAATCACAATATAAATTAGAAAATACTATACATTGGGATAAAACCAAAGCTTGTGTTTATAGAAAATTTTCTAAATTTAAATAAATGTGATAGAAAAAAGGAAAAGGCAGAAAAATCAAGAAATTAGAAGAATAAAGGCAAACTAAATCCAAAGACCATAGGAAAGAATAATAAAGAAAATGGAAACAAGCATATAATAGGAAAAAAAAACAGCAAAACTGAAACTTTGTCCTTTGAAAAGAATAATAAATTTAATAACATTTGGCAAGAAGTGATCAAGAGAAAAAGAGAGAAGTCTTGAAAATATATCATGAACTTACAGACTGCGCAGACCTTGAAAGGATAATAAGAGAATGTTGTGAACAACTTTATGCCACTAAATTTGAAAATATAGGTGAAATGAAATCCTAGAAAAATACAACTTTCCCAAACTGACCAAACAGGAACAAAAAACGTGAATGGTCCTATTGCAGAAACATAATCTGTAATTTGATAAAATGCCAGGCCAGAAAGCACCTTAAAAGAAAGAAATAATGTCAATTTACTTAAACTGCATGAAAATAGAAGAAGAAACATTCCCAGACTCATTTTGTCAGCACAACACACTGGAACCAAAGCCTAGCAAGGACATTATAAGAAGGAAAATCTACTCGTGGCCAAGATACAAGCATCTCAAACAGAATATTCGCAAGGAAAATTTAGAGCTATTTTGGGGAAAATAGTACATCACAATCAAATGGGATTAATTTAAGAATGCAAAATTGGTTTAACACTCAAAAAGTCAACCATTATAATTTTCCATATTTACAAAAAGGAGAAAATGTTTCATAAAAGCTAATATCTGTTCATAATTCAAAACTCTTATTCAAATAGAGGAAAAGTTTCTCAATCTTATAATTTCTATTAAAAAATAGTGTAAATGGAAAACTAAAATCTTTCCTTTTGAGAGCACACACAAGATGGAAGTGCCCACATTACTACTTTTATTATATCTTGTATTAGATATTTTAACCAATGCAATAATGCAAGTACAATAAATAAAGGTATGATGATTAGGAGGATAACCTTAAAACATTAATTACAGATAATAAGATTTGGTGTGTAGAAATTGAAAACAATATGCAGGTAAATTATTAGAATTCCTAATTTGGCAGAATTGCTGGAGGTCAATACATCACATAAATACACAAAAAATCAATTGTATTTCTTTATGCCAAAAAACAGTGATTAGGAAATTAAACTTTTAAAGACACCATTTGTAATAGCACAATAATATAAAATACCTAGGAATAGGGCCTGGCCAGGTAGCTCAGTTGGTTAGAGCACCATTCCCATACACCAAGGTTGGGGGTTCAATCTCCAGTCAAGTCACTACATACAGGAAGGCATAAATGAATGCATAAATAAGTGGAACAACAAATCAATGTCTCTATCTCCTCTCTCTCTTTCTCTCTCTAATATACATTCATTGTACATATTATATGCCACCATTGAAAAAAACTTTTAAAGATTTAAATAAATGGAAGAATATAACATGTTCAAGAAGTGGAAGACTCTGTGTAGTAAAAATGTCATTTCTCTTTAAATTAATGAATCCATGGATTTTAAATAATAAAAATAAAAAGTCCCCACAGGATGTTGTGTGACCTTAATAACATGATTTTAAAGTTTATATGAAAATATGAACATATTAAGGCATCCTTAAGTTCTGCATTTCTTCTTTCTATTGCATTCATTGTTTTTCCATTCACTATGGAAAATTTCCTAGATCAAAGAAGCTCTGCTTGATAAGAAAGAATCATCCAAACCAGTATCCCAAATTTAAATTTGGAGGATCCATAAGATAAATAAACTCCAAGAAATTGAGCCTCTGACCTATAATTTTCAAATGAGTGGCTCTCCAGTGGAAGGCTTCTGCACCTGTTTCTCTGCTGTATTTGTGATATGATTTATAGTCTATGAAAGCCACTGCCTCTAAAAAGCAGTCTCCCTTATGTACCTGTTCCTGCATCTTCATATTCTGGAAATGTCAAGGCAGAGCTGGCCTGATTCAAATGCTATCTATAATAGGCATTATGGGGGCAGTACTCCCATCCCTAAGACAAAAAGGACACAAAAAGAGAAAACAAGGGAAGTCTGTACAACTGAATGAGACATAACCCACTCTAAACCTTCACCACAGTCTGCTCCTGCCACCCACACCAGAAGAGAAAGAACTGGACTGACTACTTCATGCTTTACCTGTGGTTTCTGATAGCTGAGAGAAGAGCTATATCTAAACAAATCCAAACCTCACAGGAGAGATGATTTCTCCCTTGGCTATTCATATCATAAGTATTTGTTACACCTAACCATTTGCTTCTGGTTTGTTAATTTGAGGCTTTCAGTCAATTAATAATATTGGCACCCTCGCTCTATAGGACAACAAGGTCAAAAGAGTTGACCCCAAGCCCTGTCTATTCTCATCTCCCCCCACCTGGGCACTTGTAAACTGCTAATCCAAGTCAGCTCCTAGGAACCACGTGTTGAGAGGAATTTGGGTTAAGTTCTCATGGCACTTTGTGGCTGGGTATGGGGACTCCTCCTCTGCTGCCTTCAGATGCCTTCTGCCTCTGCTTGGCCATGTAATAACCAATAGGAGGGACTATGGATTTCTGGTAAAGAGAAAGGGTAGGACTGGCAATTACCATCAGAGGTGATATTTTGGGAAATTCTAATTCAGTTCAGTATTATTTTGAATTTGTAAATCTTTTGTAGATTGCCAAACTGAGCAATGCCTAAAACATCACAAAAACCAAGGCTTTGTTCCAACTATATGAAAACAGCAACTTAAGGGTGAATGATTTAAAGCATGCACTGTTCATACAGCTCTTTGAAGAAGTCACATGACTCAATTTGAAAGACTCCATAACAGTCATTCAAACATTTCCCTAGTGACAATAAAAGGATTTCAAAGGTAAGTAAGCTGCCTACTCCATAATTATGTCTAAGAAAGAGAGCTTCCCCCCCCCTCTTCATTTACAATTATACAGATGAACTCAGCATTTCTGATTACTTATTCTAGTCATATTATTAGTTGTCCCTAAAATGAAAACATTTTCTTTATGGCCATGCTTACTGTAGCCCCAAGTGAAAAATGTTTAACTATATCCCTTTAATTGTATACATACAGATGCCAAAAAGTTGCTCTTTGCATCCTAAATGTTAATGGTTTTATCACCTTCACAGATTAATTTTTGTGACTAATTACCAAATTACAATTTAGGCAATGTAGGCACATTTTAATGTTAATAAGAGAAGGATAAAATATATACGACTTGAAATGAAAAAAAAAAAAAGTGTTTGAGGGTTGAGTGGTTAGCAACCACAGTTCACAATTTTTCTCCATCTACCCTGGTTTACAACTGATATTGTCTGACAGAAGAAGGTAATAGGAAACATTTTTTTCTTATAATGATATGGTATTTATGAACCAAGGTTATTATCAAAGTCCTTGAACCAATCATGCCTTTCCTTACCAAACTGCCAGATACCTCTTGGGTAGGTATTTGACAAATACATTTTCAAGATGCAGGAAACTGTCCATTTATTTTTTGTTACAGGAATAGGGCTAAATTCCTATGCTATGTAACTGGGGAGTCGGGTGGATAAGCAAGTAATGTTAGGAAATTTCATAATACATAGAAGAAGTCAAAATCAAATCCTGGCCTGGGGAGACCAAAATAGAGCCCAAACCAACCATGTCTTGACATCTAAAGCCAAAGCAGAGAGGGCCTTAGTTTTAAGATGTGTCCTGAAAGTCTCCTAAATTGGATGAAACTCCATTTTTTTTTCTGCCTCAGAAGATTAAGTGTTGTGTCAGTTCCTATCAGAAAGTAGAATCTCTGCTTCCAAGAAGTCAGGTTTTTTTTTTCAGGCCTGCTGCCATTGCCTTGTCATTTATCTAACCCTGAAAGCAAACTTTTCTCCAAGAATTATCTTATAAGGACCCTTGTACTCACATTAGTCTTTGCAGACTATTTCATTATTTTATTTAAGTTCTTTCTCCACCAACTATTCCAGTATAGCCCCAACAGCACCATGAGAAACCTACTAAATTCTTTATTTATGACTTGAAATAAAAAGTAGTAAAATTCCTTCTTTGGATTGAGGTATTGGGTAAATAAGAAGTTCAAATCCCTCTTTTGTGCACTTTACATAAAATATCCTAAGTCTTATATACAAAATAGAATAAAATTAACTAATTATTCAAGAGCTATTTGTCCATTTCTAGACTAATCTGACTCTTTGCGATCCTTTTGTTTGTTTGTTGATTACTTTTTTAGAAAATCTTTTACTTTGGTTATTTTATGAATCCTTTAGAAATGGACAAAAACTCTAATTTGGAAGTATTTGATTTTCACCCAAAATAGCTAATTCAGGAGTCTCCTAAACAACAACAGCAGCTATAATTCAGGCATTAATAGTGTTACACTAACATGGCCAAATTCCACTGTGCTTCTCAAAGAAACTCCACCATATTGAGTGGTTAACATCACTAAATTCCATTAAGACAAGACCCATGACCATCACATCCACCTCTGTGGCCTCAACAACTTACTCAGCTTTACCCATAGCAAGGCCTTATATTCCCCTAAGGACACATTTTATGGTGGGCTCCTAATAATAATCAGGGGCTGGGGCTGCACAGGCAAAGGTAACACATAATCAATCCAAAACTAAAGTTCTTTTCATTTGTCTTTAAAGAAATCTGTTTGACCTCTCCATTGGAAAAGAAGTATCTACTTATTTTTGAGTTGTTTCAAAATAGTAACATCAAGTAATGAAGAGCATAAATATTCTTCAGTCATCAGCTTCTGTCTCATATTTGGTTAAACCATAATAAGATGCAATGAGCAGTGGTAGTCTATTCAAGATGCCCGAATTTCACTGTAGATTTAGAGGGATCTCAGTCCTGAAGGAGTAGCCTCTTAAATTCTTTGGTGGTATAGTAAGAATAACTCCATTTTAGGATGAGTGTGTGGCTCTGTGAACACATATCTCAAAAGAAAAAAATGATTGGAATAACTAACAAAGCATTTTTTATTTGGACCAATAGTATGTTTTCCTTTATGCTCTGAGTAAGTGTGTGTGTACACTTTCTCCCAGCAAGGGTTTAGGACTCTCTTATTGCCATGTTACCAGTAGATCAGGCTGTTTCTCACTTTAGATGCTAACAAATGATGATGTTACACTATTTAATAAACAAACCATAATACAACCATGTAAATCTCAAGAACATGGCCAAACACCATGGTGTTCCTCTGACACTTAACTGGGATTTTCTCCACAGCTGAATGCAAGGCACCTAAGCCAGCTCCGTGGCCTGTCAAGGCTGCTCTGCCCAGATGACATCATCACTTGGCTTTCCAAACACACCTCTTTGGCTCTGGCTCTTTTGGCTTCTTTCCATGTAAACAAGGCTTGATTAATGCTGCAGAAGGACTGTGAATCACGTATTCCACTCTCATATGGGAAGTCAGAATGTCAATTTTTCCTCGTTTCTAGCACAGAGCATTGGGCTATTTAATGTGGCATCCCTAGCAACAACAAAAAACTGCCCTGGTGCCTAGCTGCCTGCTTCACAACACATTTGCTGTAAGAGCAGCTGATCCTTCGCCCCCTGGAAGACCTGCACCTCAACGTGAAGCTGCATTCACAGCTCTGACCATTATGGCCAGATCACAAGCACATTACAAGTCTGTCGTTTGATGCGGAGACAGGGGAAGAAAGAGAAGTCCTTCCTGTGCCTCCAAGAGAATAAATGGTATTGTGTCCATGCAGCCACAGATATTCAGGACTGATCAGAGCCTGGGTGGGACCTTTGTACTCCTAGGGTACCTCTCACCACCACTGCCTCCAGCTGGCAACCCCATTGAACATAACTGATTGCTAAATCAAGTATATCCAGGAGAGATGAAAGCCAAAACTCTCCCAGCCGAAAGAATGCCATAGATGTCAATCTTTATAACTGTTTAACAAATATGGTAGTTTCACTGTTGTAAATAGTTAAGACCCAAGTTGGGGGAATTAGTGCTGGTGGCTATCGAGAGCATCCTAGGGCCATGCTGGGTCTAACAGCAAGAGGTGAAATGCTTTATTCCACCAGTCCTACATGATTAACTGAGGGTGTGGGTCAGTTATGCAGATTTGGTTGTTGGGTAACAAATAATCATGACACATGGATTGCTTCTCTATGATGACTAACAGCACAGCCTCTGAAAGTAGAACATGAAACGTGTTAAAATAATATATTGGAGCAAATTGTTGTGTGTTTACCACAGTTTCCTCCCTGTTTTAAAAAAACAAGTAGGAGACTATAAATCATTGAGCCTTTCTTCTTCATTCTTTATGAATTACACCAAAAAATATTTGAATATTGCAGGTATGCACCACACATTTCACGGAGTTTTTTCCTGAAAACCATGTTGTTTTCCATTTTGATAAGCCAGGAAAGGAAGTGGGGGTTTGACTCTTAAGGTCAATTAAATTCAAACTACTGAAAGCAGTCCAAGGAAGAAAGTGAATTTCCAGGTCAACTCCAGAGTTAATGTCTTTCTAATGAGATCTACAAAAAGTCAGAGCTTATATATGCAATGCTGAAAGGTAACAAGCAAATCTTCAAAAGTTAGCAATTCACTTCAATTTTTCTAAAGGGCCTCAAGATGTTATGGTTCTCATCCAATAGTGCACACGCACGCACACACACAACGGAGTCTAGGAATAAGTCATTCAGAGGGAGGATTTAATTGATCTGGTCAGACACCAACTTAGAATTCACAGGCTTCTCAATAACTCATAAAACAAAGTTTGAAAACTAAGTCATCAGTCTAGCTATGTATAATTTGTTTAGAAGTACAGGTATAAAACAAGCGGAGATTATTGTGATCCACCATACATACTTGAGAAATGAAGTAGCAGCAAGGAGTCTATGGTACTCTCTGGTATCCACAATCAAATCTCAGGATCAGTTGTGCTCCCTTGATATTTTCAGAAGCACTCATTGCCTGAGGTTCTGCCTACAGATATAGAGGCTGCAAGATTCCCTCATCTTGCACAAGACCACGGAAATACCAATACCCCCATTGCAAAACATCTACTTTCGTTGCCTCAGTGTAACACAACGAAGGTGATTTCACGGATGCCACCAAAGTATTTTCCCGCACCAAATTCCAAAATTAGAGACACCTCAAAATGTAATATCTTTAAGACTTGATGTTGGTGAGTAGAATTTCTAAAGCTCCAAGCTAAATATTGGGGAGGATCTTTGGCTTTCATCTCCACTGGCAATTTTTAAGGAAATGCTAATGTAAAGAAGCAAAACTTGAAACTATAAATAAGTAAGATATAGATTTGATTATAACACAAAAAAAGTTACTGTCACTCTAACCAGTTGTCATTAGGTATAAATATCAGTTGTGTCATTGTGTTACTTTAACACTATGATTTATAGACTTTGTTACAAGGAAATAAGGATGTCCTCATTCTCTCTCAATATTTAGAGTCTCGGTCTTAATTGAAACCCAAAAAGGCCCCAAGAACCAGAGAATCATTTTTGTTTCCTCTAAAAGATGCTTTCTTTGGGAAATAAAATTTCCCAATAAAATGAGGAATACTTCCCTCATTTTATTTGAATCATTTCGTCTTCTGCTTATTCAGTAAAGCCATTACATAATCTGACTGGAGTTTTTCAGACTTCAGGAAGTGTAGGTGATTTTGGGTACTTGTCTTCCCCATCTGTGAAATGGATTATTAATAATTCTAACGTCATATAGCATATTATCTCTCTTAGATTTGGTTAAGATGCTTGTAATTAATTAATTAATTAATAATAGTGGTTTTAACAAGACACAAATTTATCTTTTCTCACCTAAAAGTAAATCTGAAAATAAGCAAACCAAGGATGGTGCTATGGCTCCACAATCACCGGTATCCCAAGCTCCTTCTGTCTTGCTGCTGTACTCATCTTTAACATCTGCCAAATGATCTAAAATAGTTGCCAGGAGCCAGCCTTCACATCTGCATTCCAATCAGAAAAAAATGAGCAAAGAGGAGAAGAGTCTCTCACACTTCCTGTCAGCTCTCATTAGCTAGAACTTAGACATATACACAAAGCTGCAAGGGAAGCTGGAAAACGTAGTCTTTATACTGGATGGCCATATACACAGCTAAAACTGAGCACCTTCTCCACTTCCGAATTGCACAACCTTCTCTAAGCCCTCATCATCTGTAAAATGAGATAATAAGACATTCACTTTATAGGTTTGCTTCACTGTCTAAAGTACGATAAGAACTCAATATTTATTGGTTACATTTATTATTGTTGTCATTGATGATATTATTGCTATTAATCTAGAATGGTACAAAAGGAAAGATGTGTGATTGCTAAAGAAAAGGGCATCTCTTTAACTGTGACCATTTGACAATGGAGGACAGACCCAAATAAAGCCTAAGGGTCCTGGGGTTGCACAGTTGGAGCCTCCTGCCTCAGCAGAAGCATGGCATTAAGGGAAAAGGATAACTGGTTTGAACATTTTTCTGAGATAAAGGTCTCATGATTCATTTTGCATTTGGGGGGAAGGAGGTCAAGGTTGCCAAGACATGCTCTTGTTCTACACCCAAACCTCTAAATCACTTGAATCTCTGGATTTCTAAATATAGCTTTGAAAAAACAAATCGCACATTTTCGATACAGATGAATTACTTAGTTTCCGTATTAATCACATTGAGCTAGTTAACATTTAATTATACATCTTGACCACAGACAATACTGAAAACAACAGCAGACAAAACAGTTTTGCTCTGAAAATGGGGGCGGGGGGGATTTTTGCCCAAAGACAAGGAATAAGAAAGGTCTCTATTTATAGACAAGCCTATTCAATAACTTGATTTTTCATAGACTGGTGTTCCTCCATATAAGGAAGTCAGTTGCTGCTCTCACAGCTGCTCAAATGGAATGGCTTTTTGTAATGTTAAAAGTATGAGTCAGTAGTTTACCCACAATAGCCACATTTCAAAACTAGCACACAGTTTCTAAGGAACAGTCAGGAATTCAATAGTCCAGTACCAAACTCTGAAGGTAGATCATATTTGTAATTATTTCAAGAACTTAAAATATACATTTAAATATTTGAACATTTAAGAGGCTTTGGGAGTGTTTGCTACTGGGTATCTTAGCCACCTTTCCCCTACTCACCCTCAAATGCCCACCAACCTCCTACCTTGGCAAATTTCTACTCATTAGTACTCACAGAGACGCTTAAAAGGGTGTGCTGTTGATCATCGCCAATGTCACAGATGGAACTACTGGAGCCAGGAGCTTCAGAATGTGTAGAAGTGTGTGTGTGTGTGTGTGTGTGTGTGTGTGTGTGTGTGTGTGTAGATCCTTATAGTGGCAATGACTCAGAGAGGCAAAGATGGAAAACAGTGGCTTATCATCTTGTTCTAAAAACATCTAAATCTTCTCTACACATAATTAGCACACAAACCACCATCACCACCATTATCAGCAATTGAAGACCTTTGATCTCATCTCTGAAGATGCACATTGTCTATTTTTTTACTCATCTGTTCATTATCAAGGTCAGGCGCTGTGCTAGGGGATGGAGATGCTTATTCAGACATGGCTCCTGCCCTCCAGGTGCTTATACCCCATGGGGAGACAGATATTAGATAGTAACCATGTTATCACACACATATTACACAGAACAAAGCAGAGGAAGAGGTTGCTATGGAAACCTGAAAAGAAGGCTTTGACTAAGGAAGGCTGCTGATGATTCCTCTGAGGATTTGATGTTCGCCTGAAGGATAAGTAGGAGTTAAATGAGGGATCAGGGTAGATGATTTCAAGCAGAAGATCACAGCAAGAGCTCCGTGGCTGGAGCAAGATGTGAAAATAAGGAACAGAGAAAAGAGGGAATGTGACACAAGATGAAATTGGAGAGGCAGGAGCCAAACATACTTGTCTGATTGTCACATCACACTGAAAGTCTTAAGCAAAAGGGTAGCCTGGTCAGAGTTAGGCTTGGAAAAGATTGTTCTAGCTCCAATATAGAAAAGGACAAGGAGAAGACAGAAAAAAGGGTAGGTGTAATAAATCCATCTTAAGAGGCTTTTAAGACTTCCTTGATTTACTTATTCTGTATATTTTGACTGAGCACTTACTATGTGCCAGACATTGTATTAGGCTCATGAACAAAAGCACAAGTTAAACCTGATAGAGCTGAACTTTAAAAAATGTTGCATTTACCCTAGTGTTACATGTACTAAATTATTGGGGCTAAAAAAGGAAACATTGGATGAATTTCCTGGGGTCAAAGTTCCTTTTTGCAGATTCAGCTCATAGGCATGGGGTGATGTTACATGACTTAGAGAGGTGAAATGGAGGTAAGATTCCAGGCAAGTGTCCTGACTATGCCACTGATATGCTGCGTTATCCTCCAAGAAATGAACCTCTAACAACTGAAATTGAAAACAATGGTTCTCAAGCTTCTGGAATTTCCAAAGTATTACATCACAGTCTCCGACCTCTCTTCCTATGGATTCACAAGTGCTAAAACCAAGTTATCTTTCCCTAGGGTGTTATCCTTCCGTCCAATAGATTTCAAAAATTTATAATACTTTATCACAGCAGTATAGGCACATTGTTTTAAAAGTTAAATAGTATTATAAACCCTAAAAATAAAAAAATAAATAAAAAACATTGTTTGCCCCAACCCTCCAAAGGCTAAGTTTCATTTCTTGGAGCTAAACACTTACATTTTTGCAAATTTTTTGCTGTTATTTTTAGTATTTACCTTCATGTTTATAAATAATACATCCTTATTTTTATATTTTTTAAAGTCATTATCTGTTTTGACTTCCTATTCTGGAAGGATTTTCCTTCCCAAGTCTACCTTCTTTCCCTCCCTTATCCTTCCAAGGAAGTTACATTATAATTTAGGTTCAATCAGAATTTAGTGTTTGTCTTATTTTCAGGCAAATTTTTTCAAAGCTGAGTCACGGGAAGCAGTACATTTGCATGTTCTTTCAAGTTTTCCTTTTTCCTGGAGTTAAAGATTGCATTGTTTTTCAATTGCTTAGTTTTCTATGAGCCCATCACTACTCTAAACCTGAGCTTCCCTGGAAAATTCCAAAATTTTTCTTATAATCTTCAAACAAATATGAATTTCATTTTCTTAGAGACATTCCTTTTGGGGTCCTCAGTCTTCCTAATCCAGACTGGAGGCTGTTCTGGCTTTTCCACTTGGCAACTCCCCTGGGAAATTCCTTCACCTCTTTCTTGGGTAGGTCCTCTTCCTTGGTTCCTAAGGCCTTCCTCTCTCTTGGTGTCCTCACTTTGCTTGGTGAGCACCTCTTCCAGTAACCTGTCCGAGAAATACCTCGATAACATTTGTACATTACAATTTAGAAAGTCTTCTTCCATTTGTCACCTCATTCCATCCTCTCTGTAGCTTCCTAAAATCCTACCCCGAGTTTTATCTACTGATAGCAGTGAAATAATTAGCCCAAGGCCCACAGCTTCTCAGAGGACATGTAGGTAAGTTGTCTCTACCACCATCTCTGAAAACTGTGCAGAGTAACTCAGATAGTGGGAATGTAACAGACACATGCTAATGAAGTGGATGGATTTAATAAATTAACTAGGCACCTGCAAACAGATACATTATATATTTCTTCGTAGGACTATCAGCAATGAGAGGGTATGTAATTAAGAATTGGATATCATAAGATTAAAAATGTTCATGGTTCAACAGTATCAAAGTAAAATTGTTTCAGAAAAGGCAGTTTTGTGAGCAAATTATGGAATTATCAGTGACATAAATGCAGTCTATGCCAACTTCTTTTCCCACTGCTCCTCTCTCCATCAGAATCTCCAACTCCTGTCCAACTCCTCTGGATGTCACATCCCTGAGTCAGTGCACTGGTTTAGAATGCCTTGAAAGCAGATGTCCCGAGCAAAGTTACCAGGGGAAGAAATGTCACAGAGCAGCCATACAAAGCATGTCTCTGAAAGGATGAACAGATGGCACCGAGAGTCCCTTCACTCCATGGTGAGGATGCTTGGCAACAGCAAGTATGCTGACAAAATTGGAGTCAGTTTGTTACTCCCTCTTTTGACAACAACAACAAAACTGAGATGTCCATTGTGTATCTGTTTGTGCCTTGGCTACAAGAATTTCAACAACTGCTTCCTTCGAAAAGTGGAAAGCATGTTCCCTCACTTAGACTAACTGCCCATCTAGCTTTTGGGGGGATGAGGACATTCAAAACCTAGTTGTAGCTGACAATGTGAGCCTTCTCTCCCCCACTTTAAACAATAGTCACAGAGCCATAACCTGTCAGAACTTCAAAGCATCTTAGCCGTCACCCCATCCATCCTCACCTTTTGCACACAGGAAGCTAGGGAAAAGAGATACAGGTCTTGCCCATGACCACACACTCAGAGAGAGACAGTGTCAGAACCAGAGCTAAGCTCAGGTTCTTTCTTTGAGTCTTTAGTTGTTTGAATCGCCTTTTTATATACAAACAATTTTAAAATAGCAGTAACATAAGATTTTGGTAAAATGAATAAATGCAAGTCAGATGTGTCATCCAAGAGTCAAGACTATAATAAAACAATTTGGTGAGCTGCATAGTCCCTTGATGCAGGCAACACTTTTCTTCTTGGTTTCCTCTGTCCCTTGAGCCCTGTGTAAGGACATCATTTGGGGAAGTGGAACGTTCGATGTTGATAGATACTTCACACAGTCCATCTATGTGGCTTAGGGTCATCTTCTCTCCTCTCACTCTCTCCCCATCTTCCCTCCACAATACTCCACAGGAAGACAAAACAAACTACTGGCTGTTTTCTTTTCCTCTGTAAAGAGCTCTCAGAATTTCCCAAATCCCCAATCTCTGCTCTTCCTGACACCTCACCTACATTGACCTGCTCCTCTCTGTTTGCTGGTAGGCTGTGATGCTCACTTTTCTGATGCAACCACCACACCGCCACTGCAAAAGCGATTTGAGTTGAGGTAAAGAAAGGGGATGGGATGGCAGGAGCACGCTGAAAGCACCTGCTAAAGCAAGCTTCAGAAACAATTTAATTCTGAGTTAAGGAGAGCCATGCTGCAGAGCCAGTCATAGGACAAGAAGAGGCATGTGGAACATAGCTGTTGCACAATGTCCCCAGGTCTGATAGCAGATCTCATGGAGTTCTGCTCTTCTAGACACCAGGCCCAAGACCCCTTAAGGGATGTTGCCACAGCTACAGTTTTTCCAAATACCAAATAAATGATTATTGAAGTATATAGCTCAAGCTCTGTCACCAAAACAAAAGTGCTTGTGTGTTTTGCCATGTGCAGCCTTGTTACCACACTTTTTTGTCTATTCAGATGTTGTCTGCATGTTTTGCAATGAGTTTACTTGAATGTGATTTATTTAACTTTTGCAATGAAAAGAAACCATAAGTTATGAGAAGACAAAAATGATGCCTGCCAGGAATACTCCCCTTAAACTGGCTTATTTTTTTTTTTAAATCACAAAAGCACAAAGAACCCAGAGTCTCTGATAATGAATGTAATATATGATTGCCATAAAAAGTTCACTCTGCTTTCAATTTCAATTTACCCCACTATAAATCAATGATTCACTTAATCAAATATTCTTCCCCTTTAATTGTTTTATCTTGCTTTTATGTTAAATCTCACTGAGTTCCTGCTGGCACCAGTCTTCACATTATAGGGAAAAAAAATGTCAGTGGTTGGCCCATAATTAGTATAAAACTCAAACATTGTTTCTGAACATTAACCAGATTGGAGGAAGCCCTCACAGTTTCACTGGGCCAGTGAAACAAATCCAAGTCAAAAAGCAAACCTGGATTAGTTGAGCTAGCCATCAATTTGCTGTCAAAATACGGAGTGTGGGCCCCGGCTTTCCAACTAACTGGAGGGTTTTTTTTTCCCCATAAATGTCTTTTATTATCATTTTCCAGGGCATTAAAACTCTATTTGGTTGTCTTTTAAATTCTCCAGCCTGAAGCTGGCCGTTTAAGGATTGCAGATGCTTGCCTGAACTAGCCCACCAGTTCCCATGAGAAAAACCACCACCACAGTATGCTGCAGAGGCCACAAACTTCAGTGTTTGTGATGAAGGGCACTTCCTGGGTATTACAAGACAAACTGTCCCTAGTGGGCAATCCGCTTCTGTAAACAAGGAGGGAAAAAATGAATTCCATGTTATTGATTGATAAACCCCTTTCTGACAAGGTGTATAGGGACAGTCTGATAGACATGTTGTTGAATTCAATGTGAGAGCAAAGGCAGTGGTCAAATGCTATTTGGACAGATATTGCTTAAATGTAATCCTTGACCTTCAAACAAATACTCAGTATAGTTTTTTAAGTTAAAATTCTAAAAATCTCTTTAAATAAACTGAGGATAAGGAGATATCCAAACCAGTCCATCTGCTTTATCTAATGAATGTAAATATTTCCAAAGCAAAGAAGCTACCTCTGGAGTTTTATGGACTTATTTTGAATTTTGTAAATGAGCAGTAGAAAGGCAAAGTTATTCGGGGGGTTAATGAAGCCATATGCTGTTTATGAACCTTTCTTGAAAATATCTATTATTTTACTATTTATTTATGTATCTTGACTTATTTTATAAAGAACTTTGAACAAATTTAAAAATTAAAACTTTTGTATTTTAACCACCTAGCTCAATAAATAAAATATTTTCCTATTAACAAAAAGATAAACATGTTTTGTAAATCTGAGAAAGAAAAATAGCTTCAACTGACCCAGAAAATATTAATTTTATTTCAGACATAGCTACAAGCGATTAAAGTAGCAAAAGATATATTTTTTTAAAAAAGGCATTTTTACCAAGGCAAAAAATCTGTTGTTTAAATGATATTCAAGTTTTAAGATATCCAAGATGTTTAGAAAGAACTTGAAGAATTATGCAAAAGTTATTTACATGTATGTGTGTGTGCACGTGTGTGTGTGTGTATATGTATATAGACACAGAGAGAAAGAGAGAGAGAGAGAGAGAGAGACATCGATGGAAGAGCGATACATCCATCAGTTGCCTCCTGTATGCAACCACGACTGGGATCGAACCCTAAACCCAGGCATGTGTCCTGACCTGGAATCGAACCAGAAACCTTTTAGTGCACAGGACGACCCCCAACAACTGAGTCACACCGGCCAAGGCATTATTTTCAAACTTTTCACATCAGACAAGTGTGGTAAAATAATATATATTAAATATATAGATATAATTATCACAACAGAGTGAATCTTAAAAAAAAAACACATGAAAAACATCCTATTAAAGAAAAAACCTTTATATGGAACATTATTCACATTTCTGCAAATGGAATTTTCTGATTAACTACCATATATTATATTATTTGAATAACTTTAGGAAAGATTAATTCCCAAGCTGTGTCCTCAGCCATATTTTTCCTTGGCTGAAATTAGGCTTTAAAACAAAACGTCAGCAATGCCAGCCGGCTATTCAAGTTACGGGTTCAGAAACTTCCAGTGCAGGCAGTTAAAAGTGATTTAAGAAATGCAAAATCATTCTTTCACAAATATGTTTGTTAAACTTGTAAATTGATATATCAAAACCACAACCGGAATATAGCAATTTGTCTCTCTTTGCCTGCTGTGGTGTATTCCACAGCTGCCTGCCAGATAATATACTGATTGTAACTTTCCTAATTTACAGAGCCTTTAAGTCTAATCTCCTGGGCCAGCCTAAAGGGCTTCTTCATCCATTGAAATGCCAGAATAATTGAAATTGTCTTCAGCAGACAGTCAGGCAATAATGAATATTTTCTTTGCTGATTGCATGCCAAGGTTACACATAGTACTGCAAACAGAACGGATCCCAAGCCAAGCCTCCCGAGGGAGGGGCAGCCACTAACCTGTGGCAGGAGACACAATACCTAGGGCTTCCCTTTCTCACAGGCTCCTGCAGCCAGTGCCGCCCACCACGCTTCTCTGTACGCTGCAAGACGGCACAGTTGCCGAGTGAACAATGCTCCCACTGGCTTCCCTGACTCTCCAGGGGCAGATAAAAGGCTGGGAAAGGTTATGCGGATGGGTTTTCCAATGGGGACAGCAGGAGAGAAGAGCAGGGGAAGCTGTTGTTGGAATTAAGAGGAAATACACAAGTAGTTAATCAAAAGAAGCCGGCATTGATGGTGCATGCGAAATCGCTTGCTTGTCAGCCCTGAACAGTCTTTCCCACACCTCCACTCCCAAAGGTTTTTGTGAACTCCAGGAGTTGTTTCCTGATTTAGAGTCAGTCCTGCTTCAATGGAGTCTTAACGATGCTCTGATTGAAATGAAATCATTTAGTAGCCACAGCGAATCGGTAATATCTTGGAAAAATCTAAAGATTAGTGTAACCTTTGGCTATGTTAAGGCTAACATTTTAAATGGAAAAAGTCTAAAATAGTTCTTTCATTTAAGAAACTAATCTTCGATGATTGGTACTCCCAGGACTTGCGTAAAAAGAGGAAATTTGTGGATGAGAAAGGAACTACCCTAAGACACTGTGTGTTTACTAAAAACCACTTAGCAGGAGGTAGGGATATATTTTAAAAGACAGCACAAGTTACACGAGAGAAAAGAGCATAAAACCTGCTGTTTATGTGACACCTGAGTTGCAAGATCTGAATTACTAAGTAATTGCACACCTAATAGGTGGAATACATATTAGTTTTCTATTGCTGCTCATCATATTACCCCCAAAGAGTGGCTTAAAGCAGCCATGAACATTTATCATCTCCCACAGTGTCTGTGGTCAGAAACTCAGGAGTGGCTTATATGGGTGGTTCTGTCTCAAGGTTCTCATGAGGTTGCAATCAAGCTGTTGGTCAAGGCTACATCTTCTAAAGGCTGGACCGGGGCAGGAAGATCCACTTCCAAACTGGCTGCCTTACATACCTGGCCAGTATGTTAGCAGGAGGCTCTTCTCTTTATAGGGCTGCTTGAATGACAGTGGCACCTGAGCCAGTGATCTAAGGAGAGCAAAGCAGAAGCCACAGTATCTTTGATACCTAGCTTCAGGAGTCACACACTGACATTTCTACGTCTTCCAGGCTACCCAGTCAGACCTTTTTAATGCGGGAGCAACCACATAAGGACATGAATACTAGGGATCACCACCTTGGGGGCTGGCCACCACACATACCTTATACAGTTATACAGATCTACCCACCCCCTGGGCACTAAGATCCCCACTATCGCTCTCATTGTCCACCACATTTTTGCACTTACTCTATGTTCTAGAGAAGGAACAGGGAATGCATATCATTAAATATGTTTCACTCCTTTCCTGTTCCAAAGCCTAGAGCGGTCACTAAACCCCACTCTTCCAAAAGATGGTCCCCCCCCCCCCACTGTGCAACTTTGCCATCTAGGAAGTCCTTCCCAAATAATCCTACCAATCTCCAAACCACATGTATATTTTTATATCCAAATAAAATTGGAAGGAAGGAAGGAAACCACTCATTGTATTTAAAATGCAGTGCAAATAATACAGAGAATTGGTTACACAAATAATAGCAGAGCTAAAAAATAAACCAATTACTTAAAAATAAAAAACAAACGAACAAAAACAGAAAACTGTGATGCAACTGCTCCCATCCTTAGGCTGGAAAAAACAAGGCAGGAGGCAATGTTACCAAGTGAGTGGTCATGGTCACCCAGCAGAAGATGGAACCATAGGATTATGTCCATGGGTGGGAGCAGCAATCATGGAGATGCTGCTGCCACAGCTACACAGAAAGGGAAGAGAAGGGCTTCTCCCTTCCTCCCACTCTCCAGTGTCCTGCCATGACTGCATTGATGGAATTCGGCTGGAAATTAGCTGCGAGGGACACCTGTGGGGGCCAGCACCCTATGTTATCAGAGCAGAGCAGGGAAAAGGACATAGCAATCAGGCCAAGAACCAACACATGAATCCTGCTAAAGCAGTAGACTGAATTGTATTTTTTCACCTAACATTTCTATAAACATTTGTGTATTCTACATCATTTCTCCAATCTTTATTTTCAGTTGCTATTATCATCCTATTGTGTATATGGACTCCACTTGACTTACTCATTTCCATAGAATTGTATTTTCATGTTGTTTCCATTTCTTTATTACTATTTCCAAGTGATAGTTCAGCTAATATCTTCATTGCGTAGGGTTTTATTTTGCTTTTTTTCTTTTCAGCTATGTTCTTAGAGTGAATTCCTAAAGTGAGAATTATTGGGTTAAAGAATATCAACATTTTTATGACAACTGATACATATTTTGGGCATCTGGTTTTGACCTTATTGCTTTCTGCACTTCTTCCTACTGACAAAACAAAATGAATGTGAAAATGTACAGGTACATAAGAATTCAAGCCTATATTTTTTAAAACAAAGAAGAGAAATAAAATCTGTATTTTGATATTGCAGTAACAGCAGTAGCAAAAACTTTCCAGAGAGCTATGAGATGCTGGAGGAAGGCTGTGATTAACTTTGCAAAGGATGGCTGACTTCTCTTGAATATGACTAGAATAATATTAGTCTAGTGTTTTTCTTAAAGGAAAATGAATCCTCACCCTTGTTTCCTGGAAACAAGTGAATTTTAGATGAAGAGCATCTTTCCAGCAGTCAATGCCCTATTCTTGACTGTCATGTAAACTAGATGTCTGGCAATACCCAAAACTGGGGGGCAAAAGTGTATCATAATGAGGTCTCTGTCACTCTCTTAAAGACAGTTGCAAAACAAAAGTCAAGGGCCCATGTACAGAACCTAAGAGACATGGAGAGATCTTCTAGCTAGTGCTTCTCAAAGTGTGATCCATTTATGATTTGTGAACTGTAATTAGCTGGCAGCAAAGTACAGTACTATGCAAAATGACAGCAAGCATTTAGAAACTTTTATAGCAATTTGACATTGCTTCAGCACTTTTATCCTATCTAATAAAGAGGGAATATGCTAATTGACCATCACGCCCTCCCAAAGATGGCAGCACCCAGCCAATAAGGAGGGAATATGCTAACTGATTGCCACACCCTCAAAGATGGCAGTGCTCACAGCCACGAGATGGCAGCGCCCAGTCTCCTCAGCCCCACTGGGGCGGCAGGCGTGAGGCACGGCTCTGCCTGCCCCTAGGTGAATCCGACCGCTCCATGCGCCTGCCTCCGGATTCCCCCAGTCCCCTCAGCTCCCCCAGCCGCCCAAGGCCAGCCCAAGGCACAGGCAAGCCTCAGATGTCGGCTGCCCAGCCACCCAGGGCCGGCCCAAGGTGCAGGCAAGCTACCAATGGCCACCGCCCAGTCGCCCAGGGCTTCCCGAGGCTCAGGTAACCAGGGCCGGGCCGAAGCTTGCGCTGCTGGCAGTGGCAGCAGCAGAGGTGTGACAGGGGCATTGCCTTCCCTTGATCGCTAGGTCGCCTCTTGTCCCTGAGGGCTCCTGGACTGTGAGAGTGGGCAGGCCGGGCTGAGAGACCCCCTCCAGTGCATGAATTTTCATGTACTGGGCCTCTAGTTATATTTATAAAATTCTCTCTCTCCCCAATATGCCTTATGCTTAAGGATCTCCCAGGATCTAGGACTATAGCACATAATTAGCAGTTAATATTTATATATTAGATGAATGCATGGATAGGTGGATGGGTGGTGGATAGGTGGATGAGAAAGGTAATTGCAACTCTTTTTTAGTGGGTTGGTTTGACATACTGGTATGTCCCAGAGGAGAAAAGATTGTGGGCACCCAGGCATATGACATTGTAGATTACTAGTTACCAAACTATTTTTTTAACCAATCAAGAAATGTATTCTATTTTTCACTCGGGTTATAGTGCAATGATTTCACATTAATGCTACTCACATTTTTGTGATGAAGATCCAATTTAAAATTATTTCTTTACAGTGATTTCTGAATCTCTGACAAATAAATAGCAAAAGAAAACACTATTCATAGTAGTTCTTTGGTTAATCTCTTCCCACCTACCCACCCCACCCCCACGTCCCCCTTTCCCTCTGAGATTCGTCAGTCTGTTTCATGCTTCCATGTCTCTGGATCTATTTTGTTTGTCAGTTTATTTTGTCCAGTAGATTCTATAGGATATATTAGAAACTAATAAGAGTGGTTAGCCATTGGTATGGAGGTTTAGAAGTCAGTCATAAAGAAGATTAATAGTGGGAGGGACACTTTTCTACTGTATATGTTGTTATATATTTAAAAAATGTTGAACCATGTGGATGTATTCCATATTCAAAATAAATGAAAAATTTTAAGGAAAACAAGGGGGAAAACACCCACTTATCACACAGATCTGCCTGATAAGGAAACAGGACAAGGTCTCAAGAATCGCCTAATACTTTAGAAGGGCCTCTGCTTTGCTTTTTTTTTTTTTTTTTTTTTTCAATTGTTTGCTACAGGCATCCTTATTCAGAAAGTTTCCAGATTAAAAGCTAATTTGCTTTAGACCAACCTGATGCAGAGCCTGTCTCTTTCTTGAGCTTTGTTGTTCACCAGGGTAAAGTGTAATTTTCTGACTCTTCCCAACTCCTTAGTTTGAGACAATAATCCACTCTGTCTCCTCTTAATTAAAGCAAATAGCCCTAGTTCACAACAGTAGTTCAGAAGGTCCTGGTCTTCTGGTTCCCTTCCTGCAAGCAGCTAATTGATTTCCAAATGATAATGCTGTTTACATTAGAAAGCCAAACCCCTTGTATTGAGTCCTTAGCTCATCTTAAACCTTCCTAGTCTCATGAATATCAAATGGCCAAAATACCTCCATTGTGGTAGGTGCCTCTTAAGGGGTCAAGCCTCAGTCCCAAAATATTTAAGGAGCTAATTGGGTGGTTTCTGATTTACATGCTGGGCTTCTACATTCCTGTTCCATCCACAGAAGGAGACCTCCTTGGAATTTTCAGGGAATTGCCTTTGACATTTTATAACCTCATTGTCTTACATTAAAGACCCCATCCCCAGGCAACTCGATGCTGGAGAGTGGGTGGGTCTGAATTTTTAGGATGACTTTAGAAGGTCATTCATATGACAGTTTATGGGAGGAAGCTACGGAGATGGAAAAAATACATAAGCCACAGACCTATGAATAGCAATTCATGGCATGCAAATGGGGTATATTACCATGCGTTTGAAATAATTTGCTTATATGGTACATACATCTATATCTAAAGGGCTGACTTTTCTGTTCTTATTTGAAAGTCACAAAAACAATACTTCTTAATATACATTCTCTATTTCCAGGATCTCTAACAAGTTTTCCTAGCATCTTGGGTTTCAATAAAGTTAGTAGATACCTCAAAATGTCCCTGCTAAGAAATTGGAACAAAAGCAGAAATAAATCAGTTATTATTAATCATATTCCTGGCCTTCCACAGAGCTTTACACAAATATTGAAATTCGCTTTTCATCACAATATTGAAGATGAGGTCCAGGCAAGACTCTCTCATTCACTGAAATGGATATTTGTCATGCAGAGAGGAGCAGGAATTTCGTTCTCCTGAAACTGGGTTTTGTTTTTAAAGAAACTATTCTCTGTGAATATGTTCTTGATCACAGGAAATTGCTCAAGCAACCCAAGAGGAGAGGGGGGGTCGGGCTACGCTTCAATATAATCACTTTCTAAGTAATTAAAAAGTAACTAATTTCTTTCATAATTAAAAAAAAAGTTTGTTCATTGGCACACACATCCATCCTAATGCCATATTAAGCAAATACGTTCTTTTTTTAAAAAAATCACGTCTAATGCACCAGACTTTCCTATTAGAAAGGCTGCAATTTATACACTTTCTTCCCTTTTGAGTCTTAGGTCAACCTTCTATCTTCTTTTTGAGTCACTGCTTTCCAATCAACCCTAAAACACTTCTTTCATTCGCTCTTCTTTTACAGTGTCATTGCACAACTCCCCAAAATATGTCACCTTGATAAATCACACACACACACACACACACACACACACACACACACACGCTACACACATATATAGTTTGGGAGACTAGTGCAATATATTTATTCACTAGCTTTTCAGGGATAATATTTACAGATTAGGGAGAATTAAATCTTGCCAAGATTAAATGTTTTACCCAAGGTCTCCCAACTTGTTAATAGCAGAACCAGAACCTAAAATATCACCTTTTCTATTGCATACCCTGTTTTTTTAAAGACTTTAAAGTCAAATATCATCTACCCTTTGGAATGCACCTGTTTAGCATCCTGGTGAGCCTGAAAATCAAATAAACAGTTTAAATTTTAGCATTCTTGATAGTGACTTCCTGTCTTTGGAAATAAGAACATCTAATACAGGACTCTCCCAAGTAAGATCCTACCCTAAGAACCAGGAAGTTTCCTAAATTCCTTGATGAGAGAATTCTGCATTGTCAAATACTGTTTTAATAAATGAGTCATTGGCTGGGGCTTGAGATTGTTTGGGGTGTTTTTGTTTTAATTAGAAAGATTGTTCACTTTAATTATATTCTTTAACAGGATTTGTCATGTGGGTGTTAAAATAATAGCAGGCGTTTCAGTGTGCCCAGGGCTGAAAACAGTTCTTGAGAGACAAGGTCCTCAGCCCCAGAAAGAAGGGCAGTATTGAGGGCTTTGCATGGTGTCCTAGAAATAAAAATTAATATGTAATTCCCTGCCTTACAGAACAGAAACCAACCCCTGACCTTAAGCGATGGCCATTTGGTTGCTACTTGAATGGAAAGGGAAATTTGGTAGGAGCCCTGAGTGACACACCTAATGATCGCCTAATGTAGCAGGAATAAGAAGAAAGGAGGTGGAAAGAAAATGCAGTGCTAATATCCACAGCAAGAAGATACATTCACAAGAAGCAAACATTAGTATCGATGCTTTAAGAGTCCAGGAAACTAAAAAGCAATTTTCATAAACTCTCAAATATAGCTTTAAATAATAAAAAGCTTAAACCGTCTCTTACAAAGAATATTCTCCTTTGAAAGGATTCCAGAAAACCATGAAATGCTGTTGATAAGGCTGTGCCAATTTGTAAAGCTTGCCACAATCTCCAGCTCGCATTTTCCCCCCTATTTTTCTTTTCTTTCAAAAAAAAATATTTTTTTCACTGAGCTTTGTTAGTCCCAGAGCCTACCATGACAACAACAACAACACAAGTGTTTTCTAAAGCTGAAACCTCTTCTCCCCCAACAAGGGGCAGGGTGGTGGAAGCATTTGATTTATTCCATGGAAATAATGTTAAAATAGCATTTCAAAGCCAGAGAAAAGATTTTTGATGGAAAGCTCAGGTAGGAACATGTAAGCTCACCCTGAAAGTGTGTCACCCTTATCAACCATTGTATTCAGGATTAATTATAGGTTTGCTTGAATCTCACACACATGCAAATGTTTACTCACCAAGACAGAGTTAGTTGATTGGCTTTTTTCAACTAAAGTAAACTTTTAACCAGTGGTGTCTTAACTTTCTTAATGTTTTGCTTACCAGTTGTGTTAGCTATATTTCCTCCTCTATGTTGACCAATTACTTTCAATTAGACTCATGATTGCATTGTATAGTTAAAAGACCCAATTAATATCTTTAAAGCAAGTATGTTAAGTAGTACTTAGTGGAAATGTTATATTTAGCTGACAAGGAATAATCATGGTTTACATGTAAGGAGTACCTTTCATCCGAAAGGATACCAAGGTGCTATTACAAATTTCATACACTGCATTACTAATTATAGGTCCGAATCTTGTCCCCCCAGCATTACAGCATCCTGTTGGAGGCAAAGCATAATAGACTAATGCAGTAGCTTTTAAGAAAAAGGTTTAAAGCCTCTTATTTAATTGGAACAGTGAAAGCAGTTGAGCCAACAGAAGGCAGCTGTTCTGGGATTACTGGAAGATGGTTCCCCCAGGGCCACCCCTGCTAGAAGGGAGGTACAGCAAACTGCATAAAGGATTTACATATGAACACTGAACCCCCTTTTCAGAGACCGAGAAGGGTGATCCCATGATACCACAGCAAGGCTGTGATTACTAGCTTTCCAACAACTAAAACAAATTCATCACAGCAAATCAGTGTCACCAGCCTCTGACAGGCCATCCATCACAGCGAAGCACTCACTTCATCCTCACTCAGGAATGTGTGGGGACTGTTTTTGGCATTACCTGAGGTGCCAACCATGTGCTCTAGAAGGTGAAATCTTGAATGTTCCTTTGATAGACTTTGAGACAGGCTTGCACAGGGGATCTGGGGGTGGAAATGTGCGCATACAGCTGACTTCTCCCAGAGTGGCCTATCTTATCAAAAGACTAAAATGTAAATGTGGGTCTTACATATACTAATATTCCTATTAACAAAAATTAATGTGATTCCCCAGGGACCATCTCTGAGGTCTGACAACCTGATCTCAGGGACAAGTTATTCATATATTCATTCAACAAACACTTGAGTGCTTAGTATGTGCCAGATGCTGATTCAGGCCCTAGGAATAGAGAAAACAAAACAAACGGAAAGCATTGCCCTCAGCTATTAAATAGAAATGAAGTGAAGAAGGATAGAGTGGGGGAAAAAAGTGTCTTGTCCTCTTCCACTCAAAAATTACAAATTCAGCCCTTACTTTGGGCTGCCCTATGTGGGGATGGAGAAACAACAGAGATCCTAAAGAAAACTGGTCCTTTTCCTCTGGGAGATTTTTTTTTCCAGTTTGGGGTGCACTGTGATCACACATCCCCACAAGCTCATGTTCATTTCAAACCGCCTAAGTGCAGTGAAGGAAAGGTACCAGTATGAGGACATCTTGAAACAGCAAGAGGAGACAGCAGCCGACATGAGAGAGACTGGAATTGCAGACGCAACCAAAAGGAATGTAAAACTGACCAAAGCAAGTCAGTTAGAGAAGAGCAAACAGCACCTTAGGGAGAATTTTTCTGAACAAGAAAGGCCTGTGGAGGAAAGATGTGATAAAGATGTGTTGGGCAAGAATACTGGGGGAAATGCAACCATAATTCTTGGCTCAGATGACTGTTTTCAACTGCAACCTGGCTGGGAGGGCAACATGAGGGTTGATAAGCAAGGAATGACCCGGAATGCCAGGACCAGGTCAAAGGCCGCAGGGGAACCGACCTGGGAAGGAGATATGACGTCTTTGCCTGGCCAAATTCCCCCTTCATTAAACCACCTGTAGCGTTGGCACACAGACATTTCTCCCACTAAATTCAAAGACCTTAAACAGCTGGCTGAGCCTGTTGTGATGGAAATACCAGAGAGAAACAAGAGGGAGGTCATTACGGAAGATTCTTTCTTAAAATTTCAGGTTTGGAGGGAGGAGAGGAAAGAAAATGGTATTTTTTCTAAAAATGCCCCCAAGGTGCTTCCTGTTGAGGATGGGCTTAGAAGGAATGAGTCCATTTCATCTATGAGTACAAACAGAAACTATGCAGTAGAGAACAGAAACTATGGGGCAGAGAACAGGGCAAAATGCCAGGCAGAAAACCAGTCAACACTCCATGAATCCCTACAGTATTTTTCTCCATCTGTGTCTCTGCGTACCGCTGCCCGATGGCACCTATTAACACCAACTCACTCTCCAACATGGGTGGAGGCTACATTGCCATCAGATTGCAGAAAGTGCCATGGAGACACACTGCTTGAAGCTAAAAGTAGGTATCTTAGAGCACAGAAATTCTATCTACTCTTCATCTTGGGTGATACCTGAATTATTCCAATTAATGATAGCATTGCTCTTTCCTAATAAACCATTTACTTTTCTTACTGTCCAGTAATATAAACTTTCAGCAACGATTACTCTTAGGAGCTGAAAATGCTCTTTCCTACTCCCATGAACTTTTATCTCTAAAGGTCATATTCATCTCCGAGTGTGCCTGGGCAAGCAGACAAAGCCAGGCCTGGAGTGACTCCTGGAAAAGGAAGCTTTGACCTGAGGCTCATTCCTCTTTGGATGATCTGTGGTTATGCTACTGCAGGAGCTCCATTTTTACCCCTTTTTCTGACTATGATGCTAGTGGAAGGAACTTTCTTCTTAACATAAAAGTGGTTCAAACCCTAAAATATCGAGAACATTTGACTCCAAAATTTATTGCATCATACTTCCCCAAAATTCAGAGTCTCAATATCTATAATATCAAGTATTCTCACAGCATCTTTTCAAAGTAGAGATGAAACAGGTATTGTAATTTCTATTTGAAAGATAGGAAAATTAGATTTAAAAATATTAAGATATTTAGCCAGGGATGGATATGGGAATGTAACACCCTCTCTGAGCCCAAGGCTCTAACATAAGGTGATGATGATGATGATGATGATGATAGTAATAATGCCGGCACTGTGCTAAATGATATAAATAGAATATCTCATTTAACTCTCACAATGACCACAGGAAGCCAGAACCATCCATCACCATCCATGTCCTTGGCTAAAGCTAAAGGGACTGAAGCCAGGAGGGTGTGGGAGGCAGGGTCTGAACCCAATCTGCCTTAATCCAACATCCAATCTCTTCACTAATTCATTAGCCAAGTGTTTATTTTAAAAGTATAATACATTTACACAATTTAGTTCGGTGATGATTTAAAAAAAAAGAAAAGAAAAGAAAACTGTTCATTTACATACTCATTCTCTGGAGAAAAATGACCCCAACAAATATGACAACTTCCAGAGGAATGATAAGCAGGAAAGCTACTGTAGGAAGAGGAAGATGGAGTTTGATTCTAATCAGGGGCAGAAGAAAAAAATGTGAAATAAAAAGAATGGGGAGGGGAGTGCGGGTAGTAACTCTGAAACCGGCTCCAAAGTAAATGCACAGACAGGAACTGGGAGGTGTTGAAAGTTAGGGTGGAGGGGGTACCACAGTCAACCAGCCATCAGGGATGAGGCTGTGTGGATGCTAGCACAGAGGCTGGGAAACAGCAGCCTGAGTTATCTTGAGGCTTCCTTTAAGTTTGCTTCTTCTCACCTTCTTAATGCCTCTTGCCAACTGGATCCTCCATCTGAGCCAATCAACTGTCTGAGTGTTGCCCCACAGGTCAGATGTTACCTACCATACCTGCCACATCTCCAAGGCCACAATTCCAGGCTCTGTCTCTGAATTTTATTTATAGTTAACTTCTTATTGGTGAAAAATACCTAGCCACCCCTCATTTTGAATTTTGAATGCTCTTATCTCCTGACAATATCCCCAGATCACACCCTCCCTATTCCATTCTTACTCTTTTTTTCCCCCTGAAACTTCTCTCCTCATCTCAAAATTTGCATTTCCTTGGTTAAAAATAACTAAAATTAGTTTTATAATTCCCGTTACTAAAGAGATCAGTCACCCAACAAATGCCTGTTGCCTAATCATGAGCATTATGCTCCAAGGGATATAATAGAGGCAAGGTGGGTACCCTGGAGGGATTTCCATGGAAGGTAGAACACAAAAGTAGCTCTGGAATTTTAAGAGAAAAACACCTCTGAGTATCCTGGCCCTTCAATAGGTACACTGCTGTTCTAATGGCCTCTACTTACTCCTTCCAATTAAACCCTACTAAATATAACATTAACTGTCCCCCAAAATATTTTATCTAACATCCTCACTTGCTCTAACTGCAGTCCCCAGTCCCTTCCACTCCCACCCCCCATCAAAGATTCTGCCCATTCTCTCTGACTCTCTCCCCTTCCTTCTGCACTGACATATCTGAAATCTAAAGCCTCGATTCAGTACACATCCAGCTTGGAAACCTTCCTCACAGAAAAATGTGCAGACTAAATTAGGTAATGTTGTGAAAGCAATTCAAAATCTTTAAATTATATAATCCCTGGTTACTTTTATTAAATCTCCTTAAATTACTCTAATATTATGTTTCTCCTGCATTGTAGTACCCAGAACTTATAATAATTTAGGTCCCAGAAATCACCTAACCAGCGAAGGTGTTTTCCATTTAAAGCTCACAGTAGGCTCCCATTGAAGTGAATGCTAGAGGACTTTTTTTTCCCCTCCTTAACAACAGTTTCCTAGAATATTCCTTCTTACTGTCATGGGTCTCAGTGACAAGCTGCTACATCTGCTCTCCAAAAAGTTTGCTTTTCACTACTGAACTGAAGTCTTACAGAGAGCTATCGCCAAACTCTGCACACAGAGTATCGAAAACATTTCATTCTAGAGATTGTATCAGGAAGCTTCTATCCTCTTTTTGTCTAGGGTTTATGGTACCTCAGGTGAGCAATGGAGCTCCGAGGCGCCCAGCAAGAACATCAACTATTGGGGAAGATCACCAACTGGAAGGTTCCTAGGTAAGCTTTGCTTGGAATCACAGAGTAGGTATCATGGAAACTTAGGTGTGGCCTATCAAAATCAGTGTTTGATGATTATTCCAGGAAGCCTAGAAAACGTTAAGCTAGGGAGTGGGGGGCTGAGTCTGGCTCTACTGTCAGGAGCTGAGCAGCCTTAGGCAAGTCACTGATTCCTCTAGGGCCTAGGCTTTACTTTTCTTACTGAGAACAGTGATAGAGTGGATAACCCCTGAGATCTTTTCTGGCTATAAAAGAAATAAATGAGTGAAGTGTATATAGAATAACAGATTCCCAAATAGATCATGGGTAAGTCATTCCAGAAATATTTGAGTTCTCTCTAGGCAATTTTATACATTTGAGCTGTAATATCAAACAGATTTTTAATGAATTTTTTAAAGTCATGGTTGCCAGATCATCCACTGGGACAGGTTCCTTTCAAAGAAAATCCAAACCAGGCTGAGGAATTGGATTCAACAAGTTTTATGTGGATCAGAACATTTGTAATACAATGTCAATAACTATAATTTTGTAGTGAAATTTTAAGAGCTCCAAATACAGAACACAACAAACCAAAGCTCTAATGCTTAAGGTAAGAATCCTCTCTTTCCTTCTTCCCTTCTTCCCCATCACCCTCCCTCTTTCTGTTTGTCTTTATCTATCCCCCGCCCTTTTTTTTTTTTTTTTGCTTTAACTTTTCATCTTTGACCTCTGACACTCATGTAGGCAAACAGTCAGAGATAAACATCATCCAGAACCAACATGAGATGCTCAGGGCAGCACTGTTCAACATGGTAGCCACTAGCCACATGTGGGTATTTATATTTAAATTTAAAATAATTAAAGTTAAGTGAGAATTTTTAAATCCAGCTTCCCAGTTGTACTAGCCACATTTTGAGTGCTTGTGTTCAGAAGCCACACTAGCTACTGGCTGACACAATGGACAGTGCAGATGGAGAGCATTTCATCATTGCAGAGTTCTGCTGAACAGGTACATGGATGCCAGCTAGGTTTAAGAAACTTCTCTCAGGAAAAAATAAATAAATTAAGACAAGTTCTGAAGTCAGGCTGTCTGAGTTCAAACCCACCACCTGCTAGCTAAAGGTTCCTTGACCAGTCATTTAAGTGTTCTAAGCCTGCTTCCTATTTGGTAAAATGGAGATGTGAATTATACATGGCTCATACGATCACTCTGGGGATTAAATGAGATAATAGTGCATGTAAGGCTAGGTGCCTAAGATCTAATGAGTGCCCAAAAAATGTTAGGTATTATTTTTTCTTAAATATGTTTTTATTGATTTGAGAGAGAGGAAGGGAGAGGGATAGAGAAACATCAATGAGAGAGAGAATCATTGATTGGCTGCCTCCTGCACCCCTCTTACTGGGGATTGAGCCCGAAACCTGGACATGTGCCCTGACCGGGAATCGAACAGTGACCACCTGGTTCATAGGTCGATGCCCAACCACTGAGCCACCCAGGCCAGACTGGGTATTATTTTTAATATTGATTCTTAGAGGGAAAAGTAACAGTGGTGGTGGGAGGCCCTTGTTCCTTTTACTGCTATTGTAAAGGCCTGTTTCTTATTTCGTCAAAACACTGCTCTGTTCCTGTGAATGAAGGATCTAACACAGGATATAAATGTTTTTGAGAAGTCACCCATTGGCAGAGGGGTAGAATGGAAGGCTTGGTTTATGGAATAATTGACACCTATGCCAATGTAAATAATTTCTTTGACAACAGTCTTACTTTTCAGGTTCCTTCACCATCCACCCCCTCAACATGTTACAAAAACAAGATAAGTAATGATTAAAAGAAACTTTTTAAAAATCTGCCAAATGATTCATTGGTTGTCCATTACATACTGGAGGCAAATTGTCATTTGCCTCAGTAGTTGTCAGAAGCTAGAGGGCTTGTGTTAGTTATAAAAAAAGAGAGAAGCAACTTCCAGAAACTACAAGTCCCAGCATGCAATGGTCCATAAAGATCAAAGCAACATAATAGGAGATGATGATATCTTCATTTTAATTAAAAGAATTATCTTATCTTCAAAGAGTTTTCAAATACTCCCAGCACATCATAAGGTCCTTACTATTATATATCCAATTTAAAGATGGATAAGAAGAGGTGAGGATGTCAATGTGATTGGACTTGACAATGGAAATTGCCTTCATAGGAAGCCTCTGGACCCCACAATTATTCACTAGGTTAGCATTCTAAAATTTCAGTTGCCAAACGAAACCCAAAAGCTCTCTCCAGGTTACTTTACCATGTAATTAATTACTTCCTGGGGGAAACAGTCTACATTGGGCAATCTTCAAATCTGATTCTTCAGATGCCAGGGTCTCAATATCTCCTTGTACACGTGACAGTTTTGCTGCTAGAAACAAGCAAAAAGTTTTCAAGTTAAAGCTATGGTGAAGGAGCCCAATACTAGAAAAACAGGAAAGATCAAAAGAAAGCTACAAAAGTGGAAGATAAATTATTAATACCCAGAAAGCACAATAGGCAACTGCCTGAAGTTATCCATCAAAATGTAGTCCTCACCAGTCATTAATAGAACAAGAGCTTCTCCCAACATAAACTATTTCCTTTGGAAAGAGCGATGAGATAACATCTTGCTTGTCCTTTCATAGATAATGTGTTCTTCATAACAATATGGGGTTAATGACGGATGGCCATTCAGAAGAGACCCATTGGGAACAAGGTATCAGCATGGACACCCCACTTATTACCTAACAAATCCACTCACATTGGGCATGCAGTCCTTAATTTCCCTACACCCTTTCGCAGGCTTGCTTTGTATTGCTTTTCTGATTCAGTTATCACTAAAATACACATTTTAATTGAATTATGCAAGATTCAAACTTCCACAGCTTTGAACATTTCAGTAAACACTTCTACACACTTACCTACAGCAATGCCACAAATCCTGGCAGAAAATTGAAGGCAGTCCTGACAGCTTCTCGGTAGGAATTTTTTAAAACTTATAAACAAATTTTCACTACATGCTTCTCAGAAAAGTTCCGTATTTCTCTTATTTTTGCTTTCCCATGTCAACTTCCTAAACCACTGTCTTTCCCTCCATTCTTTCCTCTATGCTTCTGGACACATATGGGTCCAGGAGCAAGCTGTACTATTGCAACCCTGTGGTGGGTCTCCTCCTTTAGAAGAACCAGTATCAAAAATAACTCTGTCTGCTTGGCTCCTGCTATCAAATATATCAATCATTTGTGCATTTTTGGCTTCCTCTCTGGTCCCTGTAAGTTGTTCACATGTATCTTCTCTTAACCACAAGGTTTGGCCCCTCCTCAAATTTCAGTCCAGGCCTTCACTATTTCTCTTTTAAGATTTATAGCTATCTTTTCTTCAAGGCTCCCCTTTGCTCTGACCCTCTCTTCATGGTTTCCTTTCATCCCATTGGTAAAAGCTCTCACAGCTATTGTCTCCAATGCATCAACTTCTATTGATGGTCTTTTTCAAAATCATTCACCTTCTAAGGTTTTCTTATAGCAATTGTGAGATCAGAACAACATATAAATTTTTAAGTTGAATACAGACTTAAATTCCTATGGGGCAAAAGTCAATCCATGTCCAGAAGAGTTTTTGACTGAGCCAGTTGGCTCCACCAGTGATAGCACAGAGCCAAGGAGACTGAAATCAGAGAACAGTTACCTTCCTATAGAAAAATGTTATTGTTCTTCACTCACAAACAGAATTAGTAATTCCAACAAATTTTGCAAAACTATGTGTTCTTGGCTATAAATAAAGCATGAATGAAAAAATCATCACAGGTATAGCTCCCATCACTACTATGGGGGAGGGAGGCCCTTTCTGAACAAGCGTTCTTCTGTACACTGTGTTTTTTGTAAGTGAAAGTTCACACATGAAAAATTATTTCAGAGAATAAACTACATCAGAGAGTGATATCTCCACATCCCTTGAGTAAATCCAAACCTCCATTGATTCAAAAGATAGAAGGAGAGTGACTGAGAAGACTTGAAACATGATGTTTGTCAGCTCTCGTGGAATACTGTATGTAATCAGGATTAACATTCTTGGACCATACAGTTTGTGTCAGGCATTGTACTATGCACATGTATTATCTCACTTAATTCTCATAGTGAAACGAGTATTCTAGAAGGCTGTCAAGTTAATAGCACTAACGTCATTCGTCATTCATTCACATCCAGCAATACATCAAATGCCCACCCACCCCTATGCTAAATTCCTCTGTGATCATATACCATTGTGCTTAGAGTTACTCAGAGGTAAAGAGACTTTAAACCCTGACAAAGCATGGTTAAAAGGAAATGAGGATGTTTGGCCTGACTCCAGGGGGATCTGGCAGTGTCTTAAAATGTCTTTCCAACTGCCATGCGCAGAAAAAATTACATTTGTTTTGTGTGGCCCCAGGTAGAGAGGGATATTTCAGCTCAGCATGTGGAACGTTTTGTAGCTGTGAGGAGGAACAGCATCCTTGAGAAGAGAGCTCAGATCACTAAAGATACTCACACAAACAGTGAATTGTGTTAAATAATAATTACTCAACAAAGATAAAGTAAGTGCTAAGTACTTTGCTAAGCACTGGTTATAAGATGAACTAGATCCATATAAGCATACAGTTGAAAGTCACAAATTTGGTGTTGTAAATTGAGATTATAGGGGACTGGGTAAGACACTGGAGTAACACAGAAGAGGGTCACCACTCCCCAGCTTGTAAAAGGATGTGGACAGACGTGGGAAATGACAGAAGGCTTCAGAGGATGAGGAGGAGGTAGTCAGGTGATGAAAGTGGAAAGGGCATTCCAGTTTTGTTACAGGATAACCAAGCCTTTAGCATTAGAGATATTACAGAAGTGATTTAGATATCAGATGAGAGGTTCAACTTACTGACCTCTGACATCCAATTTTGATTCCACAACTTCTAAACTAAGAAAACAATCACCAGGAGCAGAACTGATCACACAGAGCCTCCCTTATCTCTGAATGAGGAAGGGAATTGCTTAAGGAAGCTGGGATATGGCCCAGAACAAAAGTCAAATTCCTTGCCCTTCCAGGAAGCAGAACGTAAAGAATACGTGGTGCTGCGGCAAAAAAAGGACAGTCAGAGGAAAACATACAGTGAGGTCATGAGAGGCCAACACTCCAAACTGGGTCAAAGGAGCTGAGAGAGAAACATTTACACAGGAGAAAAGGTGACACCTGAGAGACAGGGATGAAAAAATAACAACATACAAATGCAAGGGAATACAGAAATAATCTGGTCTTCCCCTAATATTAGGAAAATAAGGCCCAATATCTCATGGAAAGAGGGCCTACTTCTAAACCCAGAGGGGTTTTCATTGTGCCACGTGGTTTACTTTCCTTTATTACCCTAATTCAAAAATTGCTGCTCATGCTTCTTTGGGCTTTCTTCCTAGGGACCAATGGGTGATTTTTGTTTTGACTTAAAACACTTTTCTTTTGCAGTTTTGCCGGTGTTAGAGGCTACACAGAGGGAGGAAAGTAAATGGAGAGGGTGATAAATAGGTGGTAATATCAACCAGACTTTTAAAATAGATTTTTACATGGCAAATCTTTGAGATGAGAATATCCAAAATAGACCACATTATCACAATTGGCAGACCCTTTTGCCTGAAAAAGGGTTATATCAGAAAGCATATAATAAGCTTTATGGATTTCTTGAAGTTCAATTTTATTTAAACATAAAAATATTTTTTCTTTTGGGAGCCACTCTTTGAAAAAATAATGAATACCTATAATGACCATTTTTATAGGTGTTTTTTTTCTATTCAAATTTGGTTCAAAAAACATACTTGTAGTTTTGCATAAAATCATGCGTAAGTATAAACTGGTAGGTAACATTGAAGAATATAAAATTTTCCAGGTTTCAAAGCCAATAGGTAAGGGAGTCAAACCACGTTGGGCAATTCAGCATAGAAGCAGCTCAACAGAAGGACAAAGTTATTGTTAATTAAGCTTCCAAACTTCCACCTACTATCCCAGGAACAAGTGATAATGAAGGACCGAGTGAAGGTGCCTCTGATCTCTTACATTGCTATAAGAATTAACATATAAACTCATTAGTCTCTCTCACTGACTATACTATGTAAAAAAGTGCCCTGAAAGAAAAGATTCAATTGAATTATGGGGCCTCAGATCTCTTTCACACACACACACACACACACACACACACACACACACACACACTACACATGCACGCATACACACAAAATATAAATATTATACCAAATTAATAAATATACCAAACAACACTATTATACTAAGCTTTAAGTGTAGACTTAGTATTTGGCAAATCCATGTCAAAGTTTCCTTTTATAATAAAAGGGGGCATTTTCTATTTTCAAACTGCCCGGCTCCTTTCAAAACAACTTTACTTTAAAACCACTTCATAAAGGCTGATCATTTCTCCCAAGCATTAAAAATCAAAACACATATTCTCATATTTTTAATACAATACTTCCCCTTTTTTCTAGATTTATTGAGATATAACCAATATATAATGTTATCTAAGTTTATATGATGTACAACATGATGAATTGATACACATATATATTGCAAAATGATTACCATAATAGTTCACACCTCCATCACCTTACATATAACTATTTTTGTATGTGGTGAGAACATTTAACATTTGTTCTCTTAACAACTTCAAGTATACAATACAATATTGTTAACCATAGTCACTGTATTGTACATCAGATCTCCAGAACGTATTCATCTTATTTGTACCCTTTGACCCCATTTCCCTCAAACCCCAGTCTCTGGTAACCACCATTTTACTATCTGTTTCTATAAATTCAGCTTTTTTAGGTCAAGTGTGATATTTTTTAAATGGATTGAAAACAGAAAATAAGAGTCTATGGAACATTGTGAAGCAAGCTGTGCAAATTCTCAGGTCAACACTGAAGGTGTGGTCAACATGTTCAAAATATTCATTTCATTATTTGTCTAAACCCATTCACTCTATGTTACTAAGTTGCATGTTTTTGTTTTTTATTTTTATCTAGAAAGGGAAAATTCCATTACACTGAGGTAGTCAGCTTGAACTTTTTGTTCTTCTTCTTCCAAAGCAAATTGACTCAAGTCTTAATTGGCCAGTGGCTAAAATACAGTATTAGTACTTAAGTGCCCTTTATATTTTCCACTTACCCATAGTACAAGAAAAAATTAACCATTCTCAGCATTTACAGTTTCATAAACAAATTTGTTTATTTGCCCCCAAGAAGTTGATTATCAAACTGCATATGCTAAGATTCCAGTTGCTCAAAAATTGCCCAATATATAGAAAACTTAGTAAGGACCACCCAAACATTAACCTCATACTGGCAACCTGTCTCACATTTTCAAACTAAGGTATTGCACCACTAGCCATTTACTACACAGATACAATAATGGAAACAATGCAATACTAGCACTGACACCTAATTATACTTCTGAGTTGACAGGTGTTTAGGTCAAAAGTATATTTAGCAATGGGAACTATTTTGATAGTTTGGGGAGACCCCTTCCAGCCCCACAAAGCTCTAGGTACTGAGAAAATAGACTTTTCCCTTTAAGATGAACATTTTTTTCTCCTTCATAAATTGTAACCCAGTATCTGAGTTCTAGAGACAAAACAGGATTACTAAAACAGATTACATTTTATAATTTCTCATGTAGCAGAATTTGGAGGGGGAAAATAAATCCATTAGGGTAGACATTTAGAGAGAAGAAGAAGAAATTAAGAAATAATAGCTAAAAGAAAAAAATTTATTTTAATTAATTTATTGTCAAATCCTTTTTATTTGGTGTGATTTCAAGTGGATTTTACAATCAATTACATTGAGTGAAACACTTAATATGAACACTCTATGCTCTGAACCCACCACCTGAGCTGCATGTATACATTTTATTGCCTGGATGGTAAACCTAAACAAATAGATTTATAATGGTTTGTAGACAATTCCCATGCAATAACTATATTATTAAATCTAAGGCATTATTAGAGGTTAATTATATTTAAAATTATTGAGATTTAACAATGATGTAATCTATGGAAAAGATACTTATCTCCTCCTGTTTGTACTATAATTACTAAACCTCAATGAACCTCTCTCTTTAATTCTCCCATTCTCCTGGCTAAATAGCCTCTCTAATGGAATCCAACGCCTACAACCTAAGATAACTCTTTCTGGTTTAGACCTTTAATGTCTTCCTTATCCAACTCCCTTCTTCTCCATCTTCACCCTAGATCTTGTCAATATCTTCAAAGGGAAATTTGTCACTTTGTGCAAGAGTTCTCACTCCTCCCTTACTTTTCTCTTTACTAATATCCCTCTCTTCACTGCCCCAGATCTCCCTCAAAGTTCTAAACACCTAAAGCACTAACTGTATCAATTCGTTCCCATCAAGGTTGTTCAGCAATGACCTTGGTTATTTTTCCTTTGCTCATCTGTATTTTGCTGCTGTTCTTATGCTTCCATTCCCAGCTTTCAGAAATGGTCTTTACCTAATCCTAAATTACTCCAATTTGTGTTTTTAGTGTGTCTTTCTTTTAGCCTCACATATAAGTTCCTACAAATATACTGTGCCTTCACTACTTTTATTTTTCATCAGTTAGTATTTCATAACTAGGTCCTTAATTTACATCTTCTCTTATTTTCCTGCCATATAGTTTTTATCTTCTGATTAAAATGTTCAGAGATCTTTGAGGACCTCTTTTGATCTCTCTCCCAGTTCTTCATCTTCTTAAACCTTCTCTTCATTCAAATGCAACACTTTTTACTGAGTACTTGCTGTGTGTCACTGTTCTAGACTTGGAAGCAAAAAAAAAAAAAAAAAAAAAAAAAATAGATCCCCACCCTCAGGGAGGAGAGACAGGCAATTATAAATATCTAAGTAAAATTGTTATAATAATAAGCAAAAAAAAAAAAGTTACACATTCCAACAAGGAAATCAAACTGGGTAATGTCATAGAAAGTGACCAAAGAAGAGGACAGCATGTGTAGGGGGATTTCTCAGAAGTGAAGTTTAAGTTGAGATCTAGGTAATGGGAAGGAGTCAGCAAAGCAAACTGGAACCATCAGAGGAAGAGTGGGAATGGCAAGTTCTAAGTCTCTGCAACTGCAACAAGGTTAGTTTATGCAAGGGACTGAAGGAAGGCCAGCACTGGGGAAAGTAGACAGGGCCTGACTATGTACCACTTACCGACTTGGGCTGAACAACAGCCCCCCTGCCTTGGGTTTACTGAGGTCAGCCCTCCCACCGTTAAATGTGGTAGAGTCCCAATTTCAAAACTGACTATCCCGACTTCCATAAACACATCCATGTTTGATCCAATTCCAGAAACCAGAGAACAAAGCATGTCCTTTTCCTTGTCATCAACCAACCACTACAGCAAAACATCAGCCATTGTCTGCTGTAGTGTTGACACCAAAGGAAATACAACACTTAACTTTCTCTGAAGCCTCCTATTTTCCTTGTGATGATTCTGGAACTCCAAGGTGACCTATTTCCCCAAGATCGGGGCACTGAAGTGATTGCCTGAGCAAAGAGGTAGGAGCACACCTGTAGGATGGATGCAGGGCTTGCCAGTACATGCAGAGGATGCTGTTGATGTGCTGGAACCTCTCTTGCGTGGTGTTCAGGACACAGTCTCATTTAAATGGTATCAGAGTAAACAGGATGCTACATGTAGAATGAAACTCCGCAAGCCCTTCCCTAAAGAGATAAGGCTGAAATCATAAATATCACACGTAGTTTAAAGATGAAATCTGCAATCCAGCTCCAGGAGCCTAAGTCTGGACCCAATGCAGCCACCGAACCTTTCCAATAGGCAAGAACAAAAGAGCAAAGACAAGGGACCACCATAGATTGGAAATTATTTCCCAACCATTTCTTTAAGGACCTCAGGAATTTAAAAATTTATTTATTTATTTAGTAAGTCAGAATGAGTAAGAAAAAGAGAACAAGAGAGAAAAAGAGAGAGAGAGAAAGAGAGAGGTAAACTCCTGCCAAAAGTCTAGGGTCTTTATTAAAAAAAAAAAAATATCCCCAAAGTATGCCAGTTCAGCCACAGCACATCTGGGAATTGTTTGAAGGATAATGACAGTAATAATTATGATTACTTACACTTAATTCTCCCTCACAGGGGCGCTGTGAAGATTAATGAGTTGAAGCTCGTAATGTGTTTTTGGTTCCTCGATGAAAGCTCCCATGAAAGCCCAGATTATTATTATGGTTATTGTTGTTTATATTAGACCATTCCTGTGGAAGGCTTCCCTTCATTGCCCATCCATTTACGTTCCCATCATAAAATTCAACCACTTCTCTAATTAACAGCCCACTGACTCCAGGAGCAGCCACATCAGGCAGGAACCCCCACTTTAAGACAGAAAGTGTAAGCAGAATCACTGTCAGCTGCCTACGTCCCTCCTGCCTGCTAGACTTCATCCTAAGCACTTAGCTAAACCGTAAAGACACAGGAGAGAAGGTAAGCAGTGTCCTGCTCCAAATGAAACTATATTGACAGTGTCAATATCTTACAAAATAAAGAGCCTACAGACAAATTCATAGATATGATCACAAACTAGGTAGAAAATGCTTTAAGATAATGTTGAAATGTGGCTCATAAAATAGCTTGTTCAAAATCAAAGCCACATAAAGATAATAGATCAATGGGTTGCTACTTAGCATTCATTTATTTTTTTATTTTTAAAGAAAAGTATTGCAAACCCTCTTACCTCCTATGCATAGGCTATACCAAACAATGTTTGTTGAACAAGACAGAGCCCCTATGCTTGAGAAGATGGTTACTGAAGGCTAGCACGTTAGTCACCTACACATGGTCTGGTCGGGAGGCTAGGGCACTGTTACAATTACGGTTATTCCTCTGGAAAGGCAAGTATGACACATTCTCTATGGTAGTCTGTTGCTTTAATTACAAATAGAAATGGTATTTATTTTTTCAATAATTAAAACATTTTTTGTAGGGCTAAAAGAGGAATGACGTACCACAAAGTTTCTTTTTGTATTGTGCATATGTAAGGAAAAACATATGCAATGTGTCTGGTTTCTTTAAGATACTCAATAATATATAAATAACACAGTTGCCCAAGAAGAAAATGGGAAACAAAGACATTTTTCTTCCTTCTACTATACTATCTCATTTCTCAACTTAAAACTGTCATTCCTTAGCTCTGCAGGATCTACAAATCACTAGAAGAGGAAGGAACTTAGGAAAAAACCAGGACCGCCCACCCCACACACACAGACCCTCCGCCTCTATGTGGCAGAGACTGCTAGTTGCCTACTCAATAGCCATTCTTCCTTCTTCCACAGAAACAGAATCTTAATTTTAGAGGAGCACTTTATGAAGTGGCCATAGATGACTAAGTTCGGGCCAAGGAGAGGTTGGCAGAGATGTGTGGGAGCCAGCTTAGCTGGCAAGTGTGCTCTTTCATCCTTCCCCACTTCCTCCTCCCCGCCGCCTGGAAATCTGACACAATAGTAGAAATTATAGTAGCTATTAAGGACCATGAGTTTGTCTTGAGGATAGAAGGTAAAATAATGCCCCCTACCAAAGATATACACATCCAAATCCCTGAAAACTGTGAAAAACCCACAATGCATGGCAAAGGGAAATTAAAATTGTGATGGGTAAACATGTCTAATCAGTTGACCTCAAAATGGGAGATTGTCTTGGATTACCCAGTGGGGCCAAAAATATCACAAGCATCCTTAAAAGGGGAAGAGGGAAACAGAAGGAAACCAGAGAGAAGGCTGAGTAGAAGGACTCAATCTGACCCTGCTGGCTTTGAAGATGGAGGAAGAGGTGACAAGCCAAGGAAGGCAGGTAGCTTCTAGAAGCTGCCCAAGGCAAGGAAGCAGATTCTCCCTTGTTGCTTCCAGAAGGAACACAGCCCTGCCAACCCCTTTAATGTAGCTCACTGAGGCCCACTTAGCAATCCTGACCTCCAGAATTACCAAGTTTCAAGCTACTAAGTTTGTGGTCATTTGTTATAGCAGCCAGAGGAAAGTAATACACCAGCACTGAGGATGGACCAAGGGAAAAAAGAGAAAGAGCCTGGGTCCCTGATGATGTTGTGAAGCTCCATCCTTTCCCTGCATGACCTAAGTCTAGACTGCCTTTATGTGAAAGAATAATGCCTCCAGTGTTTAACTCACTGCTGTTTGGGGTTTTCTTTTATATGCGGCAAAATACAACTGAGGTGCACTTGCTACAATTTAGAGATAAGAAACTGAAATCTCAAAATGTCACGTGACATTATTTTCACACAACTCAACTATTCAGCATCAGAGGTAGAACTCAAGGTCCCCAAAGCCTCATGTTTATGATCTGCCCAACAGTATATACAACACTGGTTCTTGAACCTTAGTTTACACTGGAATCTTCTGGAGGGCTTGTTAAAATACAGATGGCTGGGCCCCATCCAAGAGTTTCTGAGTCAGCAGGTAGGACCAAGGCAGTCTACACTATGGCTGGACCAATCTTCTTTTCCGTTGTCAAACCCATAAACAAAGTCCAGCCCTCGTGACCACACACCTGGGATATCATAGCAGCTTCAGAGGTGGCTGACCTGTCTCCAGTTCTGAGTTACTGACTGCCCCTACCTACCCTCCCACCTGACTATTTTTGGTGAAAACCAGATCCTATTTCTGCTTCAAAACCACAGTTGCTTCCTACTGTTTATGAAATTAAATCCAACCCCTGTGCAGGCCTTTCAAGGCTCTCCTCATTTCCCTGTTCTCTCTCCTACCCACAGCAAGCCATCACTCCTCCTGCCATCCCTATGAAAAGGGAGGAACCAGAAAGTTCCTTATTTTATAACCAAGAGAGCACCCAGAGAGAGTTGGCCAGCTCTCCCGGCAAATCCAAATTAGAAACAAGCTCCCCCAGACAGCCCAGCACCCACCCTCAGGGAACAAGGAACCAGGTCCCCTGCAAGCAGCCCACAGCAGGTTCCCCATGGAAACTCAGGATGAGGTGAGAACACAATGTGCATTTCAACTAATTACTCCAGAAAGGGAACGCAGCCAGGAGGACCTGAGATTGTTTGTTCACTGTTATACTGCATTTTGAAAGAGAGGGCAAACTTAGAGGAAATTGGCAGCAACTTCATCCAGCGCCAGCCAAAACGGCACTCTGTCCCTCCCCGAAGCAGCTGTGAGGTAGTGGCTGCGGCTGCAGCACTCGCCTTTCTTTGTGTGCAGGAAGGGCCGGAGGTGCGGGCACTGGAGAGGCTGTCTCGCCAGAGGAGGCAGCTTTAAACTCCCCGGAGTAAGGATGGTTCAGCTCGGAGCAAGCTGAGCGCCAAAGGATCCACCAGTTCTAAGCCTGATGTATTTGAGAGTTTTGTTGGTTCCTCTCATCAAAATGAGTCTTCACATACATATTAGTTGTGCCCTTGCCAGGAAATCTGGTACCTGTATCACTGAGGGCTTTTCTTTAAGAAGGAAAGCTTTTCATCTGTTTATGGTACATTTTTCTCCTGCTCCGTTAAAAAAGAATGAAATTTTTTGTGTCTTTGTTCTCAGTCTTCCATTTTTCCTTTCTCTTATTTATTCATAAAAACCCTTCCTCACGCTAAAAACGGTTTGCTGTAGCTTGGTTTTTAATTGTCTTAGCATAGTTTCCACTCCTATAGCATCCCAAAGTTACATACCCAAGGCTTTCTGGGCTCCCATATGTAAAAAACCATATTATTGCCTTCTAAATGTGCAGGAAACCATGGCTTGGAATGGGGATCCTTCCAACAAATACTTATTGAGTGTTTGTTCATGTATCTTTCGTGGACAGTCCTGTCCACCACCCTTAGAGATCAGTGTTCATGTTTTGGCACAAGCATCCCACGAGAGCCTCCCTTGCCCAGCTTCTGGTTTAGGGTCAACTTCCTTCCAGAAGGAGCTGCATGAAATGGCCAGGCTGATGCAAAGAGATTTCCTTCCCGAGTCCTTACCATCAATGACCCTATCTGGATGGTTTGGAGAAAAGGCAAATTACTAGAATGTTTAATTCAAGAATACAAAAGACATTATTTTTATCGAGATCCTCTTTCCTTGTGCTCATTGAAGTTTCTTACTTCTAAACCTCCCATTTCTCCCCTCTGCACCCAGAAGCCTACTGTTTTACCTTCTCCGAGTGACTAAACGCTACACAATTTAAGTGAGAGGAAGGTGATACTCTTGAGTAGCTATATATTCTCCTGCCTGGATTTAATCATGGGGATATAACTGAAGCTATATATATATATGGAGAGAGAGAGAGAGAGAGAGAGAGAGAGAGAGAGAGAGAGAGAGAGAGAGAGAGAGAGAAAGAGAGATACAGCAGTTCTAAGCAAGAAATATACTCATGCCGAGAAATGAAACTCAGGTATATACATTATAGCCGTGCCTAGAGAACATTTTGGCTATGTGGGCTGCGGGTAACACACCCTGAAAGTGATGGTAATTACTTTGTAGTTCTTTAGGTTCTTGTGTAGGGTGTTGAAGGGAAGAGGGTAGCTGACTATTAAATGAAATGGGGGATGGAAATTCCAGGTGAATTTAAAGCACCTGGCAAACAGGCATCTCTTCTCAGTGTTTCCTTGTTTTGGCCCTAGACTGGGAAGCCATCACCTTCCTGGCTCTTTCATGGAATTTCTGTGTGGTCTTGGTCTTACTCAATTAACCTCTCCCCTTCTGCATTTCATCATGTGTATAAGGGTAAAGGATCAACTTCAAAGAGGTCCAGGGCCTAATTAATGTCTCTAGGGTGCCTGAAGATTCTGAGGTGGAAAAAAAAATAAAACCACCACCTGTATGCAGCATCTGAGACTACACCACAGCAGGTGGAAATTATTACTATTAAATGTAACTCCATGCAGAATATTTGGCAAACTTCTCCTCTGGAGCATAAGAAATGTCAAGTTGGTGAGAGTAAGCTTCCTCTGTGATCAATGAATGCTATCACTATCGCTCTCTCTCTGTCTCTCTGTCTCTCTCTCTGTCTCTCTCTGTCTCTCTCTCTCTCTCTCTCTCTCTCTCTCTATATATATATATATATATATATATATATATATATATATATATATATATATATTACTTGTGAGAAAATGCTACATTAGGAGACATGACAATCAACAAACAAGGAAAACTGAAAATTAAATAATGAAAAGTATATTGTAATTAATGGCTTTAGGAGAAGACAAGCCAGCTATGCAACCATCAGTTATCCTTTCACATCAGCTTCCTTTTCATCTTGCTCCTTTATCCCCTGTTAGTGGGTCTTCCCAAGACCAGATGATCCTGAAATTCAGTATGAATATTAATGTAATGATGCTTCTAAGATCAGAAAAATCTTAGTTCTAAAAAAAATGATGAAAACCCTTCCTGATCCCCTTTATCTTTCCCTTAGTTAGTTCAAAAATGGTCAATTAATTGCAACCAGGAATTTCTTTTAAGCTCTCCAAATGTCACTCATCTTGGGTAAATGGACACTTCCATATTTGAAAGGTCTTTTGATGTGTTCATAAGAAAGGTTTTGTAGGATTTTCTTCAAAACATCCTCAAGTTGGTAAAGTCGAAACCTCCATTTATTTATTCATTTATTTAACACATGCATTGAGTTCTTTCTAAGTGACAAGCACTGTGCTACAGGGAAGTTGGGGGACACTAAGACAAAGCGTACATATAATTATTTCATTGTAAGTGCTGAGGGTGGTCACCTAAACTGTTCATTTGCATAGTAAAAGGGATAGGAATTTCTTTAAGTCCCATATTATGGAGATAGTCTGGGTTCAGGGATTTTTTAACTCAGCAAAGTAAGTATAAGGAGAAAATGATTGAATGAAGTTAAGTTTGGCTGATTCTGTCTGTTCTTTGTAAGATATACTTCCTTTCCTGGATATTTTATAATCCCTTTTTATACCACCCCTAATCTCCAATCTACCTTATAAACAGAACCTCCTCAATCTCTCTGTTATTGTATATGGGGTATAAATAGTGATGGAAGGAGACTTGACTTGAGGTGGTGAACACAAAATACAATATACAGATAATGTATTATACAATTGCACAACTGAAACCTATATAATTTTATTAACCAATGTCACCCCAATAAGTTCAATTAAAAATATTTTCTATATTCCTGTTCGCTTTCTATTTTCCACATGACAGGTATGGGAACTCATGGAAAAAATCCCTTGAGTGTTGAAGACAGACAAGGTAAGATAATGTACTAGTCATGATTTTCCAGAAAAACAGAACCAATAGGATATAGAGTTTTACAGATATATTTTATATATAATACATATAATTATATATATTACAGATATAATTTTAAAATTGCTCACATTATTATGGAGGCTAACAAGTCTAAATCTTCAAGGAATACCAGTAGGCTGGAGATCCAGGAAAGGCAATGGTTCAGTTTGAGTGCAAAGGTCATCTGCTGTAGAATTAGGAATAGCTGATGTTGCAGATGAAGGCTGTCTGCTGGAGAATTCTTTCTTATTCTAGGAAAGCCAGTCTTTTTGTCTTCACCTGATTGGATTAGGCTCATCCACATAATGGAGGACAATCTGCTTTACTTAAATTCACCGATTTAAATATTAATCTCATCCAAAACACCCTCACAGAAATGCCCAGAATAATGTTTGATCAAGTATCTGGCTTAGTCAAACTGACACATAAAATTAACCATCATAGATAGAAAGCCCTATACTAACACAATTTTTTTATTCTTTGTAGCATCTTTCCCTGTAAATGTGTTTATAAATATCCCTCTCCATTTTATCTCCACTTCATAAAGTTATGGAAAAAATACAGACATGTGACTAGTTAACAGCTTAAATATTATAGGTTCAGCCTTGTTTTATTGGCTATCATTCTTCATGTATTGTCATATAATATAAATATATTTTTAAATGCAAAGATGTTAACTCTAAAACTGTTTCCAAAATCTATAACTTTAGTGCTGCAATTAAAAAAAAAAAGAAAGGAAAATCTCTTTAATACCTGAAAAGTAACAGGTTCCCCACAAGTCCCAATCTTCTATTTTGAAATTAAGAAAATGCCTGTGGCTCAAAGAGCCACTGACCTACTTCATTACTTGATGCTCTACATAAATCATGGACACTCCCTGCTTTCAAAATAGCAAGCTGGCTTTGAGGAAAAGCAGCACACCACTGCAAGAACGTTGCACCACATATATTTCATCTGCAAGTGCAATTGATCTTTTTTAAATAAGGGAGCAAATAATCATGATTTTTATTTACTTTGTAGCTACTGATGGTCTTATGACATTGACTTCAAATGAAATTGCACACCATGATCATTAACTGCAACTTATAGATTTTTAGCAATGTCATAAATATAGTAACTATGCAATAAATATTTGTTAAATTGACACTGTTTTTCAACAGAGTTAAAAAATGAATAATTATAATACAGATATGTATAGGATAATTCATTTAACCAATATGTATATATATATATATACACACACACACACACATATATATATACACACACATACACATATATACACACACACACACACACACATATATATATATATATATATATATATATATATATATATATATTATGGCTGAGTACTTATTATGTAAGAAGCTCCACTGAGAACACAAAAATTACTAAGTAATTATTTCTGGCTAAAGAGGTCCAGAGCTTACTACACAAGAGAGACAAACCAATAATGAATTAAAATAACAATGTGAGAGATGACATACTAAGATATCTACTAAGAGCTATCAAAGCAAAGAGGAATGGCTTTCCCTCAACTGCCTTATTTGAACCATCATCCTATACATCATACCTAAAATATTGTCACAAAGGATATCTAGTGGTTGTATTCCAAAGTTAATACAATGATAGATCAACCAATAGATATGAGGCAACTAGAAAAGATACTGAGTGCTGATACTGAAGTAATCAGTGATTTGAAAGTTGAATACCACTAAATTATTTTTTCATCTCAACAACTTTGAACTAAGAATAAGTCAATATCAGAGTTGCAATCACATGCTCTTTCACTACTAAGTACACTGTAACCTACTTAAGAGCTACGTTGCATCGCTCCCTAATTAATAACTTCATATTCTGTGAGCAACAATAAACTCCTCCCTTGCCATATATAGTGCCAACTTTCACATGATCCAAATTTCCAATTAAAAGGGGTGTAAGACCCAGCAGAAAACTGTTCTCATTTGAGGCAAAGGATGACATACCAAGTGATTAGAGACCATTGTTGGTCACAGATTGATATTTGTAACAGGAGACATTACATATACCCTATTCACCTACTATTCTAGTTAGGAATTTTTTTCAGATATGATAGCTAGACATATAAAATCTTGAGCTAGAAATGTTTCTTAAAACGGACTCATTATACAGATGAAGATTCAGAAGCCAAAGTGACTTGCTCCAAATGGCAAGAAATTAGGAAGTCAGAACTATAAGTTCTATATTCCCTTACTCTTTCAATTATTTAATTCTCCTTACTGGAGCATTGATAGGGATATTAACATCCTGATGGCAGCATTAACAACTATCACTTGAATTGTCTAAAATCCAGAATGAATTTATAACTAAATTGTTTTTATTTCAACAGTTATGTTGCACATTAAACCACAGTCTCCTGAAAGAAACTGGGAATATTGGAACTGATCTCTAGACATCATGCAATGGTTAGACTGCATGAAATGTGCAAGAGCTCTGAGAGAAACACTATCTCTTAAAAATCTTGGACTCCTTGAAGACAAAAAAATGTGTGTCATTCACTTTTTATCCACAGTGTGCAGCAATGCCTGGCAATAGACATGGGTGTTTAGTAAAGCCTTGTATTCCAAATGGATAGCTCTATGTAGATCTTCAAAAACAACACTGGATAGTAGTAATAATCATACAAATGTATCATAGATATGGAGCACCTCCCTGAAGGTTGCAGTATGTACAATAAAAAGGGGAGTTGCTGGCATTCACTCTATTGAGTGATAACAACAGACCATACCTCATTGATTTGACAGTTGGTGGCCTTATTAAAAAAAGAGATGTGTCTCAAACCAAGCAATTTGTTAATTTCTCTCTTTTTTTCAGATCTGCTTTAAAATTCACATTTGCCTACCCTTTACATAACCCTTATCTTTTGTCATGAATTTCATGAGCATGTGAAACTTTTTGCCTTTTAGCTCAAAATGAATCTTTCCTTAAATAAACACTGGAAAGAGAGGGAAAAAGGAAGAAAAAGAGAGGATGAAAGAATATGAGAGAGAGAGATTAACCACCTCCAAATAAAACATTGGCACTGATTTACATCTCTAGGAATAAAGTGCTACTACTCAAAGAACCATGAAAATTTGGCCAAATTTAGAATAAGACAAGTAGAAGTCAACCAGCTCCTGGAGCTTAATTGCTCATCATACTGTGTACCCAACTGTCCAAATCTTCAAGGGGGTCCCTGAAGTAAATAAGGAGAAAATACGCTGCCATTATCAATTGCATTAAAACTCTGGGTTGTGCCTGACATTACATCATAAGTACTTATTAGATATTTGGCAACAGGAGCTAATGTCAATGGAAAAAAAAACACACCTGACATTATGATTAAAAATCAAGATTTGAAAGACATTTAATGTCATGGAAAAATCTTTATAATATACTAGAGGCCTGATGCACAACGATTCGTGCAAGAATGGGCCTTCCTTCCCCTGGCTGCCAGCACCGCCTTCGCTCTGGCCAGAGCCACCTTTCCGCCTTCCCACACTGCCCAGAGGCCCTAAGCGGCTGGGACAGTGCAGAAAGCCTGCATCCTGCCCCTGGCCGCTCTGCACCTGCATATGCAAATTAACTCACATCTTTGTTGGGTTAATTTGCATACTCACTCCTGATTGGCTGGTGGGCATCACGAAGATATGGTCAATTTGCATCTTTCTCTTTTATTAGTGTAGATTGTAACATGAAAAAGCAAGGTGGTCCCAGTTGTATGTAAAAGTGTGTGTGTGTATGTGTGTGTGTGTGTGTGTGTGTGTTGTGCTCCAGTTATCTACTACTGTGTAAAAAAGCTCTATAAAACTTTGTAGCTTGACACAACACCTTTTTTTAATTTTATTGTTTAAAGTATTACAAATAGTAGTACATATGTCTCCTTTTTTTCCCATTGACCTCCCCCTGACCTCCCCTACCCCCCAGCACATGCCCTCATCCACCCCCCCACGTGTCTTGCATCCATTGGTTATGTTTATATGCGTGCATACAAGTCCTTTGGTTGATCTCTTACCCCCTCAACCCTCCCCAGCTTTCCCACTGTAGTTTGACAGTCTGATCAATGCTTCTTTGCCTCTGTATCTATTTTGGTTCATCAGTTTATGATGTTCTTTATAGTTCACAAATGAGTGAGATCATGTGGTATTTTTCTTTCACTGACTGGCTTATTTCACTTAGCATAATGCTCTCCAGCTCCACCCATGCTGTTGCAAATGGTAAGAGTTCCTTCTTTTTTATAGCAGCGTAGTATTCCATTGTGTAGATGTACCACAGTTTTCTAATTCACTTATCTGCTGATGGGCATTTAGGCTGTTTCCAAATCTTAGCTATGGTGAATTGTGCTGCTATGAACATAGGGGTGCATATATCCTTTCTGATTGGTGTTTCTAGTTTCTTGGGGTATATTCCTAGAAGTGGTATTACTGGGTCAAATGCAGTTCCATTTTTAATTTTTGAGGAAACTCCATACTGTTCTCCACAGTGGCTGCACCAGTCTGCATTCCCACCAGCAGTGCATGAGGTTTCCTTTTTCTCCACATCCTCACCAGCACTTGTCATTTGTTGATTTCTTGATGATAGCCATTCTGACAGGTGTGAGATGGTACCTCATTGTTGTTTTGATTTGCATCTCTCAGATGATTAGTGACTTTGAGCATGTTTTCATATATCTCTTGGCTTTCTGTATGTCCTCTTTTGAAAAGTGTCTATTTAGTTCCTTTGCCCATTTTTTTATGGGATTGTTTATCTTTCTTTTGTTAAGTTGTATGAGTTCCCTGTAAATTTTGGAGATTAAACCATCAACAAAACAACAAGAAAGCCCACTGCATGGGAGAACATATTTGTCAATGTTATCTCCAATAAGAGTTTAATCTCCAAAATTTACAACACCTTTTTATATTGCTCATGTATCTGCAATTTGGTCAGGGCTCAGTGGGAACAGCTCCTCTCTCTTCTACATGGTGCTGACTGTGGCAGCTTGAATGAAGGCTGGGCCTGGAATCCTCTGAAGACTCACTCAGTCACATGTCTGGGTTTTTTATGCTGGCTGTTGGCTAGGAGTCTTGGTTCCTCTCCATGCGAGTATCTCCATTTGGTATTTTCATAAAGGTCCATTTGGGCTTCCTCACATTGTGGTGACTGAATGGAAGGGCAAGCATCTCAAAAGAGAAAAAGCCAAAAAGCAGCTGAATTTTATTCTCTACTTGACCTTGTAAATCACATAGCAACTCCCAACATAGTCCCAAGCCCACTCAGATTCAGAAGAAGGAGCGAAAATTGCTCAATGGAAGAGTGTCAATGTCACCTTGCAAAATCTATAATCAAATCATGCAAGTCTAGCCTGACAAAAAGTCTAATCTAAATTAGCAAAAAAGATCAATTGCATTATAGAATTTTTATAAGCTATTTTTATTTTTTATAATTTTTTAAATGGAGATTTTTTTTTTAACTTTAAAAACATGCTGGGATTACTGCAAGATTAAGCAGGTTTTGCCAAGTAGAGTTAGAGATCTGTTTTTCATCAGTACATATGAAATTAGCAAATACATTGTGTATATGGAAATAATGATTTCTCTTAAAAAAAATAGTTGATCTAGAGAATAATTCTTCTTACAGAGAGAATTAAATGATAAAGTTCATTCCAATTTATGTCCAAATTTGCGAGAGCCAAAAATTCATAATTGTTCAAGTCTTCAGAACTATCAGAAATGTGCTCTATTTCCCTGGGGCTCTTTAGAAATGGGTTGGGGAAGGCATTAGAGATCAGGTGTCTGGCTTTCTCTGGAAGGCAGCTGCTAGGATGTCCCAAATGGCCTCTGATGGTAGTCACACCTGTGTAATCCTCTTCTCCTATTTGAGTGGGGACTAGATTTGTAGTTGCTTCTAACAAATAGAATATGGGAACAATGGAATGTCACTCCTGAAATTAGGTTCTGTCCCCTCTCTTGCTCACCCTGAGGGAAGCAGCTGCCATGTTCTGAGCTGCTCTATAAGGAGGCCCAGGTGGCCAGGAACTAAGGGAGGCCTCTGCCATCAACCAATGGGGAACAGAGATCTTCAGTCAAATGTCCCATAAAGAACAGAATCCTCACAAGAACCACGTGAGTAAATGTGCATTCTTCCCCAACTGAGCCTTTAGGTGAGATGCAGCCCTGATTGTCAGCTTTACTGTAAATACTTACTCAAGAAAAAAATACTCAACTGTGCCTGTCCTAGATTCATGACCCATAGAAACTGCGACATAATACATGTGTGGCTTTTTAATATGTTTTATTGATTTTAGAGAGAGGGGAAGTGAAAGGGAGAGAGAGAAACATTTATGTGAGAGAAAAACATCAATTATTTGCCTCCAGTATGCACACAAACAGGGGACTGAACCTGCAACCTGGGCATGTTCCCTGACCAGGAATCATAATGGCAACCTGTCAGTGCTCAGGTCAAGCTCAACATACTTAGCCACATCAGCCAGGTCCATGTGTATTGTTTCATGCCACTAAGTTTTGGAGCAATTTGTTATATAGCAGTAGATAATGTTTGGACTGAATTGTGTCCCTCAAAATTCACATGTTGAAGCCCTAATCCCTGGGATCTCAGAAGGTGGCATTACTTGAAGACAGTGTCAGTAAAGAGGTGATTAAGTTAAAATGAGGCCATTAGAATGGGGCCTGATTCAATCTGATTGGTGCCCTTATAAGAGACACCAGAGATGCACATAACGGAGAGAGGTGGTTATCTGTAAGTCAAGGAGAAAGGTCTCAGGGGAAACCAAATCAGCTGACATCTTGATCTCAGACTTCCAGCCTGCAGAACTGTAAGAAATAAATTTCTGTTGTTTAAGCCACCCAGTCCATGGTATTTTGTGGTAGAAGATCCTACAGCAAACTAATAGAGATAATTAGCACACTTTCCTTTTCTATATGTGGCATGGTAAAGCACCTTACTTCAAGTCAACTGGCTGGTTAGCAGTAGAGCATTATACCACATGAGTGATTGTCATCATATTACTGGATCTCCAGTCACCAATGGTTTTTGTTTTCTGTTCTTTGTTTTTGAGTCTGCCTGTCTACCTTCACTGGCCCAAAAAAAGGCAAAAGTAGGAGTTTACATTATAGAAAGAAAAAAAATGGTCTAATATTGAATGTTCTAAAAACCCAACTCCCCAATGGCATGTAGGTTATAGACTATATAGGGTAAAAATGACAAGACATTGTGGGTTAGTGGTTCAAGGTTTTTCTGGGAGCTGATTGGTTGGAGGTGAGGTAAGGGTAATGAATCATTTATTTAGGTCTTGAGAACAGTTCTGAGGTCTTTCCTGGGTCCCTCTGTCTAGTCCCATGGGAAAGTAGCCAGGGGGTTACTGTACCTTAGGGCTTAGGAGCTGAAACATAACTTAGGTCAAGATGTTATCTTTAGTCTGCCAGAAGTCCAGACCTTGTGACCATTAGTCAGATCCAGGTTACTGTCCTCTGCTGCCTCAGGGATTGTTGATTATCTAGGGGAAAGGCTAGGTCTCTTGAGGAAGGGGGAAGGGAGAGAGACAGAGGAAGAGAGAGAGAGAGAGAGAGAGAGAGAGAGATGATTTCCAGAGCTAAGATTTAAAACTAAGTTTAATCAAAGTCATAGGGACCCTCAATTTCAATTGCCAGCTAGTCTCTCTGGGCTTTAATCACCTCATCGATAAAATGAAAGCTTAGGCTAGACCAGAGGTGGGGAACCTTTTTTCTGCCAAGGGCCATTTGGATATTTATAACATCATTCAAGGGCCATACAAAATCATCAACTTAAAAATTAGCCTGCTATATTTGGTCAAACATTTAATTAACTCACCCCTAATGCCTTAGCAGGACCAGACTAAATGATTTTGCGGGCCATACCTGACATTCCCCACCTTTGGAATAGACCAAGGATGGCAAACTACATAGGCCAAATCTGGCTTGGTGCCTATTTGTGTAAATAAAGTTTTATTGGAAGACTATCATGTTCATTCATTTACTTGTGTCTTTTGCTGTTTTCCCATTACAACAGTGGAATTGAGTAGTTGTATCAGAGACCATATACCTGGCAGAGTTTACTATATGGTTCTTTACAGATAAAGATTGCTTGCTGACTCTTGGACTCAGCAAGCTCCAAGAAATCAAGTGTTAAAATTTCACAACTGTAGGACTCTAGAACCGAGAACCCCTGCCATCAAATACAACTGTCTTCACATTAGACCAGGGATTCTCAGAGGATGGTCCCTGGACCAGCAGTGCCAGCACCACCTGGACACTTGCTAGAAATGCACATTATCAGACCTATTGAATCAGAAATTACTGGGGTGAGGCCCGAAGATCTGTGTTTTAGGAAACCATCTACACACTGATGAAAACCACAGTATTAGATTACTCTCCCAACTCACATTTTCACATTAAAGACAAGAGAAGAATTGCTTTACTCTTAAAAAAAGAAAGGACAGACCAAAATAGTGCCTCAAAAAAAAGCAAGAGAGAGAGAGAGCATTTTTAAAGGCCATAATTCACTCTTCCTTGATTAGAATGAAAACTGGAGGTGATATTAAATAATAAGGATGGTAATATGATCTCTGTCATTTATCTTTGGTTGTGGACTTAGTAAAAAACCACAGCTGTCACACCGTGTGTTTACTTCAGCAGCTAGTTAGAACTGTCCTCACAACCTGGCAGTGTTGGCTCCTGGAGGAACAAGCATTTGGTGTTGTATACTTGACAAGCTAAACAAGAGCACATTCAAAATGGTCTTTCCGAGACCTAGAAAATAAAATCTCATTTTGATTTATATATTAGGATTTACACCCCCCCCAAAAAAAAAAATTAGGGCATTAAATATATTTTCTAAATGTAAAAGCTTACAGGGGAAAAAAAAGAAAGAAAGAAAGAAAGAAGGAAAGAAAGGAAAGAAAAAAGAAACAGGAAATGGTGACGCCCACACACTCAAAAGAGGAATCCCAGGACCAAACCCCATTTCCTGCCCCACAAGGTAACAGAAACGTCTTTTCTTTATCTAAAATCCAGTTCCTGTGACACTCAGAGTCAAGAGCTGAGCCTACATGTTGGTTCAGGGTGGGCAAAGAATTTTACTTCTTTCTTCTTTTCCTTGAAAAAAAACACAGAACTAGAGCAAATCTCCAACCTTCTCCTTATGCATGAAAAAGAAGGAGGAAGGCCCATCTTCCATTACTGTCTGCAAAGCTCGGGGCCCCTGCTCCAGTTTTGCTCACCCACCCAAGTGACCTTGCTTGGCCTGTGTGTCCCCTGGAATCTCTACCACCAGTGCTGACTAGGGAGGAGTGAGTCCATGTTTTGCATAAAGACCCAATCCTGCTGTGTTTTCATCAGACACAGAAATCAATGAGGCACAACCAGTACCATCAGATCATTTTACTTTTAGGCCTGATGTATATACAAATGCAAATTACAGTTTTGTAATTATCTGCTCACTTGGGAATGTGAAGACAGCCATGCTGTATCACTTGGGAAAATAGGCTTTTATTTTAGTTGTGATTTGACATGGGGGTGGTTTTCCAACATCAGAGTCCTAAGGTTCTATATGGAATATGGTGTTCTAATCAATATATTGATGGGGACCTGAATAACTCAGATCAACTTCCAAGTCCCAAATAAGGAAACAAGTGTCAAATTACTTGGTTTTTCTTTTTCATATCTGCCTCTCTGGGAGGGTTGGTTTGCTCTAGAGAAGGTTTAGGGGTATTTGCTAATTATATGACCATTTCTTCTTGCAAATATAGGTACCAAGAGATGCAGTCTCTCCTAAAGGGGAAATTAGCAGGAAGGTTGGCTAGTGATCGAGTTGCTACTTGGGAACTCTCAGGCAGATGCTGGGAGTGTGAGCTCGCACTCAGCTCCACAATAGTTTGTATTACCCTGTGTAGCGTTCACAGTGTGAGGTTCTCTGATGATCCTCTCCCCCAGAAAGATTAATGCGCAGCCCCTGAATGTAAGATGGTGCAATTACTGTTGAAAAGTTTGGCAGTTTCTTACAATATTAAACATGTATCTACCTTTTGATCCATCTATTCCACTCCTGGGCATTTACCCAAATGAAAGCATATGTCTATACAAAGACTTGTATGTGAATGTCCATAGCAACTTTATAATAGCCAAAAATTGGAAACAACTTTAATGTCCATCAGTAGGTGAATGGATAAACAAATTGTGGTAAGTCCATACAATGGAACACCCACAGCAACAAAAAGGAATGGACTATTAATATGCCCCACACACAGATGAATCTCAAAATCATTATGCTGAGTGAAAGAAGTCAGAAAAATAAGAGTACAACACTATATAATTCTATTTATATGAAACTCCAGAAACTGTAAACTAAGCTATAGTGATGGAAGCAGGTCACTGGTTGGGAGTGAGGGTGGGGTGGGAGGAGAGGTAGGGGCAGAAGGAGGGAGGAGTTAGAAAAGCACATGAGGGGGACTGGAAGAGTTGGATATGTTCACTATTTTGATTGTGGTGATGGTTTCATGAGTGTACATATATGCCAAAACTTGCCAAACTGTACACTGTGAACATGCAATTTATTGCATGTGAGCTATATCTTCATAGCATTTTGAGATGTGATTCCTATCTTATTTTCACTGGAGAGACAAAATATGCTGCAGATTGGAACTGTGTGGTACATTGACGGCGTACTTTGAGAAGGCAGATGAGGTAACACTTTGGTACCATGAACCTTTGTAGGTTAGAAATCAGATCCCCTCACTCTGAGTTTTCCATCCCAACCCCAAGCCCACCTGTCCACCAGGACACCCTGTCATCCATGTCTCCAGTTTCCAATTCTATGTTACCTTCTCTCCAGAAGGTAACTGGCCAAGGCAAGACATCCTTTCCTTTCTGTGAAATCAAAGAGGACAAACCCAAGGTTAGAGGTCAAGAACAGAAATGCCGAAGGCCCCTGCACACCACAGAAACCAGTCTTTGGCAGGGATTTGGCTTGAACTGAGTAATGGGGGCCTTCTGAGTGGGTTTAGTCTGATCTCAGAAGAGACCACAGGTTGAGAGGAGGAAAAAACACCTGGGTAGAAACAGACTCTCGTCCTTCCTGACCTCACAGGAAAGCCCCCTGCTTCTCACAGCCACCTCAACCACAGGCAGGCATTCAGCAGGAAAATGCCAATATGTGCTAAGCAGCAGGTTAGCTGTAGTTACTCATTTTGCACACTCAACTACTGGGGACAACAAGTATTGTACCTTCTGACAGCCTCTGAATTAATGCTTCTATCTCCAGCCTATTTGTTGTCCCAGCGATAACCTCCTGCCTTTCACCTCTTGCTACTCTGTGGCTCCCATCCCAGAAGAGCCCCAAACAAGCCCAGGTTGCTTATTTCTCAGTCTTGGATACCATGAGATGATGAGTTTTTTATACAGGTTCTATCTGAGATGAAGAGAACAAGATGCTCATGGACTTCCATGGTGCTCAGTCCCCAGGAGACGTTTGCCAACATCTGGGACCTTTTTGGTTGTCACAGCTGGGAGTGGAAGGTGCTATTGGATCTAGTGGGTAGAGGTCAGAGATGTGCTAAACATCCTGTAATGCACAGGACAGTCCCCCACCTACACACACACACACACACACACACACACACACACACACACACACACACACACCAAAAGTTATCTGGCCCAAATGTCAGTGGTGAAGAGGTTGAGAAATTCTGCTATATAACAAAAAGTTGTGTCTTTATGGGGACTTGCCAAATTTATGGGAAAGTAAGCCATCCCCATTTTAAATGAAGCTTTCAGAATGTGGTGATAGGCAAGACATCTAAGTTTTCTGCCTTGATTTCCCATGTCTGCAAAATGGGAATGATCCTATGTCATTTATTCCTCTTCTCCCAGTCTTCCTCCCAGCGAGCGGCTAATGAATGTTTGCCAAGTGCTTTGAAGATTCTAATTACTGTTATCCCTGGTCTATCAGTTCAAGATTGCAGAGCACCTGGGAGCCCTGCAGACGGGAGATACTGGGCAAACGGAGCCAGTCCTGTCACTGTGGTTACCATTTATCCCTCTCAGAGGGCAGTATCAAGCCCTTAGGCTTGAATTACTCAAATCAACTTTAGAATCTGCTGAAGGAAAGCAAGGGTTCTCACAATTAAATCACAGCTTTTCCCAAAGTCAGGGACTTCAGTTGAGGGCTTCCAGTTGGCAGCTAGCAAGATTCAAAAACCTTAGCATGTGATGAGCATTCAATAAATCTTTGTTGGTTGCCTGCTTGGTGCACAATTCAGCTAAAATGTGTAATAAAATTGGAGATATTAAAACCTAAATTTCAGAATTGCCATTGGGATGACATATATTTAAAAAAAAAAAAATTCCAGGAGCTCACATATAGTAAGCACTACCCTTTAAAAAAATAAGTTTAAAATGTAAAGTCCGCTGGATGACTATCAAGCTATGCTAGTCCCTCAGAAAGTTCTTGCCACACAGAGGATAACCTGATGTTTGACACCAAATATATCTGCCTAAAGCGAAGATGGTCCTCTGCAGCTCTCTTTACTTTTCGTCACCACTTCCTGATCCTGAGATCTCTCTATTTAGAAACAATTGCAGCCTTAAGTTCACAGGTCTGAGGAATCTACCTATAAAACTACACTGAGCACAGGCTGCATAAACCAGCACAGGGAGAGTGCCGTGAGAGGCCGAGAATGCGAAGACATGGCATCTGTCACCACGAAGGTCCACCTGACCCCAAGAAATCAGGGCTAGCGTCAGGTGGCAGCAAACTCACAATGCGGGGCATGCGGAACTGCTTATGTCAGTGGCATAGAAATTCAGAGAACAGGACCTGGAAGGGGACAGGCAGGTGTCCTGGATATGGTGGGACGTAATCAGGTCTGGAAGCACAGGTAGGAATTCTGGAAAACAATGCTAAAAAAAAAAAGCAGCTTAAGCCTTCCTTCTCACTTCTCTACCAACTGCAAGGCGATTTTTCTGGTTTTCCAGGCAAAATTGTACTTCAAAGATAAAGGCCCTGAGGTCTGGCTTGGGTTTTATGTTTCCTTGGTTGGCTGCATGGCTGGAGACAGCAGCCCGGGACCCCTGGAGCTTGTCAACTATCAAGAGGAGACCAAAGAGGACTGGTTCTCACACTTGCACCTGCATAGAGTCCGCTGGAGGGCCTGGTGAAACACAGATTGGTGGGCCTGCAATGGCATTTTTTATTCAGAACTGGGGCTTGAGAACCTGTATTCCAACCAGTTCCAGGTGATGCTGATGTTGCTGGCTTGGGGAATTCATTTGAAGAACCACTGGATGAGAGTACTTCTACCTTAGAGCAAACACAACACCTCTTTGGGGGAAATATACAAAATGCACACCCAACGGACTGGTCAGGAGCATCAGCTTTGGGGGGAAGCTGAACATCATAGCCTATGCAGTTATGACATCATTTTACTAGTTGTTCATCAGGCACTCAGGACGTCTCAAACTCCTGGCTCCATTAAACAAGTCATTCTTGAACCTCTGCCATGTACCAGAGGCTTTGCAGTGATGTCATCTCATTGACATTTTCATCCCAATTTAGGGGGGGGGTCAGTTAAATGATGCTGAAATGCTTCTTTGAGTTGATATAAAGGAAAGGAGATAGACAGGAATCTAACAAGAGATTTTAAAGACACACACACACCCCACACACGCCTACAACCCTGAAGTGACCTAGCACAGGAAGGGGTGGAGGCCAGAAAAAGGGACCAAAGAGAAAAACAAAGCAAGACAGACAACAGATAAACTACCTTGCGGTTAGGTCCAAAGCATGGGAATTGAATCAATTCTGGGAAGTGGTAACCTCCCAGGTCCACCTGATTCTCATCTTACACATTTTTTTCCCTAGCATTTTCTTCATTTTTAAAGTCGCTTCACAGTCATACCACCTTCCACTGCATGTGATATTTTCCAGCACTTTCTATTGAGTTCCTGTGGAAGAGATATTTTTTTCACCCATGGCAGATATGTGTTCATCTTTGCAATGAAGACCAGAGCTATTTCTGCCAGCAGCACCATTTTTCATTTCCTTTTAATGAGTGAAGCTGAAAAATAAGTTCACCAGCTGAAACTTCAGGGAAATTTGAGATGGCAAATGCCATTATTAACTCCGCTGAAATGTATTATTAATAATAATGCTTAGCTCTGGTGTAGCATTTTCTGGCTTCAAAGCCATTTACAAACATCAACTAATTAATCCTTACCTCAGCACGATGGAGTAATTAAGTATTATTATCCCATTTTACAGAAGGGGAAACTGAGGCACCCAGCGGTTAAGCGCTTGCCCAAGGCCACAGAAAGGATAGGATATGCTCTCAGAGTCACAAGCCTCCTGTGGCTTTCCCTGGTGCATTTAAAAGGTCTCACACCTGGGAAAAATGAAGCTTGCCCAGGAACCACACCTCCAAAAACAAAGATGGATGGAGAAAGCTGGGCCCCTGCTTTCCATAGCATCTGGCTCAAATGATCAGAATTTAATTTTTCTTTAGTGTGTTCCTTCCTCATTAACTTTTTAAAAAGCATGCTGACTTCGGGGAAATGCCAAAGCATTTTAATGATGTATGAAATAAAAAGCAAATAAATAAAACCTCCTGCCCACACAGAGAGAATACAAGCCTGCTGTTCGGACGCGTGCTTTTCATCCCTCTCTCCTATAGGCAGCCGCTCTGTGCCATGTAGCTCAGCTGCAGCCAGAAAAAAATTTTTTTAAGGGGAAAAAAAAATGAGTATCGAAACTTAGCAGGCTCGGCCAAAAGAGGAGAACTTGGTCTTAATTGCCTTTTTACAAATCCTGTTCTCATTTCCATTTCCCTGAACTTTTCTCAGAGCCGCCAGCCCCACCACAAAAGTTCATGTAGTCTTTTCTTACATTTTGCCTAATTCCTCTCATTCTCCCTTTGGTCTTCAAAGCTTTCCTCCACAGGAAAGGTTAAGTGGGTGGGTATGAGTGCTGGCCTTTTCTACGTCTCCCTCACCCTCAGTCCACAGGCCTGTGGTTGTTCATAAAGATCTGAGACAGACTGAAAGCACCAACGTGTCATAATGTGACAGACGTCCGAGGTCCCTTTTGAGCTGGTGGCAAATGTCTCCCTGGCTTCCAGGGGCCGCTTTCTGCACCTGTCTGTGCCGGGGTGCGCAAGAGCTTGGCTGGTGCCTTTTCTCTTGTTTCAACTGCCTGCTGATGGCAGACGGAGGGAGGCAAGGGCGGGAGACAGATCCCTACGCCCCTCCTGCCCGGTAGGAGAGCCTGCTTGAGGCTGCACTCCCAGCTTCACCCTGTCTTGCTGCAGGAACCACATTGGCACCATTTGTAAATCTCTTCCCTACTGTTCCTCTGTTCTCTGCGAGTTCATGTGGAAGTTACCTCAATGAGACAATGTTCCTTTGGTTTTAATATGATTATTTCTATTTCCTCTCATTAAATCTGAAAGTATCTCTTAGAGTTCCCAAAGAAAAAGGTAACAAGTTTTGAAGTTTTCTGGTGGATGAAGTATACTTTGAAACATGCTGTGCAGTAGATATGAGAAGTTCTAGTCTTTTTTTTTTTTTTTTCTCTATCTGAGTATGCTAGGTTTCGACAAGTTTATGGCAGGACAAAAGGAGAAAAAGATTTGCTCCACGGAGACACTAATCTTTCTTGAACTTCAGGATATCTTCTTCTCCCTACCCTTCCAAACATGCCTTGGTTCTCTTGTCTACAAAATGGAGTCACTGGTGAGAACCTACCTACCTAAGGTTTCGTGCAGTTCTAACAGTCGATGATTCTATGAAAAACCTCCAAGGTGGAACATGCTTTCCCCCTTCTTCTAAACCTTTACGCTGATCTTTGCTCTCAAGCACGGCTTTGCCCTGAAGTGATAGTCTTTCTCCTCACTGAGTATTCCCTAATGATAGTAACAATAATCATCAAGGGAAGACCTGATAACCGTGGGGTACAAATGCCCCTTGTGCCTGGCCCCGGCCAGCCTCCCCTCCCAATGTTCCCAGCCTCCCCTCACACACCACACTTGCTCCCACTCCCCCTGCAGCCTCTCCCACTGAGCAAGGCCTGCTGCCTTGTTTCCAGGTTCCTCTCAGGTGTATTCTTCAGGAAGCTTCCTCTTCACCGCTGGCAGTTGAGCTTCTCCCCTTGCACATCAGGCTTCACTGTCTTAGCCCAACCCCAGTACATGGAAAGTGTTTGCACATCTGTCAGTCACTGGGCAACCAGCTCCTCTAGAGCAGAGCTAGAGCTTATCCATTTCATCATCCTAATACCTGGCACTGTGCCCACACGTAGTAGGTATGTTTCTTTCATCTAAGTCAGTAAATGTTTATTTAACCTTGGCACAACTGAACAATTAATTGATTAGATCCTGCTTTAGACTAAGAGGGGTATCACCAAGGCCCATCTTATCCCATCCCATCTATCTTCCTTCATTCACACCTTCTCCCTACATTGAACGTTCCCAAACCAGCTGATCACTGATCATCTGATGAGATTTTACAATACAGATTCCTAGGCTCTTGCACAGAAATCTTAAAAACCTTCCCCTGTGTAATTTGGAAACATCAGCCAGGTGTTGGAATCACGGCTGAAGTTTGGTCAGAGAAATCTGACACTACGTGAAAATGGTGCTTCAGGAGACATGGAAACAAAACAGTAACATAAAGTGCTGGACAAGCCATGGCCAGAGGGAAGGGGAAGGGCGGCGGGAGCGGGGGGGAATCTGGTTATGAGCACTGGAATTTTAGCTTTTTAGCACAAACAACTTCAAGCAAAATAAATTGAGATGAAGGCTTACTGCAAAAATCCAGAGCACCTGTCAAGTCTTTTCTTTCACGAAGAAGAAGGGGGGGGGTGGGTAGCAGGTCTCTTTAACTGAAGCTACAAACTTGAGTCTTTGGTAAATGCCAAAATATCTTCGATAACACATTTACACACCTATAAAAACAAAAAGTTTGGTCAGAATTGCCAATAAATGATTTGGAGCCTGTATGAAAGCCATACAGCTGCAAAAACATAGAATGTAATCTTGAATTTTTAGAGCAACTGTTTCAGAAAAAAAAAAAAAAAGCCAGTTACGGAATCTAAATAAAATGACTTTTTATGTTATTGGTAAAAAATAAGATCGTCTTTGACTTTTTATCTTATGTGTGCAAAACTGAGTGACAACATGGATGAATACTATAAATGTACCATAGGAGGAGAGAAAAAGAGTTTGTGATTGGGGCTGGGGGTGAGAAAAGACTGGAGTTGCAAGTGAGTTGAGCATTTTTCTGGCTGAGCCTCTAGCCTGACACCATGCAGAACTTTTGCTGTGAGCACGGATGCAGATGAGAGAGAAAATAAGAAAGATGTGACTATTGCAGAGCCATTGCAAGAAGAATGTCTCACGCCATTCTGACAAACCAAGTCAAGGATGAGCAGAGAAGGGATTTATTAGGAGATAAATGGACGTGCTAACGTCCGCGGTCCTACCCACTGGCCACGCTCAGGTCTGGGAAGCTGTTCGCAGCTGTCACATGTGTCATTCCTCCCCGTTTCTGACCCTGCTGGAAGGGCTTGTTTGTTGAGTTTTTCCCCCTGGGCACAGCAAGAAGTTGCTCTGTTGTAATTCCAGTTCCAGTGAGCTTGGTACATCCTTAACAGTTCTTGTGTTATTAACTTAGTGACTAACTGAGAGGTGTTCGGCTTTTGAAACCATGCCACAGCTTCTCTCTCATCTCTGGGTGACGTCAGCCCCATAAATGGGGAAGCTGGAGGGAACAATAGAGATTTCAGTGGTAACATTTAATGAGGTGGACCCTTATTTTCCCCAGATTTAAAATGACCTCCACGCACTGAGCGAATTTAGAATATGGACTTAGATTTAGAGTCATTTTGGTGCTTCCACTTTGAAATTCTCTGGGGGGGGGGGGGGGGGCGGCGTGGAAAAAACAACTCACGAAGTCTCTTTACAATCCTGGAGCCCAGGATTTCAACTGACTCCTATGAATTTTATAAAAAGAAATTGATGATTTCCCAACACAGTTGATACAGATGATCAAAACAGTCTTCAAAAGTAGGAGACAGCGAGTTTAGCACCAGAAACTAAAGTACACGCTCCTTGGAGAACCTCAGTGAAAGGCCCAGCGAGTCAACAGCTTAAGAAAAGAGCAAAACCCTGGACTCTTCCAGAGAGGGACTTAGATTTCTTCAGGTTAGAGAAATAACCTAGACATCAATCACCTAAAAGACTATGTGTCCCCAAAGGAATGACACACCTGGTAATGACCTTCATTAGGCACAGGACTTTCAATCCATAGTGTAAAATTCAGAGCAATTGTGAAATTGAGCACCCATGTTGTCCTGCCTACAGCTAATGCCTGATATTAATTAATGGCTCACAGGACCCTTGCCAAAACTTACACTGAAACACACAGCACTGTGCTGACACAGCCCAATCTCTTCAACCAGTACAATTAACTTTTCACTTTTTTTTTTTTATGGGATCCTTCAACCAAGGCAGTGAAGAGGTGTTTACATCAGCAACCTACAACAGCTTCCCAGTCGCTCTTGGGCCTTTACCTGCAGCAAGAAAACAAGCTACCCGCTGCTAAGTGTTGCAATGTTTGGCTCCAAGAAGAGTGCAGAACCTCAGCCAAAAGCACAGGGATTCTTTCTAAATTCTGAGTCTGTGTTTTTGTTGTTGTTGTTGTTGTTTAATTCTTCTTCTGAAGCTTCAATCACTCTCTCCATGGTGATTAGGCTCCTAAGAGAGTTTGTCTTACTTGAAGCCCAATCCCAAATAATCAAGGTAAATGTAAGAGCCTCGAGAAAGGTTTCTTCATTTATTGTGCCTCTGAGGCATTCTTTGCCAGTGCTGATTAAATGACCCTGCCACAGAGTGGACCACTATCCACAATGAAACAATCCCCATAGGGTGGATGACTGACTTACTCAAAATCACACTGCAAGTTGAGACTTTATACCATAAAGGAGCCAAGCACCTTTACTATGCAGGGGAAAGCACACTCTATTTTTTTTTTCTTAGCCTCTTTCCTTTTGCATTTGTTTTCTTACCCATTTGTATCTTAGGAGCTAGGGCTCCATGTGATGGTCAGCCAGTTTCCAAATAATAACTTGGAACCTGAATTTTGGAGCCATGCAAGGGATTTTATACCTACATCATTATATATGTGCACATCAAATAGCAAAAGCCGGAGCAGAACTTTGCACTTATAAAAATATTTCATCAAATAAATGTATATCTATCATTGAGAAATGGCCACCCCAACACACAAATTATGCCTCTGTCTTCATGAAGAGATAACATAGCTCTAGAAAGTCCTTTAATGTTGAATACTTATAGGTAGAAAACTTCTTGCAGCCACATATGAAACAACTTTCCATGGATAATTCACTATCCACAGAGATTATCTCCAGAAGCAAGGTGTGTGTAAGTGAATGGGCTGGAATGTGAGTGTGCATGTTTTGAAATAATGGAACTCTAAAAGAGCTACAGGCCATTCAGTTATTGTCTTGATTCCTCTTATATGAATTTGGGGGAATGGCTATTGATAGACAAACTGTGGCCACAAAAATGCTATTCAGTGGATATACTGTGTTGGTTTGTTTTTTTCTGAGGTTTCCCACCCACTGGCTTAAGATCCTGTAAACTAGGAAGCAGCAGAGTCCATCACTACCAGCTTACTAAGGACCACAAACAAGGCAGGTTCCAAGTTCAGATTGATGGTTGTCAGGTGGAAGGAGGGTTGGAAGGCTGGGTGAAGGGATTAAGAAGTACAAATTGGTAGGCACAGAATAGCCATGGTGATGTAAAGCACAGCATAGGGAATGTAGTCAATAATATTTTAATAACTATGTATGGTGCCAAATGGGAATTGGTAGGGACCACTTTTTAAAGTATATGATTGTCTAACTACTATGCTGTACACCTGAAACTAATACAAAATAATATTTAATGTCAACTGTAATTGAAAAATAAAATAAGACTAGTTCAAAGTTTAGAAGTTCATCTTTCCTTTATTCCTAGCCAGGGTTCTCTTCATCACTCTGTATTGTATTTGCACAGTACGCAAAAATAAACCCTGTGAATTATGTCCTAAGGCAGGCTAGCTTCACAGATATGAAAAATTAGGCAGAAAGATATGAAATGATTTATTCAGCACAGGCAAGCATAAAGAACTGCCAGCTCCATCTCTCCTCATCCATTGCTAAACAAACCCCACTCATTTTCTCAATCTGATAAATTACTGATAAAATCAAAGGGAACATGAAGCTCAGTGTTCTTGTCTCTCAAAGGAGGCCTAAAATCTATGTTTGTTTGCATATGCATTTCCAAAATGAGTAATTTAGAATTACAGGGCTTATGTCATTTGGTACAGTTTGCCTTTGGGCATGAAGAACTCAGGCATCTTAGTGACAGATGTGGCTCGTGTCACCTGCCCTTAACCAAAACCTCCAAAGAAAAGCCAGAGGGAATCTTGGTGGAGAAGTTGGAAATGTTGGCAAGAAACAGGACCGTGTTGGCAAATTCCTTCCTGTGTTGTTGATTCAGGAAAGATGGTGGGCATGGGGATGGTTAAATAGGCCTGTGGGTAAGTGCAATTACAACCTCTATATGTGGTAGATATCTTCAGAGAAGGAGAAGTGAGCCTGGCACAGACAGAAAATGCTCAGGGTAGCTCATCCTAAGTGTAGAAAAGTCGAAATTACCTGAGCCCATGATACTATTGGCTTTAATCAATGTATCAAATGCAACAGAAACTAGTTATTAGAGCATAGTAATCAATAAGCTCAATGATTAATAGCTAACAGAATTTACTATGTGCTGGACACCATGGTAATTATTGATACGGGTTGTCTTATTTCATTTGCCCCTCAAAACTCTGCAAGTTAAGTAATGAAGAATCATAATCAAATGAACTGGGAATTCAATAAGATTCTTTCACTTAAACAGGTACGTGATGTTGGGCAATTAACCTGTCTAAGCCTCAGTTCCCTCATCTGAAAATGACATCATGATACATGCCTCATAGGAATCTTAAAAGGATTAAATGAGCTGCTATAAGTGGCACTTGTGTAAGTGCCTTTTAATTTTATTTTTCACTTGATTTTTAGTTGTTTTATTATGCTTAGCAAGTAAATTAATACTGATAGCACAATATCCTTCAAAAATATCAATTATTTTACATGAAGAAATGAAACTTAAAGAGTTTAAGAATCATCTTATTGATTGACAGAGAATTCAGTTTTTCTTTAAGGCTACAAGGGTATGGATCTTCTCCTTCATTAATCCATGTGTGTCCCTTACAAAGTTCCAATGGATGAAAAGAATCGTCCTTTTGTCAAATATATACAGGCCCTTGTGCTTTCCAGAAGAGCAAAAGGAAAGACTAAGTAATGACTGGTCTCCCACAAGCCCAAGTTCAGTTGAGGTGTTCTGTGCATCCGAGGGCCCATGCCATTGTATGTAATACTGCATTCTTTAGATCGACTTCCCAAAAACTCTGCTGATGAGTAGATTCCTTCATCCTGATGACCTTAAGGCAAAAAGAAGGAGCAAGAATGCCTCTCCCTGTCTTCATGATGCAATTATTTGTATTATAATCTCATTCCCTTCATGACTGCATCATTATTCCTGAGTACCAAGATCTGGCCTTCCATGACACCATGGTTACCACTAAGCCTGCATAACCTTGCTCCATTCCCATTGTTATGTTCAATTTTACTTTAAAAATTACCAGGTTCTCTAAATCCAATCAAAAACTAACTTCTCAATTAATGAAATGGCAGAGAAGGGGCTATTATTTGTATTTTTAAATTTTAAAATGAAAGGGGGGCCTAAGCCTTTTGTCAGTGGAAACATCAGCCTTGTGCTGTGATTTTAATTCCTCTAAGATTGTGGTGGTCCCACCTTTCAGGGAACAGGTAAGACTCACCACACCAAACAAGGTATGGAAGCTGATAACTTGGCTCTCTCTAAATCCAATCCCTAGAACCAGGGAAGTTGACTACTGACCAATGGAATAGTTAACTATCATTTAATTATATTACCTGATATCCATGCATGAGGAATAAGGATAGGAAAATGTGATTTTTATGAAAGTTAATTCTTAGTCTTTGTTGAACATTCAAAGCAAAGGGAAGGATTAAATGCTTTCTGAATATGTTGTTTAAAAAGAGAATAAAATTAGTACATTCGGTCATTCCTATGTTTGGGGGGGATAATGGAATTTATCATCAAGATTAAGGAATATTTCTTAATTCCTCTTGGCAAAAGAAAGATGATGGGTAGGATTGTGATTATCTTTGCATTTTTGAAAGCCTTTATGATGGTGATCTGTAAGGTGTTAAAATTTATATGCCCATGCTCTCAAAACTCAAGGAAGCAAACATTGACTGGGTTCTTTTTGCTGCTGTCATTACACCATGCTTCCAAGTGCCACATCCAAGCGGGCCACTCTGGATGGTAGTGCCTCATTTGACAATGAGTATTCTCCTGGAGAACTTAGCATAGGTAACAATGAGTGAAACTCATTTCTTTGCTTTTATCAGCAAACATGCTCCATCCTGCTTAGGAAAGAAAGTTGGCCCTCACCATTCAGTTTGTTCTATCTCAGACTCCCTTTAAACCGTCCTGTAGTCTGAGAGAGGGAGGATAGGAGTCAGATCAGGTTTTCAGTGTGTGGTTCTTTGGAGGTCCATCTACTTAGGATGCCACTGGATCATGACATCCCAGGCTGCCTCTCAGTGTTTCAATTTACCCAGCTATGAAAGATATTAAATAATACATATTTTACCTTTCTCCAAGAGATGTGGCTACCCAATATAATTAAGAATTAATTAAAAATCTTGAGGTCCTGCCCTAACTGGTTTGGCTCAGTGGATGGAGTGTCGGCCTGCAGACTGAGAGGTCCCAGGTTCGATTCCGGTCAAGGGCATGTACCTTGGTTGTGGGCACATCTCCAGTAGGAGATGTGCAGGAGGCAGCTGATCAATGTTTCTCCCTCATCGATGTTTCTAACTTTCCCTCTCCCTTCCTCTCTGTAAAAAATCAATAAAATATATATTTTTTTAAAAAAAAGAATCTTGAGGTCCTTGTATTTAAACAAAGTATTGTAAAGGTTCCCCAAAATGGAAAATAGAAGGTAGGATTTCATTACTACATTTGTCTACTCCTGAGTAAAGGTACAATCCAGCTATTAATGGCTATAGGAGAGACAAGGCCAGAATCGGTGCCACAGGCTCCGCCATTTGACCCATCTTCTGCCCTGGTTTGCTGGGAACCCTTAGGCAATTTATTTAAGTACCCCATAGTTCAGAGTGTTCATCTATAAAATGGGTATAATCATACTCACTACCTCACTCGTGTAGCATGGAGTAGTTAATTAACTATGTGTAAACCTTTTGAACATACAGAGTGCAATGTATGTGCTAATTATTATAAATCCAAAAGAAGCACCACAGTTCAATTTTTAATTACCTATATATTTTATTGAAAACACATAAAGCACATAATAAAATTAAACTCGGTGTCAAAAATTACTGCTAGCTTGTGCTGTCTTGTTCATTCTTCTGCCAGAAGTACAGTAGCAATTTCCTAAACCAAAGTAATAATTTCATTTCAGTGGTAGAAGTTTAACCAATGCGACCAGGCCTAACCAGTGATTTAATGTATCATAAAATAACATCTCCCATTCTTGCCTCAATTTCTCTTAATTATTATAACTCAATTAATGTACCACTAAGCCCTATTATCAAAATGTTATAAGATAACAGGGTTTTATGCAAATTTCATGTTAAAGTGTTTAAAGACTGAAGTATGGCTTTTTACTTAGGTGTTTGAAGAATAATATAAAACATTTCACAAAAAGGAGAAGAGATTTTTACAATGATTTTAAAGTCTGATTTAAAATGAGAAAATCTAAAGTAGAAGGAGGAAGAAATCTACAAGTACCAATCCCTGTCTTCTAATCCTCAACTGTCAGAGACAGCATTGAAAAACACAAATGTCATTGCTGGGTCCCTTGCTTTCCCACAACAGATTCCACAACCATAACAACGAATATTTCTCCTCTCCAACAGACACTGGGTTCATCCTTGTCTATTAATTAATGGTCCATCAATGTTCAGGATTTCAAGAGGAGGACAAAAGCTAAAAAAAAAAAAAGAAAGAAATTGTGTTTATCATCAGCCTTTAGAAAATGATAGTAAAATTACAATCAGTCACATTATTTGTCCCTACAGGAACAAAATACTATGATCAAGGCATGAAGTCCAGGAACATGTGATCCCTGCCTCAAATTAGTTACCAGGCAGCAGGAAGACAATACCAAAGATTTTATGAACCAACTTGAGACTGTTCTGAAAGCCATATGTAAGAATGTGTAGTTGAATGAATGAAAAAATGGAAAAGTGAGTGTCACCACTAAGAAAATTCAGCACAAGCAAAAGGTTTCTGTAAAGAAGTCCTGGAAGGTGTGTGTTCTCAGTGGGCCACAAAGAAAGGATGGGGTTGTGCAGGACAAAGAGGCAGTGACGTACAAAGCCATATGAGTGTCTGTGTGGTCCACAATGGGGACTGGGGACAGATGGAAGGAAGAGGGTGCAGGATGCTTTCCTTCCCTAGAAACCAAGCAACGCCAACCTGGGACATTTCCAATTGTATTTTAAGTTGCAGACAAAGCTCCAAATATTATGGAGCCACCTCTTCCAAGTGCCACATCCAAATGGGCCACTCTGGATGGTAGTGCCTCATTTGACAATGAGTATTCTCCTAGAGAACTTAGCATAGGTAACAATGAGTGAAATTCATTTCTTTGCTTTTAGCAACAAACATGCTCCATCCTGCTTAGGAAAGAAAGTTGGCCCTCGCCATTCTGTTTGTTCTATCCCAGACTCCCTTTCACGCCCATTCCCTTTTCTGCTGCTCACTAGCTTCAGCAGACATGAGAAACACAGTGCATGGAACTGGACTGGCCCCAAAAAACACTTGCTGCAACTGTATTATTGCTGTGGCTTAAAATCACACCACCCATCCACTTGGCACATGCCCAGGGTGTTTGGGGGAAAAAAAAGAATGGATGGTTAAAGGGGACGGTGACATACACCGTTAGATGAAGGATCTAATTTTCCTAGAGAAAGTATATCCCCTACTTCAACTATGGGGAGGCTGAGAACAGGAGAGATTTAATCAGCTTCCTCCAGAGTTGTGTGTTTTTTAAGAGCTTGATTACGATGCATATGAAACATTTTAAAGTTTGAGTGCTCCCTATAAACCTGTTCTCTTTATGTTAATTGCTCTCAATAAAAGTAGATCAAGAATGAATCTCTTAGACCAGGACAAGTCCCCGCATGCCTGTTGGGCACAAGCTCAGAGCGCATAGGTTCTATCTGATAGGCCCGTTGGAAACAGATAGATAGCATGATAGATAAATGATAAATAGACAGATACATTATATTAATAGGTAAATGATCTTACAAGGAACTCCAGGTGATGGAAAACAGTTTGTCATCACAGACATTTCATCAGAGAAACCCTTTGAAGGGAGCAGACACCCTGTTTCGGCTTCGTGATTCATCCGCACCGGCGAGGACCCACACAAACCTCCCGATCCCTTTGAACTGGAATGGGCACAGCCAAGTGCACAGGAAAATGGGAACCCAGGTGAACCGGCTTGTAGTGAACCCTGAGAGGTCAACTGCCTCCAGAGAACGTCCTGCCCTTTAACTGCAGTTTGTAAATAAGGTGAACCCGGGCCACACTTGCCCTAACTATTTCACTAAGGATTTCAAGAGAAGGGCTTATGGTGGCTCGTCTGTGTGGCCAGCAGTTCTGGCCTCCACCCCAGTTAAGGGGATTATCCCTCTGTCTACACTTTGCCTTCTGCTCTCGCTTGGTCACCAGGTGCTCCTATACTCCAGCTAAGGGAAGGGAACAGCCTAATCCGAGGGCTAGAAGGAGCTGGAAAAGCAGGAACTTGGATTTGAAATTGCAGAGGAGCTGGCCTCTGAGATGTGTGCTTTCAGATGACTTTAACACACAGTGAAGGGCTCCAGACCCTCCTTCCTCATCGCAGTATCCAGCAGACCGGAGAATGCGCCTTGTCTAATTCTGCCTGCTTCGTGTTAAGCCTGTGCCCTCTTGTTACATCTCCACTCTCCTTCCAGAGATCCCTTTATGGACCCACAGGCAGAATATCTGCCAACTCATTTACAATCCAGCACTGTTTTCTGTGTGAATGGCAATTAGTGTGGATGATAAAAAACCAATTCCTCCGGTTTAAGCTACCAAACACTTGTGAGGAGGCATGATTTGTGGACTAGATACCATTGATTTTATCCAGGCCATTCACAAACTATCACAACAAGCAGGGTCAAAGCTCTTACGAAGGCCTTTGAGGAATTTGGCCCTAAAACATTGATTTATTAAAGGTTCTTTCTGTGCTGTGTTTGGAAGACTAGAAGAAAGAGGAAAAGCATGTGTTTGTGTGTGGGACGGGGCGCGGGAGACAGGGTGTTCAGTGAAAGTGTCAGCATCAACCACTTTTCCTGTGGGCAAATTCTCTGCTAAGAGCTTTGGAACAGAGGTAACTTTCCCAATAGTTCTTCTGCCAGGAACCCGAATTTCACACACAGAATGGGGCAATATACATACTGATACACTAATTAAACAATCACATGAATTTTAGGGTCATGAGAGAAAGGTAACTGATTATATCTCTCAGTGGTTCCATCTGAGTTTTGCAAACATTTTAAAAGATGATCTTTGCACATCCTTGAGGATAAATTCTGCAAAAATTGTAGTACCAGAAAAGAGTTCCCTAGTTCTGGAATATAGCCTACCATGGAAAGATTGAGGGCATCTCTGAAGTGTCTGATTGCCAAAAATTAAAAGGGCATCGGAAATCATTTCTCTCTCATTCATTTGGAGGAGTCAGATGTATGCCAGTTTGTAGAAAGTAATGACGATTTTCTTAATTTCAATACCTAACTTGTATTCTAGGCAGGCCACAGCAAAACTAGTCAGGACTAGTTTTTTTTTCTGTTTATTTGTAAAGCTACTTTCTGGTTTTTGTAAGATTCCTTTCTCCAACTTAAGTACTGTTATGTTGTTGAGAAAAGATCTCAATGTCTCACTTTTGCAAGTCAAATAAGTTATAACTTTTTTTTTTAATTAAGGAGGTACAACTTAGAGGAAACATTTGAGGATGCCAGGATTTCACTGGGGCTGATGAGAAGCAGAAAGTATTAGTTCTTCTGAAGCAGAAAAAAGTGAAATTCTGACCACAGCCTGCTCTGTCTCATGGTTCTGCAGGCTTCTCCCGCCACTTCACCCTCCCCTGACACCAAATTATGGATTTGATTCCTAAAAGAAGTTATAACCTGGGTGATAATAGTAAGATATGACACTGAATGTATTTTGACTTTTTTAACATATTTTTATTGATTTCAGAGTGGAAGGGAGGGAGAGAGATAGAAACAGCAATGAGAGAGAATCTTTGATCAGCTGCCTCCCACTCGCCCCATACTGGGGAATGAGCCTGCAACCCGGACATGTGTCCTGACTGGGAATCAAACCATGACCTTCTGGTTCATAGATGGACACTCAACCTCTGAGCCCTACCAGCCAAGCTGGATGTATTTTTACTTTAAATTGCTTACCTTTCTTTGACTGATGAAACAAAGCTACTTAGATAATCAAATAAAATGTGATAGTAACCTGGAGTATTAATATCCCCAAACTAGTTCTCATGCAGATTTGATTCCCAACAGGTGAAGTGTGGAAAGTAGCTATGTCATCAGTACTAATCAGATAAGAGTTGAGAGGGCCATGCTCAGCAACTACTAATACATTTAACATAAGGAGTCTATTCAGAAAATAGTTGTAATAAAGCAATGCCTTCTTAATGTTCTTCTCTATGGATTCAGTGCCACTTTTACCTCTAAAATAAACTATTTCACCTTCATTTATCTCAGCAGATTAATCTGGAGAATCAGGAATATAAAGGAAAACACTTTTCAGCAGAAGGATGGTCTCAAGCGTGTACATTCCTTAGTTGTCCTATACACCCAAAGCCAAATGAGCATTGTAGGGAAGTAAATATGTTTTTAGAATGACAATTTAAGACCAATTGAACCTAAACTAATAGGAATAGAAATAATATTTTCATAGCTATGCAAACTGATTCTGAATCCCAAGGGAAGGTTACAGATAATCACAGCAATCTCAGCTTCTCAATGTTGGGAGGAAATTAACATTTATTCAGAATCTTCTATGTGCTGGACACCATACACTATATGATGTACAGGCATTTATACTCGTATTGAATCCCCATGCCCAGAGCTGCTGCCATTCAGCTGGTCTGCTCCAATACAATCTACTGGCTGTCATCCAGTAGCATTGGCCAGACATCATTCCCGATTGGTCTGTGCCCTGAATAACCTTTCAAGAGTGCTGATGATATTATCACAGTATTTACAGATGAAGATACTGGAGTTCATGTGAATAAGTAACTTACTGAGAGTCACACAGACGTTAAGGGGAAATAAGGATTCAAAGACAACAAATCTCTTCTTCTTATGCTTCAAATGTTTCTATTTAATTTATTAAGTACTTTTACTTTGCTTAGAAAGTTGAGGTGGGCTTTTGGTATAATTTTCCCCAATATATTCTCAAGAATGCAAATAGTGTCATTTAAATATTCACTGAAGGCCCTGTTTACAAAGCAGTTGAGTATGGCTTATTGCATGTATATGAAAGAGGTTTTTAACAGTATTAAGTATTTTCAACAGTATTGAGTATTTATTGAAGGATCCTAGAACATGCCTGCTGGAAAATACTTGCCAAGTGCTCACTGTATGAGGAATAATCATCCCTCTGTTCAACAAATACAAAGTAGTCAAGAAGCACTTTCTGTCTGGAGAGAAATAAAACCTAAGGCAAGATGAACTTCAACCTTCCTCCAGTCCCATCACTCAACTGATGCTTCAATGTTTTATACATTATACACTATACATTATTACAAACAAATGACATTTTAGCCCGTGTCCAAGTACTTGCAAAGCCAGAGAATTCATCTTAAGACAGCTGTGTCTGTTAGAATGTTCTTTCTTACAGTTTTATATAATTTAAAAATTTTTCAATATCTCTTTTACATGGTAAATCTTCAACTGTTTGTAGACAAAGACAACTTCTCTTACACCGCCATCAACCTTTGTCTTCTCCAGGAGAGATGGTCCAAGTTCCTCAACCATTTCTTATATGAAATCATTTCAAGTTCCCTCATGATCCTAGCTGGTCTTCTTTTAATGCCTTCCAATGCATATTTTCCTCTCCATTAGAATGTCCTGAACTCGTTCAATATTCCCTATTCAATCTGAATACAACAAAGCAGAGTCTTTTATTGCACAGTAGTCAGGGATACAGAGCACACATAGGTAAAAAATACTTTGAAAGAATTGCAAAGTGACACATAATCAAATGCCAATAAATATGGTAAAAGCTACAAATATTGGGCTGAATGGATAGCAAGGGATTCGAACCAGAGAAGTCCTTCCATAAAAGAAGAGTTATGATCAAATATACCATGTATGAGTCACAGAGAAGAATGTGGAAAGCATTTTGAAGGTGGAGATGGCATTTTATGTGGTGACTAGAGGTCATAAAATGGATTTTCTCAACCAGGAAAGAGGCTCTCCATTGAAAATATATGAAGACTGGGAGACTGTGAAAGGAAGAATTCTTGGGGAAGATATAAAGGCTAGAACTAAAATATGTTCATGTTCTTCCATTTGACAGGTGATTTACATACATTATTTCACTTAATCCTCATACTTAACCTGTTGGGCAGCCATAGGCATATTTTAGATGAAAAAAAAAGGACAAAATTAGTAATAGATGGAGTTAGGATTCAAACATAAGTTCTGCTTGGCTATAAAGCCTTGGTTGGACCTTTCCTCTACATTTCATGGAAGAGGAACAGTTGGTGGGAATCTCCAAACGCCAGGATGAACATAAAAGCTATGATCTTGCTTCTGTTTCATGATGACAGAATGGTTTATTGCTGGAAGTGAAAGTGATGAATATGCGATGTTTTGGTTTTATCAAATTCTCATATGTAAAACACTAACTTAAGTAAAATTCCTAATCATTAAAATTTCTGGGTGAAAACACATGCCCAAAGTTATGTTTCCTTAAATCAACAAATGGTTCCTTCTCAGATCACAGTCCAACAAGTGAAAACACACAAATAAAAGTGGTCCCAAAGGAGGTAATTTAGGTAATATTATAGCTTTATTATCTTCATGTTTCATTGGTGAATCACTTCATTTCATTAACCACATGTTATCAAATTTTTTCATGGAATAGCAGCAATCCAAAGTCATCACATGTTCGAAGTTGGAAGTGCTCCTGGAGTTCATCCAATCCAATGTGCTCTGCAAATGAAGAAACTAGCAGTTGAGAGGTTAAGTGACATTTTCAGGTTCACAAAGCCAGTAAGTGATATACACAACTAACGCCCAAAACTAGGATTTTGGACTCAACAACTCTTTGTTACCTCTTAGGACAAACATCAGCTAAAGGATAAACCTAAAGTAGTGTCTTCAAAATGCCAGGACTCCAACCAAGATGAGGAAAAAACTCAAGACCTGTTCAGTTCTGTTGATCTTCCTTCCACAGAATTGAATTACTGCTTGACTAAATTCATCAAATTGTCCAGCTCCTGAGCTACTCAGACAAGATCAAGCATCCCCACCCCAAATCCCTATTTTTTATGAATATACAGAATATACATTTTGACATACACTGAACAAAACTAATATTGGTGTGCAGACATGTTGTCCAGAAAAGTTGGACTATATGTTTGACTTCTCAACAGTTATAAAGTCATTATATTGTTAACCCAGCTCTTCCTAATGAATCCAAAACTCATATTTTCATTCCTCCAAAAAATAACTATTAAATAAGAAGCCCTAGAAGCCTTAGTGTGCTCAGAGTAATATTACATTTGTGCCTCTGTATGCTGTCTCTTCCTAATTTTAAAATCATCCTGAAGACAAGCAAGTTGACAGGTCAAAATGACAAATTCAGCCTCAGAGTTTGGGCTTGTTGGATCTTCTTGTTCAGTTTAGTCCTTTAGGTGGAAATCAGACCTAAGAAACTTTCTAATCACCCAAAATTCTCATAAGCTCCATTTTCCTAACTTATTCAGGCATATATGGCAAGAATTAAAGGTGCTAACTGAATTTTGGTTGTTTTCTTTTTTCTTCTTAATTTTCTTTTCTTTTTTTTAATGTTTTGCATCTAAAGTAAGTTTTTTTTTTTCTATGAGTGCTTAACAGGTTTTAATTTTATGAAACATTGTGCATCCAGATCCCTTGGGGAACAGTAATTAACTGGGATTATGTTTTCCTTTCAGTGAATTCTAAATGAGAAGCCTAAATACTGATTTTGTCTATCACCAAATGGGAAAACACACAGGCATGCTCATTTCTTAAGTATATTCCTTTGCTTACTATAAACACTTTCCTAATGATATTTGCAATTTGTCCCTTGCTTAAGCAGGCCTTCCTCAGGAAATGCAATGGATTGTTTAAAATAATGAAAAAGTTTACTTTTAGTTTTGATACTTGTTCCTGGCAATCTCCAGTCCAGATTCTTCTCACCCAGAGCTGACTACCACCCAAAAGAGGGCATGATATTCATTAATAAATAATTCTTGTGCATCTATTATGGGTTGGGGATTGTTTAAGCTACTGGGTATTATCATAAATACAGGATCATTTTCAAGTGGAACTCAAGGTCATTCCAAAATGAGAATGAGGAGATGCAAGAATTGTGGCTATATCTAAATTATATACTAAGAATGATTTCAGGGAAAGAATAATCCGTACCTTGTGAGTTCTAGTGTAACATCTCTGCAATGTAGTAGCTAGCCTTAGAATTAACCTTGATTCAAATTCCAGTTCTACCATTTATTAGATTTTGATTTGAGATGGTGGGTTATTCTTCAAGCCTCTTTCCTCTATTATTCCATAAAATGGAAATGATAGTTGCTACTTTAAATGGCAATTGTAGTATTTACTTGTAATACTTGGAATATACTCAGTAAATGACAACTATCATTGTCATCATCATCAAACGCGTAAAGCACTAAGTAAACTGTCCAACCAAAAATAGCCACTAACCAGCAGCTGTTACTCTTCTGCCCACACATTGAGAAGCCTGTGTTGGCAACCTTGGAGAACAGATCTACACGCACAGACAGGTTAAGATTGTCTCTTTGCTTCTGGCCCATACTTCTTTATCTTGCAACTAAAACATCACAACGAAGCCTTAATTCAGATAAATTCTGTAGAATGTCAAGAAGTATTCATTTATTATATAGTTTTCTCCTATGGATGATTTTATAAAATGCAGTTTTATTAATTTCAGTTTCACAAGGCAATCAGACTAAGCTGGGATGATTTCTCTTACAAGTCCTCAGGGAACCCATTTTAAGCAATAAATGGAAGAGATTTGTAGTTAATCTGTCAATTGTGTCTCTCTATGTGGGTCCACTTACACGGTGCTGTAGGTACTTGAAATAAGCTGTCTTCTCCTTTACACTGTTGATTTGCATTGTCTATGCAGTTTGCTACATAAAGACACAGTTCATCCTGATGCCTGTCTGAATTTTAACACATTTTTTCTGAATAAAGCTCCAGTCTGGTTTCTTTTACTAATAAGAAGACAAGCAAATTCCAAGGTGATTTTAACCAATTAGGATAATTATCTCATGATGACATGAAATGTTCTTGTTGATGGCCTCTTGAAAGGAAATACATGTGACTGTTAGTCTTGGTTTGGGGAGACCTGCACTAAGAGAAGGAATAAAATAAATACCCTTTCGTTGAGCGGTCATTGACTCTCCTAATGGAGTTTGGTGGCTAGACTTTCAGGAAGTTCACAGGTTCAGACAACTCAAGTGGGTCTTTGAAAAATGGGCCGAATGACTGATGTCCAGTGTAGAATGGAAACAATGAATGTACTAACAACAAATCACTCTTATCTAATAATTACTGTAGATCCCCCAAGGACTTCTAATAGTCCATATTGCCAACATAGATTGGGTTACTAATTTGGTTGTTACGTGAACATTATAAGAAGACATTTATTCCAATAAGTCTCTTTTTCATGTAGTTTTAAATAAAAGCACACATATAGCAAAAAGCAAACCATTTCTTCCCTTTCTATGAACTATGACCATAAACAGTATTCCTTACCCCAGAATTTTTCTCCACACTATTGCTATTAAAAGCATTAGTAATAAAATAATGCCAACTTGAAAATCATTTTATTTTACTCTATGTTTCTCCCTTGAAGTTTTGTTTTTTCTTAGGAGCAAAACACTCTCCATTTGTAGTTTTCAACTTCAGCATAGGAGTAACCTTCAGAAGAAGCAGAAAATGAAGAACATTTTTCAGTATAAAGTTTAAAGTAATTTAACATAAATCATTTTACTTGTTAAAGTCATTTGAAAAGTACCTACTTGACTTACTGCATTTCAAGGATGAGTGTGAGGCACTGGAGATGCCATGCAGAAAGGTGGTATCAGACCTTGAAGGGTTTACAGTTCATCCTTATGGCAGATTTTATATTATAATGCCACCCATCTTATAGGTGAAGGGGGTTAAGCAACTTGGTGAAAGTCACACAGCTAGAAAGTTTCAGAACTGAAGTTAAAAATGAGGGCTTTCTTCACTAAGTACTGTGTCCATTTTATTCTATAACATTGCCCTCCTGATTCTCCAAGTGGAGGGACTGTCTCTGTCTCTTATTGATGGAGAATTTCACATTTAAGAATTCAATGGGTGCTTAATAAGGATTCGGCATAATGGAAGTTTCTTCTGCAAAAGACATGTGTAATGTTTATGTTCTGAATTTGTCTCATTGCAATATAAGCTGTATGTTTACATGTAAAGGGCTTTGTGTTTCTTTTAAGTTTTTTGCATGGAGAAACATGTTTTAAAATCAGGTGTCCTCCTTAGCTATGTGGATTTTAAGCAGTAGTGGGTATTAACTGACTTTCAAACATCTACTGTTTTATCTGCTTGGAGAACAGATCAGGTTAAGTATGCTGTCTCTTCCTAATTTTAAAATCATCCTGAAGACAAGCAAGTTGACAGGTCAAAATGACAAATTCAGCCTCAGAGTTTGGGCTTGTTGGATCTTCTTGTTCAGTTTAGTCCTTTAGGTGGAAATCAGACCTAAGAAACTTTCTAATCACCCAAAATTCTCATAAGCTCCATTTTCCTAACTTATTCAGGCATATATGGCAAGAATTAAAGGTGCTAACTGAATTTTGGTTGTTTTCTTTTTTCTTCTTAATTTTCTTTTCTTTTTTTTAATGTTTTGCATCTAAAGTAAGTTTTTTTTTTTCTATGAGTGCTTAACAGGTTTTAATTTTATGAAACATTGTGCATCCAGATCCCTTGGGGAACAGTAATTAACTGGGATTATGTTTTCCTTTCTGCATTTCCTTGTTTATGCTCACAAGAGTAAATGTGATAGCCATTGTCATATGCTCAAAAATTAATTTTTTTATTTTTTATTTTATTTTTAAAGTTAGGGAAGTAACTCGCTCTTTCATCTGTACACAAAATGATTGTCCAAGGAAAAATCTATATCTAATCTAAGGGGTAAAGGGAGCATCTCACTAATTTGAGGAAGCCTAATAGGCACAATCTTAATTGTAATGCAAAGAAAATAAAGATAGCGTTACTGGGACAGGAAAGAAACTGCCATGTTCTATAAGCCAGCTGTCACAGGAGCATGTTAAGCAACAGGAACTTTAAAGGTATGATAATTAGTTTCATGAGTCAGGAACTCCCAAACATACTCAGCCTCTCCTATAGCTTTCTTTGGAATGCCTTTTGTGGGGAAAATGACATGTTTATCAATTGTATGGTTGTCACTTTCAAGGCATCCGTCTTGCCTTTATTTCCTCTTGCACTTTTAAGTGTGGAAGATACTCTTCATGCCTGTGTGCTCTTTCTAATTCTTGCCACGGGGACTTTTTAGCCACTGGTTCATAGCTTTTCCCATTTTCACTGTAATTTCTCTGATACAGATAAAAACAGAAGAATGGAAGCAGTTCAGAAAAAAAGGGCCATCTAAATAGACCTTCAGAACACCTTGATATTGTGTTGGAGTATCTCCTGCCATTGAAGCAAGGTCTGGATACACACAAAGGAGCTGGTTACTAAGAGCAAGGTTTGTTAAGGGTAGCTACAGGGTTGGAATGGGCGAGGAGAGCAGAAATAGTCAGGCTAATAGTAGATTGGTGACTGCCTTTGTGGAGAACAGGTAGACCAAGAAAGTTATGCACTGTCCAATATGGCGGCCACTAGCCATTTGTGTTGGAGTATTTGAAATGTGAGATGTGCTGTAACTATAAAATATACATAGGATTGAGTATCCAAAAATTCCAAATATCTATTAATAATTTTATATTGATTACATTACATGTTTATATAATATAGTCATAATGTTGACTGTATTTAAGAAAATACATTCTTAAAATTAATTCTATCTATTTCATTTTACTTCTATAATGTGACTATTAAGAAATTTAAATTATATACATGGCTCACATTAGAATTCTATTGGCCATCACCGTGATAGGCTGTCTTAGTTGGCTTATCCTTACCCATCTAAAAGCATGAATGCATTTGAGGAGTAAAAAATAGACATATTGCCCTAAACAGTTTGGCTCAATGGATAGAGCGTTGGCCTGTGGATTGAAGGGTCCAGGTTTGATTCCGGTCAAGGACATGTACCTTGGTTGCGGGTACATACCCAGTAGGGGGTGTGCAGGAGGCAGCTGATCGATGTTTCTCTCTCATTGATGTTTCTAACTCTCTATCCCTCTCCCTTCCTCTCTGTAAAAAATATATAAAATATATTTTAAAAAATAGATATATTTCTCTAAAAAATTATTTCTTGACTGAGAGGTCCCAAAGGGAAAATGACATAAAGAAAGAATTGATTAAGGATCTTTACACTCATGCTCATTCAGTCTTTTTCTTCCTTCCAAGCAGAAACAGCCTCTTAAATGCTTTAAGAAAAACTGTTGTCAAATGGTTTTCCTTATTCTGAATAAAATCAGAAAGAATCTCCAAATCTCAAGAGAAGCTCAACTCTTACAGCATTTTCTACCTTACCTTTTCAGATCCCAATCATTTCAACAACAATCTAGAACTTGGTGATTAATAATTAATCTAAAATTAACCACTAAAGATTGACAAGCCATTTCTAGATCAGAAAATCACTTCATTTGGCCCAATTCTCTATATGGCTATTCCTATTTAATCCTCGGACTATGCGGGGGAAATGATAGAGTAGTAATTCTCAAAGAATTTTAACCTGGTTTGGGTAGTTTGGGAAAGGGTCTTCTGTCACTTGGATGTCATATAGAAGGACATCATGCACTTTCATTAGTAATTATTCTGTAAAATAGCTTTGGCTCTAATTAGTGACACTTGAAAGCATTATCATAGTAATTTGTAGTTATCAAATTTCTATCAAAGAGTAAGATAGATGAAAAAATCTAAAAATTGAAAGGGAGATCAGTTATGTATTTATTTGCTTATAGGTCACAGAAAAATCTGAAATAAAAATTAGGGGGTTTAAGTCAGTGAAACTACTCTGTATGATACTATAATGGTTAGTACAGGTATATGTCATTACAAATTTGTTCAAACCCACAGAACAAACAATAGCAAGAGTGACCCTAAAGGTAAACAATGAACTCTGGGTGATGATGATGTGTCAGTGTAGGTTTCATCAATTGTAACAAAGGTACCATCTGGTGAGTGATGTTGATAATGGGGGAGGCTGTGCATGTGTGGGGGCAGGGAGTATATGGGAAATCACTGTGAACTTAAAACTGCTCTATAAAATGGCATCTTAATTATATATACAAAAATAAAATATGTATAAATACATATTACATATACAGAAAATATATACATTTTAAAAGTTAGGGGCTTAATGTTTTCCTCACATAACCAAAATCTTCAGGTGAACTATCCATAGCTGGTGGCACTGCTCTGTGCTGCCATTAGATTTCCAGGCTCTTTCTATACATCTGCTCAATGGCATTTAGCTTGCAGATCGTCACGTTCATATTTGATACCTTGTGATTGCAAGACAGCTACTAAACATCCGGGTATTTCCCTGTTCCAGGCAGGAGGAGCAGGAAGCAGCAAGTCCTGTTTCAGGAAAGCAAAAAATTTTCCAGAAACCCTCAATTCATATCTCATTGGCCAGCAATATGTCACATAATCAACCCAGATGCAAGGTTGGCTGAAGAAGGCAGTGTTTTTAGCTAGACTCATTGTTACTCTGAACAAAATCAGGATTCTTTTACTAAGGAGTAGGGAGATGCACTTTGGGTGGGCATTAGCAGTGCCTGCCACAGAAGGATCTGGAGAGTTTCTCTAATCACCTTACGCATAATGAAATTCAAACAACTGATAACATTGACCTTTGTCAAGTTTGAAAATTATGAAGAAGAAAAGCATACAACTTTTAAGAAGCTATCACTTTTATAGATCTGACTAGAGGCAACTAGGATTGAGAACTGTTTGTTGACTAACCACTTGAAATAAATTTTTGTTGATTATAATGTTTTTTTGTAAACGATTGGTACAAATACATTTGAATAGTAGTAAGATGTTCTAACGATGACCAGAAAAATATTAAGCAAACTAGAGGCCTGGTGCACAAATTCACGCATGAGGGGGTCCCCTCAGCCCAGCCTGCACCCTGTCTAATCCGGGACCCCTCTGGGGATGTTCGACTGCTCCTCCCTGCCAGCCTGATTGCCCCTCACTGCCTCTGTGTGCCAGCCTGGTTGCCCCCAACTGCACCCCTCCTCCAGCCTAGACACCCCTCACTGCACCCCCTGCCAACCTAATTGCCCCCAACTGCTCCCCGCTGCTGGCCTGGTCGCCCCCAATAGCCCCCCTGCTGGCCTGGTTGCCCCCAACTGCCCCCCCTGCCAGCCTAGTCACCCCTTTCTGCTCCCCCTGCCAGCCTGGTCACCCCTCATTGCCCCCCACTGGCCTGGTTGCCCCACAAAGCCTGCTTGTTCAGTCGTTTGGTCATCCCTCACTAACCCCCCTGCCGGCCTGGTGGCCCCATGCAACCTGCTTGTTCAGCCATTTGGTCATCTCTCGGACTGGCACTGGACGGCTGGGCAGCCACCATCCAAGGCTTGCCTGCACCTCGGGCCAGCCCTGGGCAGCTGGGGGGCTGAAGGGGTTGGGGGACTCCAGGGGCAGGCACGTGGAGTGGCCGGACCTGCCTGGGGGTGGGCCTTGCCGTGCTGTGAACATGCCACTCTGGCGGGGCTGAGAGGACTGGGTGCCACCATCATGTGATGTGGACGCCGCCATCTTTGTGAGGGTGTGAGGGTCAATTAGCATATTCTCTCTTTATTAGCTAGGATAGCATCCTTTTTAATAAAGAGGGAATATGCTAATTGACCCTCACACTGTCACAAAGATGCCAGCATCCACAGCCAATAAGGAGGGAATATGCTAATTGACTGCCACACCCTCAAAGATGGCAGTGCCCACAGCCACAAGATGGCAGCACCCAGTCCCTTCAGCCCCGCCAGGGCAGCAGGCGTGTGGCAAGACCAGGCGCGCCCCCAGGAGAGCTCAGCCACTCCACGCACCTGTCTCCAGAGTCCCCCAGTCCCCTCAGCCCCCCAGCTGCCCAGGGCCAGACCAAGGCACAGGCAAGCCTCGGATGGCGGTTGCCCAGCTGCCTAGGACCACCCAAGTCTCAGGTAACCAGGGCTGGTCGAGGCTTGTGCTGTCAGCAGTGGCAGCAGCAGAGGTGTGATGGGGCATTGCCTTCCCCTGATCGCCGGGTCGCCTCTGGCCCCTGAGGGCTCCCAAACTGTGAAAGGGGGAAGGCCAGGCTGAGGGACCTCCTCTCCAATCCATGAATTTTCATGCACCGGGCCACTATTTTTACTATAAAAGGTTACCTATGAGTTCAATGGTGAGTAAAACAATTTGAAAAAGAATAAATAAAAAGAACCTATTTGAGCCCTGTTTTATGAATACTGTCTTCAAATTGAATCTTTAGCTAATTTAACCATCTTTCCCCAAAGAATATATAAATAATCCTTTCCAGTCTGGTGATTAGAAAGGAGTCCACAGCACAGATATTCTCAGCCTACCACGAGGAAATGACATCATCCAATCAGTCATTCATCTTGGAAGTTTATGAGATGTGTCCTTAGAAATGGAATGAAGTAGAATAGAATAGAATAGAATAGAATAGAATAGAATAGAATAGAATAGAATAGAATAGAATAGAATAATAGAAATGCATTTGCAATAAGGGTGCCATTGTTCTAAGAAATTTCTGTTTTGGTTATATATGTTTGTGTGAACTGGGCACAATGTAAAATGAATTTCTTTCTGTGGATTGTGATCAAAAGGTTTCAGAAGCCACTGTCTTAGCAGTTTCAGAACAGAACACCTAAGAGCAGTCATTAGCATCAGTCACCGAAAAGAAAACACGGTCTTAAAAACAACAGAATTCAAAACAAGAAACAAGCCTAAGAAAATTAATGTCAAATATACGTATAGTGTCATGCCACCTCCAGACCTGTGGAGTACATAGAAAATCACAGGAGTAGCAATTAATGGATGACTATTTGTAAAAAGGGTGGCAAATCCTTACTGTCATAGTCATATTAATTTGTGGTGAGTTGGAGAAGATATGACACTTGAGAAAAAGGAACAAGAACCAACTGGCACCTAAGAAGGGAACAATACCAATCTGAAGGAACTTTTGAAAAGCAAGAAGACTGATTCTGACCAGCCACCTGTAAGAGATGCCACTCTGAAGAGAAAGGATCAACAGTTAAACAAGATTATGCTTGCTGAAGTCACATGTAATTAGTTGTGTTTATATGCCTAAATTAACCGTTGCAACCCTGCATTGTTTTTGTTATTTGCAGGTAATTACTTTTGTTGTTTTCTAAAGTCACAAGTTAAAGAACATTGTCAGTAACTTTTATTTTATTTTATTTTATTTTATTTTATTTTATTTTATTTTATTTTATTTTATTTTATTTTATTTTATTTTATTTTTAGAGAGAGAGGAAGGAAGAGGGAGAAAGAAGCATTGATCAGTTGCCTCCTGTAAGCGCCCCAACCAGGGATCAAACCCAAAACCTGGGTATGGGCTGAGACCAGGAGTCAAACCAGCAACGCTTTGGTGCATGGGAGTACACTTTAACCAACTGAGCCACACCAGCCAGGTTTGTCAGTAACTTTTAATGGAAATGCCTGATAATGGTCAAGACGATTCGTTTTCCAGAATACACCATGAGAATGAATGCCCCATAAACAAGGGTTCCATAAGCAGCCCTAGTACTGAAATTTTTACAAATGGCTCCAAAATAGGAAGTGGCCCTGAACCAAAAGGATGCATGGTTTGCATAAAATATGTGAGCACTTCAAAAAGTTTAATAATCTGGTGCCCCAAACTGATATGCTGTAAACATTTGTTCAGTATTTATTTAAGTGAGGAGCTGAGCACCATGAAATCTTCTGCCTCCAAACTCACATGCTCATTCAGCAAAGGCAAAAACTGCACAGTTAACCAGACCCACCCCTTTGATACTGTTCAGCCACTACCTAAGTCTTGCCCTTGCCTCAATCAGCTTCTAGCCAAATCTGTGAGAAGGATTCTGTGAGATATTTGTCTTCAGCTCATTATATTTCCAGCAATTGTTAACTTCCTCTTTTAGTTGGACTCTGGGTGCCCAGCCCAGCCTGCTCCTTGGTCTCTCCCTCTCTCTCTCTCTCTCTCTCTCTCTCTCTCTCCTCTCTCTCTCTCTCTCTCTCTCTCTCAACATTCCAACCACATGGATAATGGCCCACCTGCTGGGTTTTGTGTGAGACAGCATGGTTACTGGTGAGAGAAGAAATGATTCCAACATCTGATCATCAAAGATCCACAAGAACCTTCTTGCCATCATCAAGGGAAAAGATAGCACCATTCTCTCTCCCCTTCCTATGTGCTGCCCTGCTGGGATTTTGTTTCCTCTGGATGTTTGCTTGACCAAATCTTAGCTGCATGAAAATGCTTAAGAGTCAGAAAGGGCAAGCCATGATTTGTACAAGTCCTAAAGAGACCCCTTAGTTATATCTTCCTGAAATAACACAAAAGCCTCTTAAAAATCTAGAAGAGTATAAATTATTTAGGAAAATGCCTAAATGAACTTTGGGAAAAGTCAATCCTAACACTAAGAAAGAGCCTTGTCAAACTCACGGAAATTGAGTCAAATGTGTCTGGTGGTGTGGACAATAACTCATTCTGTGTGTTTAGCCACTTACCCTCCTCCACCAGCATGTACATGTACCCCTACTACTTCTTCAGGGAACTTCAGCTTCTCCTCTGCTGTAATTTAATTTTAGTCTAGTGGCTAATCAAATACTCAGGGCCCCCACTACAGGAACAGACCAATGACAGTAGGGGGCTATCACTGAGATTGTTAGAACTGAGTCTCTTAGGTCAATAGGTAGATAAATGTGAATTGGAGACTGTTGGTAGTTATCTTCTCTATTATCAGTAGAAAACCCGTCTGTAGTAGAAGAGAAATGGGCAACTTGGAGTTACAGGCAGAGCCAAAAGGAAAAAGAAAGAGCATGCTGATGATCTTCTATGAGTCTCTGAATAAAGTTGTTACTGAAACCAAACTTCCCATTATGTGAGCCAACACACTCTTTTGACTTGGACTAGGTAGTGTTGAGTTTCTGTCACAATCAACTGAGTTCTGATTGATAATACAAATAAATTTCTTTAAGCTGTGGTTTATATTGACAGATATATCCATACTGCCTCCCTAACTCCTCTTAGTCAAATTTACTTACCATATTTCCTCCTCTAGAAAGTCTTCCTTGACCTTCCAGGAAAAACAAGCATATTGTCCTCTGTTTTCCCAGAGTGTTCTATGCCTGCCTTTTTTATAGCCCTTCTCTCATTGTTGGTCTCTCCCATTAAAGTTTCAGGAGTGGGGAACCTTTGTTCTGCCAAGGGCCATTTGGATATTTATGACATCATTCACGGGCCATACAAAATTATCAACTTAAAAACTAGCCTACTATATTTGGTCAAACATTTAATTAACTCACCCCTAATGCCTTGGCAGGGCCCGACATTCTACACCCCTGCATTAAACCATGAGCCTCTAGAGCAGGGGTGGGCAAACTTTTTGACTCGAGGGCCACAGTGGGTTCTTAAACTGGACCGGAGGGCTGGAACAAAAGCATGGATGGAGTGTTTGTGTGAACTAATATAAATTCAAAGTAAAGGAGCAGAGGGGAGAGCAAGAGAACCCTCCGCTCTTTCGGCTCCGCGGGCCGGATAGAACAGCCAAACGGGCTGGATCCGGCCCTCGGGCCGTAGTTTGCCCACCCCTGCTCTAGAGTCTAGAGAACAGGGACTGACCTTCCTTCATCTTCACATTGCTAATTCCAGAGCAGTGCCTGGCACACAAAAGGCATGATAGATGTGCGATAGAAGTCTGCCAAATAATGTTTATTAAGTGAAAGCCAAAGAAACTGCCATTATGAAATATTCAGAGACAGAAATCAGTCTCTATGGAATCACCACTAAATATCTGATTTTAAAACAATGAGTAAAATACAAATGTCTCCCTGGTGAACTATGCAAGTTATGGACCAGTTTTATTTCTACCTTTGTGAACTCTGCAGAGGAAATCCCACTTTTTAGCTAACTAGAGACCCGATGAACGAAAATTGTGCAAGGGGCTCGGCCATCACAGCCACAGCTGCTGCCTTGGCCCTCACAGCCCTGGCTTCGTCTGGAAGGTCGTTCGGCTGTCTGGTCTAATTAGCATATTATGCTTTTATTATTATAGATTAGCTTATTAACTTATTTATTCATTTGTTCAACAAATATATACTGAGTACCTAAGATTACAATCCGTAAACTCAAAAGGCAGATTGTTACTGTTTATGTCTGCCATTCAAAATTTGGCTTTGTTCATAATGCCATTGGATAAAGAAAATTAGGTTTAGAAAATGTTATATATGCAGACTAATATAGTTCTCTTTCTTTTATGCTTTTAAATTTCCCAAATCCTTTAAGAATTTCCAATACTGTGAAAACTGTTTTATGTACATTCTCTAGTCTTTTACATTATCGGAAGCTGAGAAATAGGCAAGTTAAAGAAGATATTTTGCATCAGTAAAGGTCGACAAAATTATTATAAGACTAGTGGCCCAGTGCACGAAATTCATGAACAGTGCGGGGGTGTCCCTCAGCCTGGCCTGCACCCTCTCTAATCTGGGACCCCTCGGGGGATGTCCCTGTGGGATCGGGATTAAACCAGCAGTCAGACATCCCTCTCACAATCTGGGACTGCTGGCTCCTAACCACTCACCTGCCTGCCTGCCTGATAGCCCCTAACCACTCTGCCTGCCAGCCTGCTTGCCCCCAACTGCCCCCCCCTGCCAGCCTGCTTGCCCCCAACTGCCCCCCTGGCCTGCTCACCCCCAATTGCCCCCCCACTGGCCTGCTCACCACCAACTGCTCTCCCCTGCTGGCCTGATTGCCCCCAACTGCCCCCCACTGCTGGCCTACTTGCCCCCAACTGCCCTCCCCTCCTGGCCTGATTGCCCCTAACCACCTCTGCTTCAGCCCAGCCACCATGGCTTGGTCTGGAAGAACGTCCGGAAGGTCTCCCAGTCTAATTAGCATTTACCCTTTTATTAGTACAGATTTTCAACCCATGCAAATCTATGGCAAACCTTAAAAATTTTAATCCACAAGCACAACTGGCATTTTTGGATGTTTCCATTTCAGGGCAACAGCAGAAGTCTGAAAAGTATCTTCATAACACTGTCTGTAAACCAGAGAGTTGTCTCCAGGATTCCACTATGCTGATCCCACATAACCAGATTGATCATGACCTATCACTATATCCAGGTGAAGAATGAGGCAAATCTGGACTATTTCATCAGAGCAGAGGTATCAGTCTGAGTGAGGAGGAAAACCCTAAGAGGCCAACATAGTCATGTCATTTTTTAAATGACAGACCAACAAACATTTCTGGAAATTGCAGAGTGATAATTATTACAATGGTAAGTACAGATAGTAATATCTTCTAAGGATCACCCAGTCTCTAGCTGGAAGACATGTGGTTAGCAAAATTAACCTAAGTTTTATGAATACAATTATAGGTAAAGAAAACCCTTCCATGAGCTATCCAGGAGAGTCCTAAATCATGTAATTGTACAAAATTCTATTTTCCTATGAAGGCAGTAACAACATGTAAACCTGTAGATCAAGTTTTGAATGATTTCTCAATAGAGTGTTCATCATTGTAATTCTGCTGTTATATATGCCAGCAGCTCTCAAACTGAGGTCTGATGGATCTGGGGTACCCAACCACCTTTCAGAGACATCACAGGTATGTGAGGTCACACAGACTGAACTCAGAAGCAGACATAAGAATGAAGCTATTTTCTTTAAAGAGATGTGTAAAAGAAGTAAAATAAGACCATGCTTCTTATTAATTTTGTTCTGTCTTGGAAAATATTGTTATTTTTCATAAAAGATATGGTTTGTTAACATGTAATGGGTTTGTTGTGGTTATTGTTAATGAATTTAAAATAAATATTTTTATATTTATCTTTATTGTTGCAAGTATTACAGATGTCCCTTTTTTTCCCCCAATGACCCCATCCACCTTGTTTCTGTTCCCTCCCAGGCCTTCACCACACTATTCTCTGTGTCCATGGGTTATGCACATCTATACTAATAAAAGAGTAATATGCAAATTGGTCAGCACGCCCTCACAGTAATGACCGAACAGCAGGCTGTGTGGGGCGACCAGGCCGGCAGGGGGGGCAGTTAGCAGCAACCAGGCTGGCAGAGGGGGCAGTTGGGGGCGCCCAGGCTGGCAGGGGGGCAGTTGGGAGCGACAAGGCCAGCAGCGGGGGCAGCTGGGGGTGACCAGGCCAGCGGGGGGGTGGGCAGTTGGGGGCAATCAGGCTGGCAGGGGGGCAGTACTTGACCATGGTGATCAATGCTCTTTTTTTATCATAACAGGACAAGTTAAATCACTAATTTCTAATTTCAAATAATATTAGCACACTTCATACAGACTTGGCCATTGCAAATGGCTTGTGACATAACCTTGTATTGCACATTATGCTTAAAGATAGGAGAAACCAGTTCGCTTACTTCAAGGGCAATTTGGAAGATCAGAAAGTAGCAATGCAAACAGGAAATACAAGGAATACAGTTTCATCATTGGGTCTTCAAACCATGTTGTCAAATGTCTATAGGATTATGTCCCACTCAGGTCTGGTTTAAGGGATTTTAAATAATCTAACTAAAACACACTCTGTATTTTCCCATTCATTACCATGACAGCAAAAATATTGCATTACAGTAATTCCCTATCCAGAGAGCCTTTGTACTAGTATACCCTACAAGTCTTTTTAAATATATAAGAGATGGTTGATTGTTTTACCAACAAATAAGGGGCAATTAGTAAGTTCTAACCAGTTGGTTGTAATCGTCATTTTGTTTTCCATTATTAGAAAAATAAGATCTTCCCATGCCTTTTTTTATAGACTTGTGCATTTCATTTTATTAAAAAAATTGTCTATCGACCTTTTCTGGTGAGTGCACAGAACTCTAGAATAATTACACCATTTGAAATCACTTCAGATAGTTTGTTTGGAATTGAGTTAGGGAAAAGTAGTACTTGTGCATGTTGAATTTCATGTAAAAATTAATTATTTTTCACTAAATATAACTGTTTAATAAACACACTTCACTAAGTGATAAATACTTTCAACATATTGGATACAATATTTGGGTTGGTAGTAGAAATTTATTGATGATTACTTTGTATATCTGGAGGTAAAAAGAGTCAGACAATAAGCCCTGTTCATATCTTCTGTACAAGGTGATCCTTGTCATTTAAGGTAGCTTTCTAAAAAAAAAAAAAAAAAAGTGTCAATCTTGGGAATATAGGAGAAAATTTGGTGGAGTCCTTTTGTTCCTCCTCTTTTTGTCTTCCTCTTCTTCTTTCTTTGCTGTTTCATATAATTTTGTCTTCTTTTATCTTTCCTTATGTTCACCATTAAATAATATTGATGAGTGCCCTGCATTTCATTATAAAACCCACAGGCTATTCCATGTGCTTACCTGGTTGGAAATCCTGTGTCACATTTACAGTGGGAAGATAAACCCTTAGAGTCTGATTAGAATTAATCTTGGCCAAAGAATGACATGTAAGCAAAAATCACTTACTGTGTCCAGTGAAATATTCCTTGCCACCTTTTGAAGTTCATGTGACATCATAGATATCTCATGTCATTGATGGCTGAAGCCATGAAAGGCTTATGGTAAGATGACTTTCAGTACCAGAATACCAGTAAGGCAGGGAGGATTATGCTTGTCCCAGCCAATCGGGACAGCACAAAGTTTTCCCTTATTTGATAGCTTTGCCTCAAATCTCAAAATGCTGAGATTTCTGTCTCATATTTCTAAAAGCTCACTGAAGCACTTTCAGAGACTAAAATTAGCAGAATTCTTTAAACTAACCTTTATGGAGGCCAGTGAAAACATGGAACTGAATTTAAAAAGAGAAAAACGGTCACGTAAAAAGTCAATAGAGTGGCCTCCCTTTCACTTACTCATTACATGTTGTAATAGACATAGTAAGTGTGGCGCTTCAATCACTTCTGAAAGAAAGCTTTGCTGTAACTTATAGCCCAGCTTATTTATCTGAAACATTTTTACAAAAAGAAGAATTGAAGCAATTTTATAAAGAGCTCAGAAAAAAAATCATTTTAGGGTCTAAACTATCTGTATATAAGGTGACAAAACAGTTTACTTTCCAAGTTATTTGAATGAGGGATTCAATTCTTTGTTCGTGTAGGAACATTTCTGAAATGCTCATCTTTAAAGTCATCAGAAACATCAATATTGTAAGTAATCTATGAAGAAAATTAAGTCCTATATTGATCAACCAAATATTAAATATTTACTTAAGCACCTACTATGTGCCCTCCATAGTATTTAACAGACTGATTGATAAAATACAACACACTTAGCTCTTGCTCACAGGAGTTCATCATTTCTTTGTTAAAATCACTGCTGGGTGTGTTTTTTTAAAATAAATATTTAAATTCAAAATGATTTATTAGCCATAAAATTACTAAAATCTTAGAGTTGAAATGGACCTTAAATATCGGGTAGTCTACACTCTTTTAACAAGGTAAAGTTACCTAATTATTTTCACAGATGACTATACCAGACATTTATAAATGCCATTTTGCAATTATAAAATCAGTTATAAACTGACTTGTGGAACTGTCTCAGAAGTGAGTTTCTTAGAATATTCATAACAAAGTATAGAGACCTTAAACCCCATATTTTAAAATTTGTACATAAACTCATTAGCCAGGAAGCAGGTATTGAATTACTCATATTGATTTTCTTGGCAGCCATGGTCACCCTTTCTAAGCAGCACCTTGCAAAAATCTCCAGCTCCCACCTGGTGCTGCTCCTCACAAAGCCATCATATCTTTCTATCAGTTGACTAAACAAGAAACCACCTAAAATCAGTTTTTTAATCACATAAGTAACTTGGAACATTTAAGAAATAAGTTACTGCATATTTAATTATTACAAATTAAACTAAAGTGTGAATATGATATTTATAGAAAGCAACAGAAATAAGTTATATAAAGAACATTTATTTGTGAGCATTGCTTTCGAGTTCATGTCACAATAATTTATTTTACCTATAGGCAGTATTTATTCTAAAAACCTCAGTGTTTTAGAAGTTGCAAAAAAAAATTTAATGGCACTGTTTTTGTCTCATTTTGACTAAATTTATTTTTAAAAAGAGAATTTTAAAAATTATAGACTCTTTTTTCAGTTACATGATGCCAAATGACTGCATTCATTGAATTTCCAATTCATTATTTGGGTAACATTTAGACATATGCTAGTTTCATGAGGAACGTGCAATGCATATTAAAGGTTATATAATTAATCATTCCATGTTTAAGATCAAAGCCATTAATGTCCACAACTTTCCTTTTGCTGTCTAGGAAGAACAAGTTAAGATTAAAATACAGTGAAGAAAGATGATAATGTGTGAATAGAGAAGCAGATCTACAGTCTTGGGTAAATTTGGTTGCTGAAAATATTCAATAAGTACAGAGGTAATATTAAACATTCCAGATGATGAATTTTCAAGTTCAATGCTTTGCTTATCCTGTTTCCTCTACAAAGAAATCCCTTTCCCACCTGATGAGCCCCCTCCTCACCTTTTAAATGCAACTCAAATATTGTTTCTGCAGTCTTAGCTTCCTGAAATCAATATTAATTGCAAACTCCCCTTAGCACACGTATGTACTATAGCCCTTACCCCATTGTTCCATAATCATTTTTGCATAACCCTCCCTCATTCCACATTATGATCACTTATTTGTCTTTATATCCATAAGTGCCTAACATTCTTCCTGTGTAAGAGAAATAGCTCCTGAAACTCCTACAACACTGGTTGCAAAGTGTGACTCTGAGCCTGGAAGCATCACTTGATTCATCTGGTACCACCTGGGAACTTATTAGAAAAGCACATTTTCGGACTCCACCTTGAACCAAATAGAATTGGTAATGCTGGTGTGGGCTGGGGATGAGGTGGGTGAGTGGAGAAGGGACTAAGAGTTTAACAAGCGCCCCAGGAGATTCCACTGTACCCAAAAATTGGGGCTCTATCTCTGACAGGAAAATCCCGAGGTGCGGAAGTGTAGCTGATGAAAGGACACTGCCCTTTTCTCTGACTTTAAACTTCTTGAGATTCTAGCCCTCTGACCCCACCTGCTATCACACTTATTTCCCTCTTAAACTCTAACTTGGGTAAAAGAGGAGGCTGGGCATTTCTTCATCACTGTTAGTTTAACTGACAAAGGCTATGATTATCAGAGATTTCTGTAAGTTCAAAGAACAAAGGTTTAAAATGAAAAAAAAGGATAGAACACACAGTACAGTGAAATTGGCAGAGCAGTTGATTTTCCTGTAGCTAACTTTAAATCAGAAACAAGGATTATCCTACCATACATCCTACCTGAAAAAAAGGATCAATTCTGTTATCCTAGAATACCATATGGCATGATATATGGCAACTCAGATATTTTGTAGGCTGCCCAGCCAATCTAGCTCAGTGGTTGAACATGGACCCAAGAAGGTCACAGTTTGATTCCCAGTCAGGGCACATGCCCAGGTCGGGGGCTTGATCCCCTTTGTGGGGCATGCAGGGGGCAGTAGATAAATGATTCTCTCTCATCATTGTTGTTTCTATCTCCCTCTCCCTCTCCCCTCTTCTCTCTGAAATCAATAAAAACATTTTTTAAAAGATATCCTATAAGCTAAATAATGTTCCTCAATACAGCTTTATAGGGCAAACCCAAACTAACAACATGGAAGTAGCCCTAAGCGTACAGAAGTCAGGGGCCTTACTGACCAGCTTAGAGACTTGGAGCAGATTATCAAAATTTTCCAGCCTCTTTTTTTGTTCCCATAAGATGGAGATAGTACCTTTTAACACGTAGTCATCTAAGAGCAAAATACAATCACCTCTGGAAAGGCACTTTATAAGCCATAAAACATTAAAGCATCATATATGCAATGTCTATATATAATATTAGTAATTGTATTTATAATTATACAATAGTAAGGCTTGTTTACTATTAACATATATCACAAGTGTTAGTTGCATTTTGAATAATTAATATAATCAATGAAGTTTATAAAATGGCAAAAAATTCAATTTCAGGTAAATTTTTACTTTTATAATTTTCAAAAATTTATTGGGGAAAATTTGTAAATTAGAGGAAAACCAGAAAAGAAAAATTGCTTGAATACCCTCACCAGAAATAAATAGTTTATATTTTCTATTTTTCTGTAAATTTGGGGGATAAAATTATAATCATATAGTAAATAGTATACTCTAATCTGCTGTATTCACTCAGCAGAATATCATGAATCTTTTTTCTTTTTGGTAATATCCTCCCCTAAAATTAATTCTATTAGCTGCATAGTCATCTATCATATGGATACACCAGGGCTTATTTCACTAGTATTCTTTGTTAGTCACTTAGATTGTTCCTAGAGCTTCACAATTATAAATGTACTAGAGGAGGGTGCACGAAATTTGGGCACAGGGGCGGTGGGTGTGTCCCTCAGCCCAGCATGCACCGTCTCCAATCTGGGACCCCTCGAGGGATGCCCGACTCCCTGGTGGGATCAGGCCTAAAGGGGCAGTCAGACATCCCTCTCACAATCCAGGACTGCTGGCTCCCAACCACTCGCCTGCCTGCCTGCCTGATTGCCCCTAACTGCTTCTGCCTGCCAGCCTGATCATCCCCTAACCACTCCCCTGCCAGCCTGATCAACGCCTAACTGCTCCCCTGCCGGCCCAATTGTCCCTAACTGCCCTTCCTTGTAGGCCTGGTCACTCCCAACTGCCCTCCCCTGCAGACCTGGTTGCCCCTAACTGCCCTCCCCTGCAGGCCTGGTCCCCCCCAACTGCCCTCCCCTCCAGGCCTTGTCCCCCCCAACTGCCCTCCCTTGCAGGCCTGTTCCCCCCTAACTGCCCTCCCCTGCAGGCTGGTCCCCCCAAACTGTCCTCCCCTGAAGGCATGGTCACCCCCAACTGCCCTCCTCTGCCAGCCCGGTCAACCCTAACTGCCCTCCCCTGCAGGCCTGATTGCCCCCAACTGCCCTCCCTTGCAGGCCTGGTTTCTCCCAGATGCCCTCCCCTGCTGGCCTGATCACCCACAACTGCCCTCCCCTGCAGGCCATCTTGTGGCAGCCATCTTGTGTCCACATGGGGGCGGCCATCTTGTGTGTTGGAGTGGTGGTCAATTTGCATATTACCCTTTTATTAGATAGGATATTTTGTACATTTATTCTTATACCATTTCAGTTTCTTAAAGATAAATTCTTAGAAAAAGAATTGCTAGGTTCATGTTCATGAACATTTTTAAGACTTGAATCTAGTGCCAAACTGCTTTACCAAAAAGGTGCATAAATTTACATTCCCACCAGCAACAAATGAAAGTGCTTGATTTCTTGCACTGTTGTCAACAAATGTTATTATTTCTTTAAGCTTTACCAGTTTTCTAGTGGTACAACTCTGTTACGTTTTTATTTCAATTTACATTCATTTGACTACTAAGTTGATATAACTAATTTATTGAACTATTTTAGAGTTAATAATCCTCCAAAGAAAATTATTAAAAGTTTAATATGGAAATATTGTGGGACAATTGCAATTTCACTTATCAAAAAGATGCATAGAAATAATGTATATTTTCATTAAGATCAGACAGTAGTATAGATCTTATAACTACAGGTTGTAAATAATCAAATTTATATTACAGGTAATGTAATTCATATGTAAACATGAATATAGGTTATATAGATGAAGCTAGAGAGAGAGAGACCTGTATCAATCAAATACAAATTGGTGCGAAATGGGATTGGGTCTAAAGTTTGCCTTTTATTAGCTTCATACAAGTCCAAATTCATCCTTAAGATAATGTGGGTTTTTTATTTTTCCCATGTTCTTTTTTAAAATCCTATTATAGGTTCTTTTCTTAGGGTTGTGCTGACCCTTGAACTGTTGTGGGTTTTTTTTAATACAATCCACATGCAGAAATGAGGGTTTCTAGCAGTTCCAGTTCTCCACTCCATGGCCTGACATTGTAGGGATTTCTTAATTCTCCCCTCATATAACTGCCCACCAAGTTGGTGTTCTCAATGTGGCAAGTCATAGCCAACACTAATTGCCCAGAGCTACTGTCTCTATCCTCTCTCTAAAAGTAGGCTCCATCCTCTTGACTTAGTTTGCTACTTTCACATTGTCTGCTTCCTCCTCCCCACCCAACTACATGCCTCTTTCTTTCTTACCTTCAACTGCTTTTATGCTCTCCTCTTCTTGTCTTCAACTCTTTCCTTCCTGATACAGTTTGAAAATGAAGGGGACCCCCAAATTGCCCTTGCTATGTAACATTTCTTCTTCTGACTAAACCTGAGGAATGATGTGAACTCAATGGAAACCCGCAAGACTTTGTTTACTTAGTCCGCCCTTTCTCTTTCCTCAAAATGGGGTGCCCACTGTCATTGGCCAAAAGGCAGGAGACTGGAAAGACATCCAGATTTTTTTAACCAATGTAAGCCCCATAGAGTCACTAATAAAAAATTGAGCCAATTAAAGTCATTCCTTGGAGCCAAGAAACTTCAACTCTGGAAAGTACTGTGTGAATTAAAAGAATCCATTTGGTAAAGGTTTCTAGAGGTTTCAGGAAAGTATCCTATTTAATTTATAATTTGCAGTGAACCTAAAGATAAGCATTGCAGCAAGTACCCAGGAAAAGAAATTAGGTTGGGAAAGTTCTGCTCTGTGAACTTTATCTCATATTATTTTAATACTATATATGGTAAATTTTAGTAACAGCAAAGCCCACTCCTCCAAACAGATTTGAAGTATAGAAATATCTGAAATCTTGATTCTACTAATACAAGCATGGCACACAAATTTTTCCAAGGCTACATGATAGTATTTTAAGCACTTTGTTTAAATTTATTTAAATTTTCACAGATGAGTCTTTTTGAGCCTGTGGCTCTCCTATGTGGGTGGATACATACGCTGATACATGCAGAAATGAGGTACACTTAAGGACACAGCTTGTCAAATCACATCAGCTAATAGGTGGGTCTCTTAGCTGATGAATTCACATGAGAACATGATTGCTCAACCATGTACCCTTGCATGTCTTTAAATCAGGCTTGCCTTTAATTGGATTGTATCTTGTAGAAGAAGTGTATCAACTCTCAACATTCACATGGAGTTTCCAAAAGGCTGTTATGATTAAGTAATTCAATTGAGATTTAACCACTGAAGAGGGGGAGGGGGCTTCAAAGGGTAATCTACAAACCCATTGGCTGTTCCACTGTTCTGAAGGAAGAGCTTTTTAATTCAATCATATTCTAGTTTAATTCTGTCTCTCAGGAAGTAAGAGCCTTCTACAAGATAACTAATTCTTGGTGCATTAAACCAAGTGAGAAGCACTGGCAGCATACTAGGGCAGCTAGTATTCTGGAGAATTAATGAGAAATGTACTCGGCTCCATACGTGTTTTAAACTGAGTGATCTTACTTCCTGAATTCAGGGTGTGCCAGGATTCTCATGCTGTTTTTGTCCATGAATCTGGGTGCTAACGATTAAATAGCAAAGTAATGATATCTATAGTAATTCACTGGTTAGTCAGAATTCTAGAATTATATTAATGAAAAATTTTTCAGAAAATGTCTAGACCAGTGGTCGGCAAACTGCGGCTCGCGAGCCACATGCAGCTCGCGAGCGGCGCTTTGCCGCTTTGTTGACTGAGTTTGCCGACCATTGACCTAGACGATCGATTCCAATAATTACAGGCTGTTGTTGTTCCTTGTGATTAAGTCCCTATCCCAGTGGTCGGCAAACTCATTAGTCAACAGAGCGGCAAACTGCGGCTCGCGATTCTCTTTTCCATCTGAGAAACCTACATACAAAGACTCAGAGTGACTCAGGTTCACACAATAAATTAAGAAAATCAATCCATGGGTCTGTACTAGAAAAGTGAATGTTTAAAAGGCAAATGACATAAAAAATGCCCTCCCCTAAGTAGCCCTATTGGAGAGATATGTTTTGTAATTAGTTTGGTGAAAGTTAGGAAATTATCATTCAAAAAAAAAACTAGAGTAGACTTCTTTGCAATGGACTTGTACTACTTTTTTGTTTTCTTTTTGTTCTACTGAAATCTATTCTATTTTTAACTTTTTATTATGAAAAATTTCAAGTGTATACAAATATGAGACAAAATAATAAACTGAATCCCTATGTACACATCAAGTGTCATCACTTATCATCAATCCATGACGGATCTTGTTGAATCTAAACTCTCCACTTCCACCTCATTATTGTTGAAGTGGATATCAGCCAGTATGTCATTTCACCTGTAAACCTCGCAGAGTGCATCTCCAGAAGAAAAGGACTCTTTTTTTTTTTTAAGCATAACCACAATACCATTATCACTCATCAAAATTTAATAGTAATTCCTTAATATAAATAGATTTGTAAACTTTACATACATTATCCTTTGCCTTAGGATGATTCCATACTACCTACTATAATTTGATAAGTACTGTTTCATTGATCTATTCATTTGAACAAATACTTACTGAGCATTCATATAAACATCCACATTTTGTTTGTATGGAGACCCAGATTCTTACTTTTTGAGAGGCAGCAGAGAATAGAAGGAGAAAGAATTCTGGAATCAGATATTGTTGGCTCTATAGCTCCAGCTCAATTTCTTATTGAATGTGCAAATGTCTTAATTTCTCAAAGCCTCAGTTTGGTGATCTGTAAAGTGATGAGAACTTTTAAGATTTACTGTCTAGCAATTTTCTTTTCTTTTTTTTTTTTTTGTTAAGTTTATTGGGGTGACATTGGTTAATAGGATCATATAGGTTTCAAGTGTTTTTCAAATATACAATACAGTATTGTTACTATAGTCACCATGCTGTATATTATATCCCCAGGGCTTATTTATTTATAACTGGAAGTTGGGATCTTTTTAAGGCTGGGTGAGGGAAAGATGAGGTATATGGTAGCCAAAGAGAGAAAGATTAGAGTTAAGAGTAAAGACTCTGTTTGGAATAGAAAGAAGGTATCAAATTGAGTTTCATTCCCTTTTCTGCTGGAAATTCTGACAAATCCAGGGAAAGGAAGGGGAAGAAATGGCATAAAACTGACTCATAACTCCACTGGAAGACTCTATTGTGTTCTACTAGATACAGAACCTACTCAATGGGGCTAGGGGCCCCCATCTAAGTCAGTGAGGAAACCACAGCCAAGAAAGGCCGTGCTCCCTGGGATCAGACAGGTGGTTGGTGCTGGAGCCAAAATTCACATGCACACCTTTTCACTGCCAAGTATAATTTGTATATTTTGTATCATTCACTCATTCAGAAATAAGTATTGGGAACCACCTTTGTGTCTAGAATTATGATCATGGTGTAAGGCCAACTGTACTTATCAGAAATGTGCAATGGTAAATGATGGCCTTAGTGAAAATTATCCAGATCTAGAAACGCAAGGAAAGCATGAACAGAACCACCTTTCTTTATTCATTATTCACTGTACTTTTCACAGCAGTCAGAAGAGATGCAAATGGTGGGTCTGTGATGAGAAGCAGAGAGCAGCAATCTCAGCTGGCCACCTTTGACTTCCTGCCCTGCCGTCTCCTAAACTTCAGAGAGGGACTTTCCTGGGTGGTAAATAACCTACATTTTCAAACAATTATGTCCTTTTCGAACTGAAACCTACAAGAACAGGAGAAAACTTTTAACACAATTCACTTAATGCAGCATATACTTTATTTTTAAAATGTACAAAAGTGAAAAATTTTTAGTAAATTTGAATGCTGTACTTCTACATCTCACGCATAATCATGTTGCCTGAGAAATGTCGGTGACTCCACAACAAGAACACCACATCCTAATGAGTAATGAAGATTACATAACCATCGAGATAAGCACCACCCACAGATTTCATGTCAATGCTAATATCGAGTTCTTGGCCACAGTGGGAAACAAAAGGCAAAGAATGCCACACAACTGATCTTCAAAATATTACTCCCAATTGTTACATAAAACATCCATCGTTTCAGGAGTGTTTATTTAGACTTTTTCTAATCGTTGGCTTTTTGTTTTATAGGCCAGTTCTGTGTTCATTCACCAGGCAGAGTACTTAAGAAGGCCCTGATTAAATGGGGACCTACCAATGGTGTGTGGACAGATAGAGCAAAGCCTAGATAGGAAATCCCATAATCTCCTTCTGCTCCTATTGTATAGTTTCACATGGAAAGTTCTTCAGGACATTTAATTTGAGTCTGCCTTGCTGACATATAAATGGGACATCTCTTCTGTCCTCCTTGAAACACTAGTTGCTTAAGATAGCAATAATAATGAATTTATGGGGGAAGGATGAACACTGTCATTAAACAAGTTTAGTAAACTTGTACTTCTGTACTCCCACCTTAAAAGCTCAAAACATACTATTAGTTTATTAATAATTTTGAGAAGCCCCATAGTAAGGATGCTATTTCATCTCATCTTGAAGCAGAGTTCTTCCCCATGCCCAAACACTGATTATTGGTTCTTGGAATTTTTCTATGAAATATACAATGAGAGATTCTGCTGGAGATCACCAGATCAATCACTTTATTTGATACTTGAGGAATCAAGAAAGATAGCAATTTGCAAAAGTTTTGAATGGGGAAGTTATAAAGCCCTCCCCAAGGAAAAAACATCAACATTTCCTTATTCTTTGTAAATTGCTGAGCAATTCCCTTTTGCTAAGAGGAAGCTCCTTGTTCCATGGACCTGATCCTAAAATACAAGCTCTGCTTAAAAATAGCTCACCTGTGTTGGATGAATGTGTTCTCAGGCTACATTCAAGCCCATTTCAGATCATGCCAGCAATTCATAAGTGTCTGGTTGTTTGAACTTATATTGATTCCACCATTTAAATGCCCCAGGAAGGATTTGGCATAGTCATATCAGAGCTAGAAAACTTTTAGTGATCATCTCATCTAATCCTTTCATTCTGCAGCCATAGGGAACTGTGGCCTAAAGAGGGAAGTTGGCATCTCCTAAAGGACAGCTAGATAGTGGCAAAGCAAAAAATTCACTGTGTCTCTCAGCTGCCTCTCATCCCTCCATCCCTCCATTCACCTCCCCTAGGGTTACACATGCCTGTTCCCTGACCTTCAGACTAGAAAATTGGGCTCAGTGGTAAAAACAATGGCTTACCAAAGAGTATGTAGAAGCCAACGTATTGTTAATACTGGGTTGCTTTATTCTAAGTTCAAAGGTGAAAAGATTTCCACTTCTACCAGTTGCAGAACAACCATGGGACCATGGAGAAATGCTGGTTTCCTCACCCAACCTGTGAAATGCAATGTCCCAACCTGTCTTCTCTTCTACAGACATCTACCAGGTTCCCGGCGAGCTCTCCTGGGGTGTGCAGAAGGTTAAGAATTTGGCTGAAGATCAAAAGGGAATCATTCAAAGGAAAACATAATTGAACAGACCAAATTATGAAGATTCAATATAAATGCCCTAAAAGCTACAACTCTCTCTATATAGAGAATTTAGAGTTAAAATGTATGTGGGTGGGGTTTTTTTCCACTTTAGATTTTTATTTTATATCCATTGTTTGATTTTTTTTTTTAAGTTCCTTCTCTTCATTCACCCTTGGGGACATTTTAATTATATTTTATTCTTGAAAATGAGCATTTTTTTTTACTTTTAGCTATTGATTTCAGAAGGCTATGAGCTTTCCCTAGAAGTCATTTCCTTCAACCTTCTACATACCAAGGAACTCTCACCCTTGCTCCAAACAGGGTCACATTTCAACAGATCTTGTGCCCTCCTGGTCCTCCTGGTGCCTGACCCCCAGGAAATAAAGGAGCATGTTGCATTGAGGTGGCCATTATGTATCTCCACTCATCAGAATCACAGTCGCCAGGTGGCAAGAGTACAGGATGACAAGAAAACAATCCCATCTTTCACATCCCAGCTTCTGTCACACATGCCCCTTCAATCTGAAAACAGACCAGAAAAATCCAGTGAGAAAAGGTTTGAAAGCCTCTCTACCAAGGAGACAAGGAATCACAAAGTCCAACGGCTATTTGTATGGAGAGAAAGGGTTCACAGAGAACCACAAGAACTCACATGTTTCCTTTGCTTATCAAGTGAAATAAAATAAATTGCACTCACCAAGCCAATGATTCATCTTTATTGTTTAGGGCAGTTTCCCTTTAATGTTTTAAGTTGTCTCTAAGCTTGGCCTAGCCTTTTTTAAAAAGGAGAAGAAGAGCTGTCATTTCTATTCAATTAACTGCTTCCCCCTCTGATTTTAAATCAAGGGCAGTGTCTGTTCAATTTAATTACTTTCTAAGTAGCCTGCATGGCAAAGCAGCAGCCACTAAAGCAAAAGAGCCATGTGGTGCTTTATAAGGCAAGAATTCAATATAATTTAAGGTTGTTCTCCTAACAGAAAATGCAAGAAGGTTGATTTCTCCCTGCTGTGTTTCTAGCCACTTGATATATAATGTTCACAGATCAAGATTTTGACTCAACAGTTTGAAGCACGTAAATTGGGGAAAATGTCATTTACTCTCTGGAAAGTCTATGGGAAGACATTTTTGAAGGATGTGTCCCACCTCTTCTGATTACATGTGAAGAGGGACCTTCTTCAAAAAAGGTGTTTATTTTAATTATCCATATGTACAAGATTTTCCAGAACTCATAATTGCATCAACATCAGTATAATCACCATCAGAATGCAAGATTAAGTCAAAATTGTGAGGTTATAGAGAAAAAATTGCAGAAAAATTGCATAGCCAGGACACCAAGACCCTGATTCCATGCTTAACTCAGCCACCAATGAGCTGTGGGGCACTGAGCAAAAGGCTTGACTTTTCTGTATCTGTTTCACTACCTATAAATGAGGGTGCTCCATAAAATCAACAGTAGGACTTTTTGTTTCTAATTCATTGAGACTATCAAATGACAGTAAGATACCTACCAATGGCTCGTTACAAACTCAAGGTAACAATATCATTCCTCCCCAAGCAGAAGAACCAACATAAGGACAATTTCAAAACTTAAATTGTCCATAAAGGGAAAACTTAGGGTGCAGCCATCTAAGATGGAGTTGCTATTTCTAATTAATAGTATCGGATGGTCCAGAAAAATTCCAGTTAAAAGGAGAAATGAAATGTTAAAGCATGTGGAATTGTATATTCGACATGATAATTTACAGAGTGTAATCAGATGTTCTAGCATTCAATGTCTTCTGTGGTTGGATAAATATTTTCCTTCATGTACAATGCACACTTTGCCCATAAGATCTACAGTCAGTCTCCTAAGTTTGTTCTCTGTACATTAGACGACTACATAATATATAAAGAGTAAGTGAGAATCAAAGAAATATGCACACTTGCTCAGTAGAAAGCTCTCTTTTGCACTCTAAGAGCCAAAGACAATGGATTCTTCAATCAACCACAAATAAACAGATAAGCTTCAAATCATGCAGTATGTCTTTTTGTGTACCTTCATAACCATTCACTCATAAACAAATTAGAAAATCATTTTTTTATTCCAATGACAATGATGTGTCTTGTGATTTTGACACTGAAATGATCCATCACCCAGGTATAAGATCCTCTGAGAGTATGCTATTCAGACTAACATTAAGTTTGAATGATTGAAGAATTGAGGCACACTCTGTGCAGTGAACATATGTATTTAAGGTAAATGACTCAAGGATACCTTAATCTATAAATTTTAGTCTTTCCAGTCTCAGACTCTTTATGTCATGAGACCTTTACTTCATGTTGTTCTATATCATTGGATTTAATTTAATTTAATTCAAAAGCCAAGTAAATCATGTGAGAGCCAGTTCCCTACTTTATGTGGCTTTGTTCGCAGCTCTTCTTAATCTTTGCATAATTTGATTAATTTCAGAAGGGTGAGAGGTAGAAAAAAGATCTTTGTAGGTTGAATCAGTCTATCCCACTGCTTTCCAATAAAACCAGTAACTAATTCAAGACAAATAAGCATTTATCCTATATCTAAACAACCTTTGGGAAAAGGGTTCTACTAACTGCTCATCCAATTTTAAACAATCTTCATGATATAAAAAAAATTATCGAACTCCCTGCATCTTGTACATCATTTTTTTCATGAATGGTGAACAATTATAACTTTTGTGTATGTCTTTGCATTAAATTCACTACCCATGTTCTAGGCTTTGCAAACCCAATATGGTTTTTCTCTCTGTCCAAATGATGTAGTCAAATGCCAGTGGAAAACATCAACCAATCAACTAATCAAAAAAGTATCTGTTTAGCACTGTTCTAGGTAATATCAGATTTGTCCGTGTCCACTATAAGCTTATTATCTTTGAGGATATAGAGCTAACATATAAGAAAAAAAATACAGACATTCTACGCATAAGAGTATATATCTATGACATCGAATATGGAAGTTCAGAAGAGAAAATACCTTTTATTTATTTTCATGACCCCCTTTGATTCCTTAAGATCCATCTACTAAAACTAATTCTTGCCATCAGAGAGTATAGTTTAATTAACTGTGGTTCTAGGTAAAATGTAGTAGAAAGCAGCAGAACACTGCTCTGGCTAAAACGACTTCCAAAAGCCAGCCAAAATGCAAAAAAAACAATTATATTACCAAGACAGCAGAAAGCTATGGAAGCAAAGAGGACTACATGAACTCAACCAAAGACAGGAGAGCCCTTCCAAGATGAGTAGGCGGCCACTGGCTGCTTTCTACCTTGGGAATGTCTGCCAATTCTAAGTGCAAGATGAGGCTCGAGCTTGGCCTGAATACAAGGATATTACTGTGAGAAAGAAAAACTACCAAAGCTTTTGGAGGTTGTATGGGGCTAGAAGAATAATTTAGAAACCTCATGATCCCTAAACGCACAAAGGCCATTTTCCCCTGCTGTTCATTTGCTGAGTCAAGAAGCACTTGGAAGGTGAAAGAGCTTCTTTTGGAAAGCAGACCAAAATATATTGTAGTCTATCAGTAGTGGGAAAGACAAAGTCCATCTCAAGGAGGAACATCTGTTTCAAACACACAGCCAGGCTCTTCCTTAAAATATTTGCCAAATTTGGAGGAAACATGAGGCTGGAGACTAAAGAGTAAAGTTCAAAACTGCCAAAAGGTAGCCTGACTGCCCTGTAGTCTTTGCATATGGAAATGGGGGAGGAAGGGACCTGCTAGGCTAACAATCAAAAACCATAGTATGGTCTTCTCTACTCTGAGACACTTGAAACCAGAGATAGACTGCATTGGACTAAATCCCCATATCTGATTAAATCATTTAAAGGGAAGAGCCTCTCTGAGTCAAAGTAATGTAAATATTGTTCTCTTACACACAGTGTCCAACATAAAATAAAAATTTATAAGACATGTAAAGAAGCAGAGAAAACAACAGCCAGTTTGAGCAGAGAGATGTCCTACATGTTGAAATTAGCAGAAAAGGTCTTTAAATGACTGTTATTAACATGTTTTAAAAAAATAAAGGGAAAGGTTGACAAATAACTAAAATATGGAGTATTTCAACAGAGAATTGAAATCTACGAAAAACAATCAAAAGTAACTCTGAAACTGAAAATTAAAATATCTGAAAGTAAGAATGAATTGGATGGGTTTAACATCAGACTGACGGGTCAGAGGACAGGATTAGTTAACTCAAAGACAGGTAAACTTTAAGATCTCAAAAGAGAACAGAATAGAAAAGACCTGTGAATACAACAAAACACCAAAAAAAAAATCTAATTTAGAAATGGGCAAAGGACCTAAATAGACATTCCTACAAAGACAACATATAGAAGGCCAATAGAATGAAAAGATGCTCAACATCACTGATCATCAGAGAAATGCAAATTAAAACCACAATGAGATATCACTTCCCACCTGTCAGAAGGGTTATCATCAATAAGTCAACAAACAACAAGTGTTGGCAAGGATGTGGAGAAAAGGGAACCTTCATGAACTGTGGGAATGCAGATTGGTGCAGCCACTGTGGAAAACAATATTGAGTTTCCTCAAAAATTTAAAAATGAAACTGCATTATGACCCAGAAATTTCACTTCTGTGAGTATATTCAAAGAAACCAGAAACACTAATTCAAAAGAATATATGCACCCCTATGTCCATTACAGTGTTATTTACAATAGCCAAGATTTGAAAGCAGTGTAAGTGCCCATCAATAGATGAGTGGATAGAAAAGCTGTGGTACATTTACATAATGGAATATTACTTGGCCATAAAAAAGAAGGAAATCTTACCTTTTGCAACCACATGGATGAACCTGGAGAGTATTATACCGAGTAAAATAAACCAGTCAGAGAAAGACAAGTACCATATGATTTTACTTATACATGGAATATAATGAACAAAATAAACTAACAAACAAAATAGAAACAGAGTCATAGATACAGAGAACAGACTGACAGCTGTCAGAAGGAAGGGGGTCAGGGGAGTTGGGTGAATAATGTGAAGGGATTAAGCAAAATTAAAAAACAAAACTCATAGACATTGACAACAGTATGGTAATTACCAGAATGAAAGAGGAATGGGCAGAGGTAGAGGAGGGTAAAGGGGGTGACGGAAGCAGACTTGACTTTGGGTAGTGACCACACAATAGAATTTATAGATGATGTGTTATAGAATTGTACATTTGAAACCTATATAATTTTATTAATCAGTTACCCCAATAAATTCAATTTAAAAAATTTTTAAAGTCATGAGACATATTCAAATGATCTAACAAATGTATAATTGAAATCCCAGAAAAAGAGGAAAGAATGGGGAAGAAGCAATATTTGAACAAATCATGGCTGAGAATTTTCTAAAACTGATGAAAGGTGTGAACCCATAGATTCAAAAGGCTCAATGAATTTTAAGGATAAATATAAAGAAAGCCACACCTGATTTAATCTTCCCAGGTAAATACTACTGTACAGTCAGTGCTAAGAACCACTAGTCTAGAGAATGCCATATTTAAAAAATAATGTACAGTTGGTTTAATGTTTTGCTTCCAAGGGATTATAAAAAGAAGCAATTTGTCTCTTTTTTCTCAAAATGTCTCCTAATGAAGAACCAGGGAGCAGCTCTATATTTCAATTATCATCTCCTTTACTCAATTCCAGTTTTTGGTTGTTTTTTTTTTTGTTTTTGTTTTTTTTTCCAGGGCTGTTTATTTTTTTTAAATAGTTATTGATTTCAGAGAGGAAGGGAGATGTATAGAAACATCAATGATGGGAGAGAATCATTGATTGGCTGCCACCTGCATGCCCCCCCACTGAGGATCCAGCCTGCAACCTGGGCATGTTCCCTGATCAGGAATCAAACCGTGACCTCCTGGTTCATAGGTCGACATTCAACCACTGAGCCATGCCAACGGGGTGCCAAGGCTGTTTTTTAGGCACAGGCTGGGTGTGGGGCAGTAATGGAAGCTGAGTTGCCACCATCTTCAGGCTCAAGGTGAGCACAGGGAGGAGCCAGGGAATGAGACCTGATCTCATTCCCATGTCCCTGCCAGTGGTTCTCCATGGTGGGGCAGGGTCACTGGGCCTCCTGTAGACATCTTGGTTGTCACTAGGTGATGGCAAGCACCACTAGTACATAGAGGCCAGGGCTGCTGCTGAACATCCTATAATGCACAGGACACCTCTGCAACCAAGATCGACCTGGCCCTTTATTTATTTTTAAATGTATTCTTATTGATTTCAGATAGGAAAGGGAGGAAAGAGAAACATCAATGATTAGAGAGAATCATTGATCGGCTGCCTCCTGTATGCCCCCCACTGGGGATCTAGCCTGCAACCCAGGCATGTGCCCTGACCTGAAATTGAACCGTGACCTCCTGGTTCATAGGTCGATGCTCAACCACTGGCCCTTTAAAGTGTCACTAGTACAGCAGCTGGGTGAGAAACCTACTGTGGCTGAGGAGAGCACGCTGGGAGCAGGTGAGGGTACAGGTGGGCCTGGGCCGGCGGGAGCCCAGCAGTCACAGCTGAATGCAGAGGAAAACACGGGCTGAGGCCAGGTCTGCTGGAGGAGCTCGGATGTGAATCCAGGGCTGAGGTCAGGGCCTGTGGTCACAAATTGGTGGTGGCGGCGGGGGTGGGATTCACTTCTTGTGCTACCTCACCAGTGACTCCAGTGGTTCCTGTTTGGCCAACAGTGTGGGATAGGGAGAAACTTAGGTCTCAGACTAAACGCAGGCCGCCTGTGCCCTAGCACTGTGGTTACTCACTAGCCCAGGGGCGAGGGCAGGAGGTGGCACAAGTCAGGCTGGATTCAGGCTTCTAGGAGAAAGCAGGCTCCTACTGTGGCTCTCCTGATGGGCCCACTCCTCTTCCTCACCCCCATCACCTTAAGGTGGTGGTTCAAAGGAGACTGTGGTCTTTAGGAGCTCACTGAGTTTTCCCCAAGTAGAGACTTGATGGGAGTAGAAGGGCCAGAAATTCCCTGGCCTTTTTGAGTTGGTCATTGTAATGGCCTAACTATCAAGCTCAATTCCACAGTTTTTAAATGATATCATTGATACTTCCTTTCTCCATAATTCAGTGGGCATCCTGGAAAGAAAAATGAAATGGTATAGACCAGCCGTGGGCAAACTACGGCCCGCGGGCCGGATCCGGCCCGTTCGGCTGTTCTATCCAGCCCCGCGGAGCCGAAAGAGCAGAGGGTTCTCTTGCTCTCCCCTCCGCTCCTTCACCAGCATCAGTGTTAACATGGCAACGTCGGGAAACACGGCCACAGCTCCTTCTTCTGAGTGGGCGGATTTATATCCGCCCATTCAGTAGAAGGAACAACCTCTCAATCTTCCAGAGGCTCCTTGTAATGCCCGCGGACGCGTCCCCCGACATCACCCTGGAAATGCGTAGACACGTTATCGTGGTGATGTAGGGAGACACGCCCCTGGAGAGCACAGTATCAGAGCATTAGCTAAAAAGGAGACCAACAACACTGTTCCCACTGAAGTTGATGTTTTAAAGACCAAAAACCTTTCAACCCAGTCTACATTGCCATCTACATCTACATAATTATGTCCCGGGCATAATTTGGAAGTTGCACTGAAGAAAATGTTTAATTTACTGTTTACACATTTTGTTCTTTTCTATTTGTTTTAGTTTTTAATTATTTTATTATATTTAAGTTTAATTTGAAAGGCTTTTGTACCTTTCCTTTGTTAGGCAATTTTATTTTGCCTCTGCCATCTTCAATATAAGGTATGTTATTGTGCTATGATTCCTCCATTTTTTGAAGTTTCAAATTATAATAATTAGTGTTTACATTCTTCTTGTTAAAATGTTTGAAATGAATAAAACTATTGAAATTCAAAAAAAAAAAGACCGTACCCTTTTATGTAATGATGTTTACTTTGAATTTATATTAGTTCACACAAACACTCCATCCATGCTTTTGTTCCAGCCCTCCGGTCCAGTTTAAGAACCCATTGTGGCCCTCGAGTCAAAAAGTTTGCCCACCCCTGGTATAGACTCAATATGGCCAAGAAACTTTTTTATTAGAAAAACATTAGTCGGCGGCGGCGGGGGGACCTACAGGAAGGATTATAAGATTGGCTGTATATAACACTCTGCCTTGGTGCTTTAGGCACGTGATTTTCAATCTTTTTTATCTCATGGCACACATAAATGAATTACTAAAATTCTGCGACACCAAAAAATATATTTTTTGCCAATCTGACAAAAAAATAGGTATAAATTTGATTCATTCACACTGGATGGCTATGTCACTTTTTTATTTAACAATCTAAGAGAAAAAAGATCAGTGCCCTTAACTAAATAATCAGGTAGTGCATGTTTTAAAAATTCTTGCAGCACACTGGTTGAAAATTGCTGCTTTAGATACATTAAGAGAGAAGACACTTGGAGGTCAAAAGGTAGACTTTTTTTTGGTGAAGATAGTCAAAAGACAAACTAACTATGGCTCATTAGTTAATGAGGTGAAATAACCAAAAGAGAGGAGAGTCTGAGATTGAGGCAGCTGAATACTAGAAAGCAGACAACAATGTTCCATGGGGCTTTGGACACCAGGTTTGTCTGCTGACATCCATTTCCAAAAAAAAGAATTCAGCGTTGAGAAAGAAAGAATTGTTCTTGTCGATTCTGAAGATGAGACTAAATCATAACTAATAACACTTCATGGCTAATGAGAAAATGATACATTTTGGTTTCTTTCAAAGCTTATTTTACAGAATAGTTATATAGTGTGTGTATATGTATATTTTAAGAGACTAAATAGAAATTGTTGCATTAAATGTAGATTAGCCCAGACCTTAAAGCCACCAAGAAATCTCCACAAGGCAGGAGCACATGACGCAAAGCATGTCTGCACACTGTTGGCTAGCTAAATTTGCATTGGCAAAACTTTCTCCGAACACCAAATTGACCTGAATTTATAAGTCTAAAATAAAGGTCAAAGTCGGTGCCCTTAAGATTACCAATTGTTTTTTCAAATATGTTTTTATTGATTTCAGAAAGAGAGATAGAAGCATCAATAATAAGAGACAATCATTGATCAGCTGCCTCCTTCACGCCCCCTACTAGGGATCAAGCCCACAACGTGGGCATGTGCCCTGACTGGGAATCTAACCATGACATCCTGGTTCATGTGTTGATGTTCAACCAATGAGACACACCAGCCTGGCAAGATTACCAAATTTTAAAGTGCAAATAATTAATCAACACAAGAGAAACAGAGCATTTTCTCAGTATGACAATGGGTAAACTATTGATATACTGAGAAACTCCATGCCAACAGGCCTGTCCCTCCCTACCCATTGCATGTGCTCTGGCTGAGAATGCATGGTCCCAGAGTGTCCAGCCCAGACTGCTCCATCCTCCTGGGAAACAGCTCTTCTTTTGAGCTGCTCCTATGTTCTACGCAATCTCAACAGGAGCTACCACATTTCTCATCCATTTTTCCTGGTGCATCATATCCATACAACAAAATAATTTGCTATTGACTTGCGCTTTTGTTACATTTCCCCTCTCAACACTTGTCATCCATTTTTCCTGGCTTCTTACTATTACTTCAGCTGATGTGCATACGGCATGAAATCAGTTGATCCTGAGAGGTTCTGTTTTTGCTGTTTACCCTTCCTCAAATGCTAGGGTTATTACATTTAATCCTATCCTCAGGGCCACGATTTTACATTTCCCTGTAAAATTCTCCAAGTGACTCAAAGTTTAGTGGTGCTCCTGATTTGTAGAAGGCCTTAACGCTCCCTTGTCCTCAGCACCAATTTTCATGTTCTGCTGTCAACTGGTCCTTTTGTACATACTAGTTCAAATCATTTATCTATAGATTCATTCAAAAGACTAAAAATCAGGTTTGAATCCCAACCCTTTTGCTGCTATTTATAATCTTTTTTCTGTTACCACTCACTGCAAAGTGAAATCTGCATGAATTTCTTCTAACACTTTTCCTTTAGTTCTCATCTTACATGTAGCAGCTGGCCTCAACCTGCATCCTACCTGTCAAATGATTACAAATGTACAAGAAGTTTATCCTTTCAAAGAATTATTTTTTGACCCATCATGTTTTTCTAGTGGCTAAGGCATAGTAGAAAACTTCTTTCTACCAGAATTTTTCTGAGAAATATCTATTTATATATCAATCTTCCCACTAGACATGGCACATGACTGAGGTGGGTCCACACTGCATGAATGAATGCACGACTCTCAGATAACACACCCCCTGCAGCCACTGAATGTTATGTGACCGTGAACTGGACACTTGACCTTTGAGTGGCTCAGGGTCATCTTAGGGATGATCTTTGTTTCTTATATTGATGGGTTGGTTGGTTTGCTTTTAAACTCTAGGGTCATGAAGCACTCCTTAGTCTAAGATCGAGGAATTTGTAGAATAGGTAAGAGCAGAAAATTGGCTTTTTATAGAAAGAAAGAGAGAAAGAAAGAAAGAAAGAAAGAAAGAAAGAAAGAAAGAAAGAAAGAAAGAAAGGAAGGAAGGAAGGAAGAAAGAGAGAGAGAGAGAGAGAGAGAGGATGGGAGGGAGGGAGGGAGGGAGGGAGGGAGGGAGAAAGGAAGAAAGGAAGGGGCCTTGGATTTCTTCCAGGAAAGGATTGAATATTTAGCTACTATATGCATATGAACAGAGTGGCAGGCCTCTCTGAAGGTGCAGTGTCTCACTCTCTATTCTCTGGGAAGGGATATCCACATGGGCAATCACCAGTGCATGGATGCTCCTCACAGCCCTTCCATAACCAACCACTGTGGGCAGTCCTCTGGTCAATTCCACTAGCTCTCCAGAGAAGGCAAGAAAACACACATTATCCAATGAGATGTCACAAAGCTACAAAGCAGATCCTATTTTTGTCCTCATTTTGAAGGTGAGGAAACTGAGCTTCAGAGAGATTAAGCAATTCACCTGCAATCACAAAACAAATAGCAAATAGACTCCATATTGATTCTAAATACCTCCAGCTCTCCTGTCTCCCCTGCACCAAATCTACATAAATCTTTAAGCAGCTTTTTCTAGAAGGGTTCAGCTAATTGCTAGCGCCAGGACAGTTGTGTGGCTTGTACATTGCACAAGGCAGCTGACCCAGAGGAAGGTGTGGGCTGAGATCCAGCTGGTGGTTTGCTTGCCAAGCCCTGAGCCCTGGCATGGCCTGTGTCCATGTGGAAGAAGAGGTGCCTTTCCCTTCACACAAAGGCACCTTCTACTTGCCAAGCTATGCGCCTGTAAGCCTGAGGATGTCCAGAGGCGGCACACACAGAGGCTTGCACAGAAGTTCAGTCCCAGCTGGTGGGAGCCCCAGATGGTTGCCCATGCATGTGTTACAGTGTTGGGGGGGCAGGTAAGGGAGGAGGGGCAAGGGCACTGTGCACCTGGTCTGGCTACTTCATTCTTTTCTACAACACGAAGGGTGCAGCCTCACTTCTTAGCCTTTTCTTAGGCATCGCACCCAAATGTTTTCTGGGTCATCACAAAATATTCATTCTCTAACACCGCCCTTCTCTTTCTCTTCCCTAAAGCTCCACCCCACCGGGTTACCTCCTCTTCTCCCTCCCCCCCCCCCCCCCGCCCCCAGATGTATCAATCCTCCCTAGAGAGTAATAAGGTGCTAACACCCTGTCCCCTCCTTACACTTTGCATATTCCAAAATCCCAGGCATCTGCCGAATGCCAAGGTGTTTATTACTCACTCATTAGTTATGCATTACTCGAAACGTAGCAGTTTAAAACCACAGCCATTTTCTCTGTAGGTGCAGCATCAGAAATGGCTTAGCTGTGTCATTCCCAATGCGGCAGTCCAGCTGTCAGCCATTTGACAAGAATGGCAGAGGCCCAACTCACCAGGTGTCTGGTCCCAGTTCCTCCCTGGCTGTTGGTTGGAGGCCTCAGCTGCTCACCCCAGAGGTCTCTCCATAGGGCTACTGACAACATGGCAGCTTATTTCCCCTGAAGCTAGTGGATCCCAGAGAGCCAGTGAGTGTGAGCACATCCAAGACAGAAGCTGCAGTCTTTCATGACCTGATCTCAGAAGTGACAAATCACTTCTGCCAAACACTGCTGGTCACACAGACCGACCACAAGACCATGTGGGTGAGGAGGGGACTACACAAGGGTGTGGCTACCAGGCAGCAGGGACCACTGGGAACCATCAGGAAGGCTGGCTCCTACAGGGCCCGTCCTCTGGTCAATTCCACTAGCTCTCCAGGTATGGCAGGAAACACACATTATCCAATGAGATGTCATAACACTATGAAGCATATCTTATTTTTGTCCTCATTTTGAAGGTGAGGAAACTGAGCTTCAGAGAGATTAAGCAATTCACCTGCAGTCACAAAACAAACAGCAAATAGACTCCATTCTATCCTTTCCCTGGTGTAAAAATCTTACTGTTTTATGTTTATAGTACTCTTCTCTGCACTCCAGTCAATCCTTCATACATTTACATAGTTATCATCCTTCTCAAATGTCTCAAAATGTTTTTCAACTCAAAAGAGAATAGAATCCCATCTTCCCAAGACGGCATTTAAATTCTTCTACCGTTTTGCCCACAACCTACTTGTGATGATTAATTTTATATATCAACGTGGCTGAACCATGGTGGTCAGATATTTAGTTAAACATTAACCTGGGCGTCTCTGTGATGGTGCTTTTGGATGAGAGTAATATTTAAATCAGTGGACTTTAAGTAAAGCAGATTGTCCTCCCTCATGTGGGTGGGCCTCATCCAATCAGTTGAAGGCCTGAATAAACCAAAAGGTTGGCCTCTCGGAGCAACAGCAAATTCTCCAGCAGACAATCTTTGGATTCAAACTAAAGCCTCAAGCCTTCCAGCCTCCCCCATCAGATTTTGAACTCACCAAGACTACAAATATATAAGCCAATTCCTTGAAATAAATCTCTTCACATATATAGCTTCTATTGTTTCTGTCTCTCTGGAAAACCCTGATAAATAAGCTGCCTTTGTAGCCTATTTGGCCACTACAAGCTCTGTGCCATCTCCCTTGCTATTGCTGTCAGTTTCCACATGCTATGTGCATGCATGCACACACATCCATGTTCTGACTCATCCACTCTGGCCAACTGATTTCCCCCAAATGTTCTGTGTTGTCCCATCTCCATGTCTTTGTTCAAACAGTGAAATATGACTTCTCTTATAAATACCCTCTCCGCTACCCACCCCCTACCTTGCCCAATCTGTTCCTCTCTCATAATCTCACAATTCTTGTTATATATCCTCCACTATAACATTCGTCACTGGGTTTTCTGGTATAAAAATGAATGTCTATCTCCAACAGTAGATTAAGATATTCCAGAAGGCAGGTATTATGCCATTAATTTCTCCTCAAGTCACCAGTATAGTGCTTTGCTCACTGGGACTTAATGAGCTGAACCGGATTCCTCACCTGTTTTAAGGGGTTCGTATCTTATCCAGAGCAGAGAATATATATACACATACTGTATATATGTATAAGCTGAGGCAGATATGCTAATAAATATTTTTTAAATAATCAAATAAAGAAACACAATCCCCTTAAAAGCATTAATGATTTGGCAAGAATTTGAATAATAACTGAGTTGAAGTAGGGACCCACAGAGAGGCAAGTGGCTTTGCCCTCAGGGTTTATGCCAAATTGAGTAAAGTCAAGCTTCAGTTTTGTTTGGGGGTTTTTAAGTGATATAATAGTTTTATTTAAAACTCAAAATTTATGATATCCCTTTTGGGGTTATGCAAACAAAAATCTGAAGAAGCCTGGTTAAGGCCTATCATGGCGGCAGGGGTGATGAGGAAGACAGTGATCATTTATTACTTTTTTTCCCTGAAAAACTGGTATTTCCAATTAAAATACCTGGAAATGTGATCTTATTGAATATTTTAAGCCTCTCAACAATATTTTAACAACAACAAGGTATTGCCAAACTTCCATATGATGTCAAAAAATAACACCTCTTTTCCTAAGATCACTTACACACACGTTCCTCCTTTCAGAGCCTTTGAGGATGCCAGTTTTGGTTTCCTACATTATAATGTGCTCTCCTTTGCAGTTCAGCCTTCACATCTGAGATCACTTTCCTTCTTCCTGCAGCATGTCCTCAAATTTTTTTTTAGCAGGGCCTGCTGATGGCCCTGTGTTTCTGAAGATGGAGGGAATATAAATTAAAGGCCACAGCAAAAGCAGAGAAAGTTTGAACTGCAAAAGAGGACACATTATAATGTAGGAAATCAAAACTAAGCTGCCAAAAACAACTACTATAATGTCCTAAGATGTTTTAAAAAAAAGATAGGAAATCTTACTTCTATTTGGAATCTAAAACAAAAACAACTTCATAGATGCAGAGAACAGATTGGTGGTTGCTAGAGGAGCACAGGATGAGGATTCTTGTATTTTAGAGGAAAATAAAGGTATCAATTAATTTAAGCATTGTTAAATTAATAAGCATGCTTCAACTTCTAAGACAGTGATTAAATAGAAATAAAGTATGCAAATTTTAAACTAGTAGAGGGAAAAAATAGAATGGGAAAATATCAATTCAAAGAAGGCAAAAAAGAAGAAAAAAACTTAAAAGGTTCAAATCCAAATGCACCAGTAATTCTATTTATAGTAAACAGAATAAATGCTTCTAGTTAAATGCAAAGATTGATATACTGGATAAAACAAAGTGAAATCCAGCCATAAGCTATTTTCAAGCAACACATCTAAAACAATATATAAAAACATTAAACAGAAAATAATGGAAAAGAATATACATTTAAATGTTGACCAAAAGCAAAGGTGGTATGAGCTATATTAATATCAAATGCTTAGTTTAAAGAGGGTCACTTCATAAAGTAAGATGATAAAGTCACAAAGAAGATATATCAGTTGTATGTCTATTTGTACCTCTAACACAGGATTAAAATACATAATGCAAAAACTGATGAAACTATAAGAAAAATAAACTAATCTACAATCATAGTGGGAAATTTTTACACAACTCATTCAATAACTGGTATATCAAGCAAATAAAAAAGTGAGAAAAAATATAGAAAGTTTGAACAACATAAATAATAAACTTTTCCTAATAGGCACATCTATGTAGGACACTTCATCCAATTTCTGTAGAATACAAGTTCTTTCTAAGCTTTTATAATATTGGACCATACACTGAGTTATAAAGTAAGTTTTAACCAATTGCAAAAATTATCATATTATCTCACCAGAATGTAATTAAACTACAAATTAAAACAAAAAGATAACTAGAAAACCTCTAGGTATTTAAAAATTAAGAAATGTACCATACACAAAAGCCAATCCCAGGTTAATTAAATATCTAATATAAAACACCTTAATGACTTCAAGATAGAAAATATTTTTTAAAACAACACATATAAAGACAAACCATAAAAGAAATGATTGTTAAATTCAGCCACAGTAAAATCAGGACTTCTGTTTCATCAGAAGACACCATAAAGAGTGAAAAGACAACGGAAGAGTTCTTTGAAATATTAATAAGGGGCTAATGTCCAGAGTATGCAAAAACTCCTATGAATCAATGAGCAAAAGATAAACAATCCATTTGAAAAACGGGCAAAGGACTTTACAAAAGGGGGATCTAAATACCCAATAAACATTGAAAAGAAGCTCAATCTCATTAGTAATTAGGGAAAGGCATATTAAAACTAGATTGGCAAAATTAGAGTCTGAAAATATCAATGACCCAGAGCAACAGGAAATTTCACACATTAGCAATGTTAATAGGTACAACCATATTAGAAAAAATTGTTTGGCAGACTCTTGCAAAAGTGGAATCTATATACCATACAACTCAGAAATTCTACTTCTAAGTATATCTACCCTAAAGAAACCTGTGTGTGTGTTCTACAGGCATCCATAAGAATGCTCACAGCAGCATTGTTTATATAGTAAAACCTGGAAATAATCCAAATGCACCATAGAATAGGTAAGTAAATTGTGGTATATTCACAGAATGGAATACCCAAAGCACATACTTTGTCTGGCCACAGACTTAACATCAGTATTCACGTCCACCTCGTCAGTCCTTCAGCTGACAGGCATATTCAAATGTCAAAAAGAGGCAAAATGACATCTGATTCTCAAGTGACCGTGGGCAGTTCCAAACCTGTCCTGACACAAATTGTTGAAAGTTTTTTATGGCCAATACATTATGGCAATAAGACTCTTCATATGAACAAACTCTGAAGATGAAGTGGTGAAATCTCCCATTTTTTCTTGGTTCAATAACCAAACACAATCAAAGAATGTTTAAAGAACATACTATCAGGTAGAAAACAGGACTGTCACTGTTGGTGTAATTTCATCTGGGTCACTGAGACATGATGTCTATGAACTAAATCTGGGGGTCAGAAAAATTCTGTGTGAAAGGCCTGATAAGTAACAGTTTTAGCTGTGTGAGCCATAAGGTCTATGAGGTAAACTACTCAATTATGAAAATGATGGCATAGCTGTGTCATGATAAAACATTATGAATACTGAAACTTTAATTTCATATGTGTCATGAAATTGTATTGATCCTTTTATTTTTTTGCAACCATTTAAAAATATAAAACCATTAGCTCACAGGCTGTACAAAAACAAGTATAGAATGGACTTACCCCCAGGCCTTCGTATGCTGATCAACCATCATATAAGCTTACCTATTGCCTTTGATATCAAAGCAAGATTGGTCCAATTGTTCCATAGTTGAATTGGTCCAATTGTTCCATAGTTAATTCCACCCTAAATTATCTTGTTAGCTAACATGTGATGCCTGTACCCCTTTAAGTAGTGGAAACAATAAATAAACATTGAGAGATAATACAGAACATGAACAAAGAAGAAAGGCCTAGATTGGAATCTTAGCTCTGTCTCTAATAGGCTATGTGACCTTGGACATAACTCAAACCTCTTTCATTTTCTCATCTATAAAAATGGAAATAATAATGCATACACCGTCATTTGTTATTTACAGCTATGGATTCTTCTATCCTTGAACTTCAAAACCCATTCTTTTAAAATTAACTACATCCTGCTTTACTTTCCGGTCACAAATTTATGTTTCTCCCATGTTCCACTCAGTTATTCTCTCATGCAAAAACTTGTGAGAGTTCACCAGGGTACTAATGCTCATATTCCTTACTGCCCTTGGCTTTTTTGGTTATGGGCCTTGAAAAGTCGCCTCCCATTTTTGGCATAATGATGTAGTGCTACAGTCACCCTTTTGCTCTAAATCACAGCAACTAGAGGGACTGCAGGCTGGAGCACAATTTAGCAAAATATATCAAGTACCTTATAATGCTCTCAATTCTCTTGTATTTTCACTTCAAGGAATTTATCCTAAAGTAATAACTTGAAATACAAATCAAGATTTATGCACAAAGATGACCACCAAGGTATAACAACAGAAAATAATAATAATAACAACACTAATGCAATAAAAAGGACTTTAAAGAACTTCTTCATTGATTTTGGAAGAAATATATATTTCTAATGCTTTATATGCTTCCCATGGGATTATGTATATAATGTATATTATACATTTTGTATTATGTATATTATATTGTGTATATAATAACATGAATATGAGAATACCAAAAGCACGAATCTTATTGGATTTAATATTTCAGAAATGTTATATGCACTACCATGCGGAAATCTATCTTTTCATACAATAGCTATGAGGATTATATGAAATGATGTCATATTTCTAGCAGATGTCCAATCTCACAGGATGTATTCAGTAAACACTAGCAAAGAATGACATAGGTGAAGGAGCCAGCCACCATGATATCAGAGGGGAGTGTTGGAGGTAGAAAGAATACAAGTGCACACAAAGAACACAGGTGAGAGCTCCTGGGTGCATATCTAAGAAACAGCACAGAGGCCAAAGTGAGTTATTGGCAAGTTCAAAGCAATAAGAGTAGGTAAGGGCCCTTTAGACAAATGTAAGGATTCTGATGGGAAACCACTGGAAGGTTCTGAGTAGAAGAGATTTGAAAAGGGTCACACTTTAGCTGCTGTGTTGAGAATGGAGTAGGGGAGCAAAGGTAGAAGCAGGAGGACCAGTGGGGAGTCAGTGTGCAATAATGCAAGTGAGAGGTGATGGTTGCTTGAAGAAAGCAGAGGAGTAAGAGGTGATACAGTTTTGGTTGTATCCTGGAAGCAGAGTCAGCAGTATTTGCTGACAGATTGGATGTGGTGTGAAAGAAAGAGAGGAGTCAAGAAGGACTCCAAAGTTTTTGACCAAGCAACTAAGTGAGTATTACTGCCATCAACCAAGATGGGGAGACTGCAGGTGGAGAAGGTTTGGATGTGTTTCCTTGGATATGATAAGCTTGTGATGTCAGTCAAGTAGAGATGACTAAATATATGAGTCTAGTACACATGAGATATATGTTTGGGAATAAATGATGTTTGCCCTAAGAAACAAAAATAATAGAGTTACCATGAACTGAGATGGGGAAGGCTGTGGTGGGAGTAGGGTTGGAGTGGTGACAATTTAGAATTCAGTTTTAGGAATGTTACATTTGAGAAACTAAGTGAAAGTCTTAAGCAGGAAAGCGGAAATGTGAGTCAGAGTTGAGAAGAGAGGTCCAGGCGAAGCACTTGTCCATTTGGAAGCTGTCAGTGTATAGATGGTGTTTAAACCACGAGACAAGCTGACCTCACTGAAGGCACAGATAGAGAACAAAAGAGGTCTGAGGAAGGAGCCTTAGGGCACCCCAATATTAAGAAGTTGGGGAGATGGAGAAGCAGCAAAGGAGACTGGGGGTGAGCAGCCTGTGGTAGGAGGAAACCGAAGGAGTACGCCATGTAAGAAGTGAAAACGTATTTCAAGGAGCAATCTGCTATGTCAAAAGCTGCGGATAGCTCAAAGGTGATGAAAATACCTTCACAACAATTGTAGAGTAGTTGCTGCACATGCCAGAAGCCAATCATCAAGTATAAAATCCTATATAGGCTATTTTATTCTTGATTTGACTTTATTTTTCCCATTCTCATTCTTGATGATTCAATGAAGGCCACTCCTTGTAAAAGTTTGGCTCCATTTTTATATATGTTCAATACTAACCCAAACACCCAGAGTGATTAGTAGAAAATAAAATAAACTACTTAAATAGAACAATAGAGGTATTGCTAAGTAAATAATGGAACAATTATATGATGAAATTGTGTGCAGTCATTTTAAAAATCATGTTGTAAAAGAATATTTAATAAGAGAAATGTCTGTTTTATAATTTTGTTAGATCAAAAAGATTACAAAAGAATGAAAATTATATTTAAAAATCTATCTAATTTATTCTATTTATAAAAACAGGGAAGAAAAAAACGTAGGTAATACAACAAAATGTCAGCAGCAGTTTTCATTTGGTGGTGGGGTTACAGATAATTTTATGTTTCTCCTTTGTTTTTTATAATAAGCAGATATTACTTTTATGATTATAAAAAATTAACCCATTTACTTTGTTTAAAGTCCAGATTATAAAATAGTTCTATGGAAAGTGATCCGAACATGTGTGTGTATATGTGTGTATGTCATATACAGAATATAGATTGTGAAGTTATACATCAAGATGTATACATTTTCTGTGTGATAAAATTTTAGAAAGTTAAAATATTTTTTGATATCTTGCACATTTTCCACAATAAACACATATTATTTTTGAAGTCAGAAAGCAACGTACAATTGAAATGAGTCCATGAAGATCAATGCTAAAGGAATGTATTTAAATTATGTCATAATATTTTTTCTCTTCATATGTTTTCATGAGCTGCTGGTAGAAGGTGACCTCTGTGGGGTCCGCTGGGCACATTGGTCCTGGGTTCTGGGACTGTACCTGCAGCACTCTGAAGGGGCAATTTGGGGACTGTTCTTGGCTGAAGAGCTTTTGAGCCTCATTCTGTAGTCTTCTGGGAGCTTCTGGGAGCTACCTAATAGCCTTTAATGACTTTTCTGCTCAAGCCAGTTAGATAGGGCTGTGGTCTGCAGCAAAGAACCTCAGATGCAGACCTCCCTCCTCAGGGTACCGGTAGCCTGGACCTTCCCACCCATGCTGTACTTAATAGGTATGAGTGCACAGCGATGACTTCAACCAGCCTCAGATCCCACCGCAGATGTCTTTCTATTGGGAATTAGAGTTCTTCCAGCCCTGAAGGGCAGCAGCTGCAATGAGAAGGGTAACTTCTACACTGGGCTGAAATCCAAATTTTTATGTATGTAATTATGCCAAAATTCAGGTCAACCTCTAGGCTGGGTTGACTCATATTCCATGATATATAGGAAGGAAAAAACACCATATGAGCTGCCATAATGGCATTTTTTGCTGTACTTTGAAATGTTGTTTAATTGTTTGTACTTTTCTATTTAACTGCAAATTACTCTGCTCTTACAAGTATCACACTTTACTTGCTTAAAAAATAAATACCCTAAATGACAAGGAGTGAAGGACTAAATAAATTATATTCTAGAATGTTGCAATGGACACTTTGAGAATGGTAAGAGTTGGTGCTATCCAAAATAAACTCAAAGGTTCAAACGATTAAAGAGTTTGAAGTGGTCAAATTTGTGCACCATGCCTCAAAATCATCTGATAAGATCATAGCCAAATCCTTGCCAGAAAAGCATTGATTTTAGTATTTGTTGGTTCTGTGTTTTCAATGTTGAAGACTTACTTCCCTGCCCTATTTCCTCTCTTTGCCCACTGCCTCTAGGACTACCTGAGATACAAGATGGTGTTGCTAACTAAATTCTCTTGTTAGTTGCTTTGTCAGAAATACTGGGGGCGGAAAGGGGGGGCACAGAAGGAATGTAAAATTAATACAAAATCAGGAAATGGCACAAAGAAGTCAAAATTCCCTCTGCCAGTCAATATCCCTATTTTCATTGGTTATTTCATTAGGTGGATGAAGATGCAGGAAGGTGCTGGTTTAGCTTTTCTACTCTCTGGTTTTTCATGACACCATCTTTGACTTGCCTTTCTTTCTTTCCTTGGAGTCCCTCTTCCCAGTCAACCAAAGGTCCTCCCCTGGATGGTACTCCTGTATCATCCAGAATCTCTGGCCAAGGGCAGGTTATGGAAAAATTGCCAACTTGTTCATTACCAAAGAGTTTTGTGATGAGTGGATTACCTTAGTCATAAAGGGCTCCAAGGTTAGAGGTGATTTTGCATAAACTTTTTGAGGGTCCACTCTTGAGTTGTTTTTTGAGGAATAAATAAGAATTTTCCCACATCAGCCTTAAGAAATGGTACTTGAGGCACCAGCTTCTCTCCTTATGCTTCTCTCCTGCTCACCTTTTTGAGGGAATGAGACAACTCAGAACCCTTCACCTTGAAAAAAGGTCATCCTTGAGCATGTGAATGAGTAAGCACTACAGGACAGTAGGTTCCACTGAATAAAAATGCAAGAAGAACATGAGAACACACAGGAAGACTCCACAAATACTTGCTGAATGAATTTTGTTCAATGACTGAGGAGGCTTTACTGTAAGGTGAACCAGGTCACCTCTGCACTATGTAAGCACCTTCCTAGACCAGAAGACAGGCTTCCTCAAGGCCTTGAGGATGCTGACCTCTCTGCCATCAAATGTGAACATGTCCCTACTTCATTTTGCACAAACTATACAATTTAAATGCCCAGGGACGGTCAGAATTCTTTTCTGATTTTATGGTTTTGTTTACTTAGAGCAGTTTTAGGTTCACAGCAAGATTAAGAGGAAGGTACAGAGAGTTCCTATCACACCCTGCCTCCACACATGTACAGCCTCCCCCATTATCAACATCCCTCACCAGATTGGTGCATGTGTTATAACTGATGAACCTAAATTGATAAATCATCATCACCCAGAATCCATAGTTTACATTTGGGTCACTCTTGATGGTATATATTCTGTGGGCTTGGACAAAAGTATAATGACATGTATTCATCATTACAGTATCACATAGAGTAGTGTCACTGCCCTAAAAATTCTCTGTGCTCCACCTATTCATCCCTCCCTCCCACTAACCCTAGGAAACCATTGATATTTCTACTGTCTCCATAATTTTGCCTTTTCCAGAGTGTCATATAATTGGAATCATGCAGTATGTAGCCTTTTCAGATTGGCTTCTTTCACTTAGTAATACTATGCATTTAAGGTTCCTCCATGTCTTTTCATGGCTTGACAGCTCATTTCCTTTTAGTGCTGAATAATATTTCAATTTCTGATATACCACAGCTTATCTATTCACCTACTGAAGGACATCTTGGTGGCTTCCAATTTTTGGAAATTATGAATAAAGCTGCTATAACCATCTATGTGCAGGTTTTTGTGTGGACATAACTTTTCAACTCATTTGGGAAAAAACCAAGGAGCATGACTGTTGTATCATATGGTAAAGAGTATGTTAGGTTTTATAAGAAAACACCAATTGTCTTCCAACATGACTGTACCATGTTGCATTCCTACCAGCAGTGAGTGGGAGTTCCTGTTGTTTCACAGCTTCACCAGCTTTTGGTGGTGTTCATGTTCCAGATTTTGGCCATTTTAAAGGTGTATAGTGGTATTATATTGTTTTAATTTGTATTTCCCTGATGATATATGATTGGAGCCTCTTTTCATGTGTTATCTGCTGTCTGTATATCTTCTTTAGTGAGGTGTCTTTTGAGGTGTTTGCCCATTTTTTAATCAAGTTTGTTTTCTTATAGTTGAGGGATATTTTTAATTTTTATTTATTGATTTTTAGAGAGAGAGAAAGAGGAAGGGAGAGAGAAACAGAGACAGAGACAGACAGACAGAGAAACATTGAATTGTTGTTCTGCTTATTTATGCATTCATTGGTTGATTCTTTTATGTGTCCTGACCGAGGATCAAACCTGCAACTTTGATGTATCAGGGCAATGGTCCAACCAACTGAGCTACCGGGTGAGGGCCAGAGTTTTAAGAAATCTTTATATGTTTTGGATAACAGTTCTTTATCAGAGGTGTCTTTTGCAAGTATTTTTCTCCCAGTCTGTGGCTTGACTTCTCATTCTTTTTAAAAATATTTTTAATTGCTTCTTGGCCTTTTGGCTAAGATCAAGTGTAGTATCTGTTCTTATCAGTTTACTATCTGATACATCCTCTATCCAAGGACAATATATTAAACTAGAGGCCTGATGCACAAAATTCGTGCATGGGTAGGGTCCCTAGGACTGGTAGGTGATCAGGGCCAATCTGTAGAGTGACAGGCGGGGTGATCGGGGGAGAGGAGGGAGGCTGCTGGCACACACCTTGGCTAGCCTGGGGCCTGAGAGCTGGGGGTAGCTCCGGCATTGAGCGTTTGCTCCCTGGTGGTCAGTGCACATCATAGCGACCAGTCTTTCCGCTGTTCAATTGATTTGCATATTAGGCTTTTATTATATAGGATAGATTTTTTTAAAGCTGGGAGTTGGAATAAGAGCTTGCTCTGTCCACTCCACGCATCATCCTGGTATTGCAGTACCTTCGGGAATGGTGCACCAGTAAAAAAAGTAAATAAATAAATAATATTTTTAAGAGAAAGATATGAAGAAAAACCAAGATGGTGGCATAGGTAAACACCTAAACTGCTGCCTCGCACAACAATTTCAAAACTACAACTAAAAGACAAAACGTCTATCACCCAGAACCACAGGAAAGCTGGCTGAGTGGAAGTTCTACAACTAGAAGGAAAGAGAAAAGAACATTGAGACGTGCACAAGTGCTGAAAAGCTGAGGTACAGAGGCACGCGAATCGGGCTGGCGGCGGGCGACTGGGTGCGCTGCTTTTTTCAACCTGAAGGGAGACAAGCTCCCGATTACTCTGAACTCCAGTTTCTGGGGAGACACTGGGGACCCAAACTCCTACGGGTAGAAGCTGGACTGTCTGCCATCGGGTCGGAAAGTGAGGGTGGCTTTCTTGCAGAGGTGCGTGCAGCAATCATTGTTTACTGCACTGGGGCACGGGATGTGGGGACTTGGAAACGCAGAGACGCAGAGACGGCTGACTGGCAGCCATCCCTGAGACCCCGCCCCACACAATCTACAAACCCACCCAAGCTCCATGCAGCGGCTTTTGCATATAAATGGTCTGCCCGATCGCAGATTAACCTAACAAACTGCAGCTCTGGTCAGACAGCTCCAAAAGCTCCAAACCCCAAGCAAAGAGGAGAAATCTGCAGATCTCACTGTACCTCCTGCTGGGTGGCCTCAGACAATAGCTGACCTGCATGCCATTGGAGATCCAGAAGCCAGTATACCTAGTGGTCAGTGTGAGATGACACCAGATTTCAACTACTCACATCCATAAGTGACACATTCAAGAGGCAGACTCAGTGAGCACCAAAGCCCCACTGAAGCAAGTCCTGCCCCATAAACATGTCTCCAGCACAGCAGTTCTTCCATTATAGACACAGCAGGTCCTCACAGCCAATTGGCCTGGAGGTCAATTCCTCCCAGTGTACCAACAGCAATCAAGGCTTAACTACACCAAGACTTTGCACTCAGCCGACAAAGGGGTGCACCAAGAGTGTCCACCTCAGGTGATAGGGGAGGCTGAACTACTGGGCCCTATAGGTCACCTACCACAGAAAACCACTCTATCAACACAGGGAAGCAGCAAAATGCGGAGATAAAGAAACATGTCATGAATGAAAGTAATGGAGGAAAGCAAACTACTGGACATAGAATTCAAAACCACATTTATAAGGTTACTCAAGAATCTTCTAAAAACTGCTGAGAAACTTGATGAGACCTCCGAGGAGTTTAGTGAGACCTTCAAGGACCTTAATGAGAATGCCAAAAAAATGGGAAAGGACCAGTCAGAAATTAAGTATACACTGTCTGAAATAAAGAATATACAGAAATTCAACTGTAGATCAAAGGACCCCAAGAATCGAACCAAAGATCTGAAATATGAGGAAACAAAAAACACCCAACCAGAAAAACAAAAAGAAAAAAGAATCCAAAAATATGAAGATAGTGTAAGGAGCCTCTGGGACAACTTTAAGCATACCAACATCCGAATTATGGGGGTTCCAGAAGCAGAAAGAGAGCAAAATATTGAAAACCTATTTGAAGAAATAATGACAGAAAACGTTCCCTACCTGGTGAAAGAAATAGACTTACAAGTCCAGGAAGCGCAGAGAACCCCAAACAAGAGGAATCCAAAGAGGACCACACCAAGACACATCATAATTAAAATGCCAAGGGCAAAAGACAAAGAGAGAATCTTGAAAGCAGCAAGAGAAAAACAGTTAGTTACCTACAAGGGAGTACCCATATGACTGTCAGCTGATTTCTCAACAGAAACTATGCAGGCCAGAAGGGGGTGGCAAGAAATATTCAAAGTGATGAACAGCAAGAACCTACAACCAAGATTACTCTACCCAGCAAAGTTATCATTCAGAATTGAAGGTCAGATAAAGAGCTTCACAGACAAGAAAAAGCTAAAGGAGTTCATCACCACCAAACCAGGATTATATGAAATGCTGAAGGGTATTCTTTAAGAAGAGGAAGAAGAAGAAAAAGGTAAAGATAAAAATTATGAACAACAAAATGACAACAAATACATACCTATCAACAAGTGAATCTAAAAATCAAGTGAATGGAAAATCTGATGAACAGAATGGACTGATGAATATAATAGAATCAGGGACATAGAAAGGGAGTGGACTGACAAGTCTCAGGGGGAATGGGGTGTGAGGGGTGCAGGAAGAGACTGGACAAAAATCTTACACCTATGGATGAAGACAGTGGCAGGGGGTAAGGGCATGGGGTGGGGTGGGGAATCAGGTGGAGGGGAGCTATGGGGGAAAAAAAGAGGAACACCTATAATAATCTGAACAATAAAGATTTATTTTAAAAAAGAGAGAGAGAAAGATACTGTGTTTTTGGTATATTTTATCTTCAGGCTCTGTTGAACTGGATAGTGCAAGTACTCACTTAGAAATGGTAAAATTATGTTTGACATAAACTGTAAGACTTTGGTCTCTTTTCCTGGGAGTATTTTCAAACCAAACAAGCCATTAGCAAATCCAACCAATCAGAAACTGAAGGTACCTTGATAGTCAGTGTTACTTAGAAGATTGTTTACGTACCTGTCAGAACCCAGTAAACAAATTGTTGGGCTCTGATGTGGCACTGGGTCAACAACCCATATTAGGGCTTTATTCATGCTTGAGTGTCTGCAACTCTCTTAGCATGTTATTAGTTGGTCATCCTTTCCACCTCTGCTACTATTCTATAGCCTTGATTTATTTTTTGTTCCACTTTCTAAACTTTAGGGTAGAGAGTATAAGCCAGGGGTGATCCAAATGGTAAAAGAGAATTATCAACTAATAATAGTAATAAAATAATATCATGGTTATACAAAGGGTAAAAACAGGTGACTGGAAACCACAGCTCCCTCCTGGAGGCCTTTGGCCTAAGCCTTGCCAGCTCTCTGTCTGCTTGGGTGACGTTTTCCTTCCTCCCTGGTCTCCAAAGAGTGCTGCTTCATGCTCCAAACAAGAAAGGGGGAAGCCTTAGGGTGGATGTCAGGGAAAACCAGAAAGGAGAAGGGAGTCCTTTCAAGTGAACACATAATGGGCTTACACAAAAAGGAAATCAAGGCTCCCCATGACCATTAAAAAAGTTATTTCACACCACATTTAACCACCAAAGGAGCCTGTGTAAAAGCTGGTGTTGAGGCAGTTCTGGGTTGGTTCTGCCTTTATTTACGTAAATTCCACTCTTCTCCAAATCCTGCTTCATATGTTTTTCCTCCTGAGTCCAAGGTTAGCAGTTGGATGCTGCTCTGTGGATGACCTTCACGTTGCTCTAAATGAACAGTGTTTCTGTTTTTGACCTTTTCTTTGAAGCAGTGGGGTTGCCAATGTTGAAAACACTAATATCCATCAACAACACTTGGCATTTGCTTATTGGTTTTTCATTATTACCTACAAGAATTTTTGTAAAATAATGGAATTAAATATTTTCTTGGAGGTTTCTATATGAGTTTTTTCTATTTACACATTCACCGATTAGGGCTTTATTTGTGTTCTCAAGTATCTGAAACGCTCTCTTAACAGGTTATTAAGTACCCGGCCTATTTCCCACCTCTTTACTATTTCGTTGTCTCCATTTTTTGCTCCACCTTCGAAACTTCAGGACGGCCAAAGGAATGATCCACAGATCTCAGTTTACTACCGTTTTGTTTGTTTATTTTTAATGACTATCCTTGCAATCAACTAACAAGCCAATTGCCTGACCTAATGGGTGTTAAGTGCCAAGTGGCACAAAAAGAGACCTGAGTGTTCAAAAGGCTCATTCTGGAGGCTGGATACAGCAAATTGGTGTTTTGTTTGTAGCCTTAACCAGCAAGCTGTCCCCACAGCCGCCATTGGGAGTGTACTTGAGAGGGTTTTAAGTAAATACCACCATGAGGCCAGTGTGCGAACTGTCAATTTGTATTTATATGATGTGCGACTGTGCTGAAGCAGGCATCATGAATCACTCAGGATTACCCTTATGGAGAGCCTCTCATTCTGCCTGAAGGATTAGGGAAACAGGGTTCAAATGCTATTCATCAGCCTTGTCTTTCAGGGAGCACCAGTAAAGTCACCCAGTGCCTGACCTATAGTTGAAACACTCCATTCCCAAGTCTCAGAAAAAGGTCACCCAGAGGTAATGGAATATTTTTGTCAAGGTGGCATAGCCTAAGCTGGTCTGGGAAAGAACTTTCTGAAGACAGAAGGAGAAACTTGAGCATGAAAGAAAGGAGATGACTCAACGCCCTATGCATTTCTAAAGAATGTCTTCCAGAATGATGGATATTGTCACTTTCAAAAATAATCCTACTGAAATGCAGTGCTAAAGTCTTCCCAAAGGAGAGGAAGTTCACTGTCAAGTGGTTGCTAAATAGCTAAGTAGAGAACACATTTTTCAATATTGAAACCAGTAAATAGCATTTACTGTTTTTTTTGTTTTAATTTTTAATTAAAGTATATACTCAATATTATTTTTTATTAACTTTAGATGTATAACATAGTGGTTAAATAATTATATAATTTACAAAGTAATCCCTCCAATAATTCTAATACCCACCTGGCACCATACATAGTTATTACAATATTATTGACTATATTCCCTCTGCTGTGCTTTACATCCCATAACTATTTTCTAACTACCAATTTGTAATTCTTAATCCCTTCACCTTTTTCATTCAGCCTCCTTGCCCCCCTCTCATCTGTATCTACAAGTCTGTTTCTGTTTTATATGTTAGTTTATTTTGTTCTTTAGATTCCACATGTAGGTGAAATCATATGGTATTTGTCTTTCTCTGTCTGAGTTATTTCACTCAGCATAATATCCTCTAGGTCTATCCATGCTGTCACAAAAGGTAAAATTTCCTTCTTTTTCACAGCCGAATAGTATTCCACAGCTTGTTTATCCACTTATCTCCTTTGGGCTGCTTCCAAATCTTGACTATTGTAAATGATGCTGCCCTGAACATAGTGAAACATACATTCTTTCAAATTAGTGTTTTGAGTTTCTTTAGATATATTCCCAGAAGAGGAATTGCTGGGTCATAAGGCAGTTTCATTTTTAATTTTTTAAGGAACCTCCATACAGTTTTCCATAGTGGCTGCACCAATTTGCAATCCCAACAGTGCACAAGTGTTCCCTTTTCTCCACATCCTCAACAACACTTTTTGTTGTTGTTTTGATATTTTTGTTAATCCTCACCTGAAGGGATATTTTCCCGTTGATTTTTAGAGTGAGTGGAAGGGAGGGGGAGAGACACAGAGAGAAAAACATCGATGTGAGAGAGACACATCTATTGGTCGCCTCCTGCACAAGACCCAACCAGGGCCGGGGATTGAGCCTGCAGCTGAGGTATGTGCCTTTGACTGGAATCAAACTTGGGATTCTTCAGTACTCAAGCTGATGCTCTATCCATTGAGCCAAACTAGCTGGGATAAAACTTGTTGTTTAATGGTTTGTTGATTATAGCCATTCTGGCAGGTGTGAAATAATATCTCATTGTGGTTTTAATTTGCTTTTTAAATACTCAATAAGATGATACTGAAGTTCAATAGTCTTCAATCCTGCCCCCCTGCATCTAAGCCCAACATCTCTCCAAACTTCTTCAGGAAACTTCTGCCACTAGACACAGCCAGGGTCTTCACCTCATGTCTAAAGCAATGAAAGAGACAGGAATCTTTATTGCTTTGAAAGAAGAAAAGTCAAGCCCCAGCCAATATGGCTCAGTGGATAGAGTGGCAGCTTGAAGACTGAAGAGTCTCAGGTTAGATTTCAGTCATAGGTATGAAGCTTGGTTGCAGGCTCGGTCCTGGTTGGAGTATGTGCAGGAGGCAACCAATTGATGTGTCTCTTTCACATCGATGTTTCTCACTCTCTGTCTCTCCCTTCCCTTCCACTCTCTTTAAAAATCAATGGAAAAGATATCCTCAGGTGAGGATTAACCAAAAATAAATAAAAGAAAGAAAAAAGTCAGGACCAAAAGGTATTTGCCTAGACAGAGATTGGGGCAATGGAGGTAAGAAACTTCACTCAAGATCAAAATAACCACTATATTAAAACTAATTAGGAAAGACCACAGGCTTCTTCAAATCTATATGAAAACAGAAGTCAAATAAGGTGAAAACTCATATTTTAATTTTAAAACTCTGGTCTTAGTGAGACTACAAACTTACATTAAACATTCCTGCCACCCACCACCTCGGGTACAAATTTTAAGGGGGCAAAAAAAAGCTCTGTATTCAGGGGGGAACCAAGATGGCAGCATAGGTAAACAACTGAACTTGCTGCCTCGCACAACCACTTCAAAACTACAACTAAAAGACAAAACAGACATCATCCAGAACCACAGGAAGGCTACAACCAAAAGGAAAGAGAAAAGCACACTGAGACTCAGAGGAGGTGCGGAAGTAAAGTGCAGAGGTACAGAGGCACGCGCGTGGAAAGGGCTGGCAACTGAGAACACAGTTGTCTTTTTCAAATGGGAGGGAGACACAAGCTCCCGACTGCTCTGAACTCCAGTTCTGGGCGAGACTCTGGGGATGCAGACTCATAAAGGGAGAAACTGGACTGGCTGCCATCGGGCAGAACTCGAGGGTGGCTTTCTCTCAGAGGTGCTTGCAGCAATTACCAAGGGACACTGAGGCCAGGGGGCCTCTTAGGGCAGGGCTGAGAATCATCCATAGCTGTTTGCTCTGCCCTGTTGATTCCGTGAGACCTTGCCCCACCCAAGCTGTGCTCAGAGGCTTTTGCATATGAATGGCCTGGCCCTTTGCAATCTAAAATTACCTAACAAACTGCAGCTGGGTCAGAGAGCCCCAGAACACCCAAAAGAAGGCCCAAGGCCCCATTGCAGCTTTCATTGCTTCACAGCTGGGCCTCATCTGGGCACCTCCAAACCCCAAACAAAGAAGAGGAATCTTCAGATCTCTCTGTAGCTGCTGGGTGGCCTCAGGCAGAGGCTAAATTTGCACCTCTTTGGAGATCCAAGAGTCAGTGTACCCAGTGGTCAGAGTGGGACCATCCAGATTACAACTCGTCAGATCCATAAGGGACACACTCAGGGGTCAGACTCAGTGAGTACCAAAGCCTCACTGAAGCAAGTCTTGCCCCATAAGGGTGTCTCCAGCACAGAAGTTTTCCCATCGTAGACACAGCTGATCCTCACAGCCAATTGGCCTGGAGGTCAATTCCTCTCAGTGATACCAACAACAATCAAGGCTTAACTACAACAAGACTGTGCACACAGCCCACAAAGGGGTGCACCAAGAGTGTCCACTTCAGATAATTGGGGAGGCTGAGCCACTGGGCCCTATAGGACACCTAGCACACAAAGCCACTCTATCAACACAAGGAAGCAGTCAAAATGCGGAGACAAAGACACAGGTCACAAATGACAGAAATGGAGGAAAGCAAACTACTGGATATAGAGTTCAAAACCATGGTTATAAGGTTTTTCAAGAATCTTCTAGAAACCACCAATAAATTTAGTGAGAACCTCAAGGATATGAAAAAGGACCAACTAGAAATTAAGCATACACTGACTGAAATAAAGAATAATATACAGAGATCCAACAGCAGACTAGAGGATTGCAAGAATCAAGTCAAAGATTTGAAATACGAAGAAGCAAAAAACACCCAACCAGAAAAACAAAAAGAAAAAAGAATCCAAAAATATGAAGATAGTGTAAGGAGCCACTGGGACCACTTTAAGCATACCAACATCTGAATTATGGGGGTTCCAGAAGAAGAGAAAGAGCAAGATATTGAAAACCTATTTGAAGAAATAATGACAGAAAACTTCCCCTACCTGGTGAAAGAAATAGACTTACAAGTACAGGAAGCACAGAGAACCCTGAACAAAAGGAATCCAAAAAGGACCACAACAAGACACATCATAATTAAAATGCCAAGAGCAAAAGACAAAGAGAGAATCTTGAAAGCAGCAAGAGAAAACCAGTTAGTTACCTACAAGGGAGCACCCATATGACTATCAGCTGATTTCTCAACAGAAACTATGCAGGCCAGAAGGGAGTGGCAAGAAATTTTCAAAGTGATGAATAGCAAGAACCTACAACCAAGATTACTCTACCCAGCAAAGCTATCATGCAGAATTGAAGGTCAGATAAAGAGCTTCACAGATAAGAAAAAGCTAAAGGAGTTCATTACCACCAAACAAGTATTATATGAAATGCTGAAAGGTATTCTTTAAGAAGAGGAAGAAGAAGAAAAAGATAAAGATAGAAATTATGAACCACAAATACATATCTATCAACAAGTGAATCTAAAAATCAAGTGAATAAAAAAATCTGATGAACAGAATAAACTGTGAATATAATAGAATCAGGGGCATAGAAAGGGAGTGGACTGACAATTCTCAGAAGGAAAGGGGTGTGGGGGGTGTGGGAAGAGACTGGACAAAAATCGTACACCTATGGATGAGGACAGTGTGTGGGGGGGGAACCAGGTGGAGGGGAGCTATGGGGGGAAAAAAGAGGAACAATGTAATAATCTGAAAAATAAAGATTTATTTTAAAAAAAACTCTGTATTCAAGTTATGGAATATTTTAATGCAATATTTTAAAAGTAAAAATTAACATTAAATGCATATTTGTGAGAAAACTATGAAAATTATGATATCAATGATTAAAATATGAAAAATCATAAACAAAAACAGGATTGTTTTTATTTTAATTTTTTAAAATATGACATTAAACTATTCTTTTTAATCCTCACCAGTGTATATGTTTTTTATTGATTTTAGAGAGAAAAAGAGAGAGAGAAACATCAAGCAGTTGCCTCCCATATGCACCCATAGGTACCCATACATATCCATATAAACCCCGAACCCACAGCCTGGACATGTGCCTGTCTGGGGATAAAACCCACAACCTTTTGGTGTATGGAACAACAATGCAACCAACTGAGCCACACCGGCCAGGACACATTAAAGTTTTCTCTATCTCAATTACTGGTTTTGTGCCTGACCCTGGCTGTGACCAGTAGCAGAAGTTTCCTGCTTCACTCTCCTCACCCTGGTGCCAGCCCTCGGAAATCAAGTCTCAGATGCAAGTTAAAATATACTAGTAGTCTGTCCCAGGCAAAGAGGAAGAGGGTAGGAAAAGCAGCTTTTTCCTAAAATCCTGGGAAACTCTGGTGCTACCCCAATTTAGCAAATAAAAATGTCAAGTAGGCAAGGTATACATTTTTAGTGTAAGTATGTCCCATGCAATATTTGGTATATACTTATACATTTTTTAAAAATTATTGCCCAGTGGTTGAGCATCGACCTATGAACCACGAGGTCACCGTTTGATTCCTGGTCAGGACACGTGCCTGGGTTATGGGCTCGATCCCCAGTGCGGGGTGTGTAGGTAGCAGCCGATCAATGATTCTCTCTCATCATTGATGTTTCTATCTCTCTCTCCCTCTCCCTTCCTCTCTGAAATCAATAAAATTACATATATTTTTTAAATTACTCATTTGTAATTCAGATTAAACTGGGCACTGTATTTTGTCTGGCAACCCTACCTCCACTCCACTCCCACCCCTCCCCCAGGAAGCCTACTCTAATGAGAGAGATGGTCACTCTAACGGCCCATAGCAAGAACAAAAGAAATAAAAATAACAAAGGAACTGAAAGCCAGCCCAACACGGAAAGAATGTTATTGCGCTTTTGCTGACAGAGACAGAGGGAGATTTCCAACATAAACAAAGAAATTTAATCTCTCGTTTGCAAAAGCTTCCCCTGTGCTAATTTGTTAACTGCTCATGTAGAGACACAGAACCCTGTGCGTTTCATTGAGCTTCTTTTTCTTACATTATGCAAATTGAAGCAATCTCTGCTGATAAGTGCAGCAAGAGATACCAGTGGCTGGGGCTGTACCCCACAGCTCAAAGCTGCTTTATGAACTGGTCAAGTCAGTCCAATTAGCTTCCTTTTTCCCAGCCAAATGGATTGTTTGGTCAATTAATTTCATGAGCAAATTCAGACAAAAGTTGTGCATCTCGCCATAGTTCCGAGGCTACAGATGACTTCAGACCCAAAAGCAATGTGTTTGCCTACTAATGGTCATTTTTGGCCTTCAGCTTGTTCTCTGGCTCCCAGGTAGGAGGCAAGGGTGTTAAAAGCCCTCAAAGGGAAGCTGCCCTCTCACAGGTTCCTCTGCAGTTTGAGAAGGAAGCCACGGAGGTTTTTTCCTCCTCAGCTTGAGAGCATACTATGTCCTCTAGTTAATGAGTGAAGACATGAATGGTTTTCATTTAGGAATAATAATTTGCAGGTGATTCCTCTTGACCTGAACTTGGCTGACCCCGCGCGGCTTCCTTCATGCTGCTTCAAAGCCTCAATCCTAGGCAAGAGTACTGCCTGAAGGTGACCGCTTGTGTCCCTCTGAGCCCCCAGAGGCACCCTCCAAGGATGGTGAGGCCCCCAAGGATTTTGACTCATCATGGAGCCACCCTGGATCAGCTCACGAAGCAGTTCCATTTCCCCCTCACTTGCCGGCCCAGGTGGAGAGCATTTACTACTTGCTCCAAAAGACTCAGCAGGATCTACAGAAACATCACAGCCAGGCACAAAATTTCCTACAAATCTTGGAGACCTGCAGCTAACTCCTGGGCTTCTAGTCAGGGGAGGCTGACCAGGATTTCTCGGGACCAGCCAGCCCCAGGCTTCCTGACACCTATAGCCCTCCAGTCTTCAGGGCCCAAACTTCGAAGACATCATGGCCACAAGGTCGTCTAACTGAGCCCAGCAGCTCTCTGGAATGGATGGCTCCCCAGTCCACCAGCTAGACCTGTTGCCATCCTGGGACTCTGAACCCCAGTTTGGGAAAGATATTCTGACCCAGCAACTCTGGCAGATTTTTGCTGGGACCCATGATAAAGTGGACCAACCAAGACACAGGCTGACAGGTGCCAGACCTGGAAGGCCAGGACCCAGGACCATGCTACTTTGGAGCAGAGCCCTGTACTGAAGATGCTTGGGTTCCAAGAAGGGAGCACAGGGCCAGGCAGGGCACCAGAGGTGATGCTCTCCTGCGTGGCCCAGGAGCCTGCTGGAGAGCCTGTATGATGGGACCCCAAAGACTTCAAAGACATATGGAAGAAGCTGAATACCTTGCGCTGGCAATCCAAGAAGTTGGCTGTCCCACACAGAATGGAGACATGGATGCTAAAACATAGGAAGCCTGTGCTGGCCACAGCAGTCAGAAGCTTCACATGGCACGTGTTCACCTGTGGCAGGAATGGAGTCAACGTGTGGAGCCTGGTCGGCTAGATGGTGGAGGACAGGTTCCCCGACAACCACTTGTGTGCACAGACCCACGGGACCTACCTGTGCACGCACCTGCCTACTGTTCTCTAACAACGCTACCCTGCTGATGGCTGCCCACAACTTGGCTGGTGTGAGCATGTGGAACCTGATGGCAACATCCCTGCACATAAGAGATGAGCTACCTTCTGCAAGTCTCACTGCCAGGCCCTGGCTGCCAACCTGGAGGACAACCTGGCCTTTTCTAGCTTCACTGATGGCATCATCAGGATCCGGGACCTGTGAGACCGGAGTGTGGTCAGGGACCTGTCAAAGACCAGAACATCTGGATGGGAGGTCTGGACACCTGCCTACGGTGCTGGGATCTGAGAACTGTCAGGGAGCCCCAGGATTACCAATTTGAGTCTCAGATAACAAGCCTGTCCTCCAACCCCCAGGACAACTGGGTTATGGTGGGCACAGCCAATGGCCAACTATGACTACAGCCCACCCACTGGGGAGGCCGAGGCAGAAACACATGGGGTGTTGTAAGGACAGCACCGTCCTCAGTCTCAAGTTCTTCCCTCTCAGCCAGTGATGGGTGAGTGCTGGGATGGACAACCTGGTCAGCATCTACAGCATGCCTATGGGAACATGGTTTTCCAGTTACCCAGAACACCACTGTCACGTGATGTGACGTGTCCCCTAACAACAGCCAGATCATCACAGGGTCCTGCGACCATACCTCAGTGTACCAGATCCCATACTAAGGGGCTCACTACTGTCATCTCAGTCAGGATCCTTCCCCTTCCCCCCTCTCCCTGCAATGAGGTGGGTAGTGGTAGAGGGGCATGATGGGTGGGATGGTGATCTTTGGGATGTGGAATAAAGCAATTGGAAAAAGCAATTTAAAAAATAAAAATAAAGAAATAGTAATTTTTCATTCAAGGCTCTTTTTCTGCTCACCAAATCTGGGCTACTCTTGTCATTTTTCTATGTATTTTTCTTTAAATCTGGATTTCATTTCTATACCCTGTTCATATCTTTGCCCTTTTATATTGGGGGCGGGGGGAAACAACGGTTATCCATCTCTGCAGCATAAAAAGAGAAAAAGAGAAACCTATTCACTTTTCTCATAAAGATCTTAAACAATCAACTCTCATCCAAATTACTCTTAAAAATACGTAAAACTATTTCACTTCTATTTGAGACTAGAATCAACATCTTGAGTTCTAGTATGTGAACCTGGGAAAGTAAATCAATTCACAGTATCTTCATCTATGAATATGAATTGAACCATCTTTACAAACACTTCCAGCTCTAAAATTCTAAACTGGAAATGTTTTCAATATTATCTTTTAAGGGTTTAAGTGGTTTGGCCAATGTGGGTATAATAAAGAGAATCTTTACATAAGAAGTTAAAATAAGTCCTGGTGATGTAATGTACAACTATGATGGACTATAGTTAACAATACCATATAAGGAAAAAATTATAATTATGTGAGGTAATGAACAGTAACTAATTGTGGTAATCATTTTACAATAAATACATATATCAAATCATGTTGTACACTTTAAACTTATACAATGTTATATGTCAATTATATCTCCATACAACGGGGGTGGGGGGGAAAGCAAAGAAAATCCTGTGTTTATGAACACAATTTGATGTTGATATTAGGAGATTATGAACCATTTCAGTAATGACATCCTTGATCAAAACATGGCCAGTCAAAACTTCATTCTCAAGCAATTGAGAAATCTCCCCCAATCCTATAATCTATACTACTCTCAAAACATCATTTTATGACTTTGTGTCTATTACAGAATCAACAAGATATTTTTAAATGAAAGCCAAGGTTTATCATTGGCCTTTTTTACAAGCTACTTTCCATGTGGCATTTTGGTGCTTTTAAAAATCAAATCTTTTGAAATGTAAAATTCTTACCTTTGCATAAGTTCAAAGGAATATGTTGTGAGTTATGAAGGCAAGTACAAAAGAGAATTTTAAAAAATAAAACTGTGCTAGCTAATAGCAGTTTAGTTAAAATAAGCAAGTAGTCCAATGATGCAACCACTTGAAATAATACCATACTCATTTATGTCAATATTCCAGATTTTTATTTCGAAAAAAAATCCTCAATCATGGTTTTCAGTTATAAATGGGTTGAAACATGCAAATTCTCCAATATCTCTTGAAATCCCCCCAAAAAAATAAGAGTGAAGAAATTTAGGGAATAAATCCACAAGGACAAAATAGTGGAAGAAGAAACAAAATTTGGGAAGCTGAAAAATAAAAGGAAGAAGGGTGTGGGTTTAGCAAGTATGGGTAAGCTGAATCATGAGCACTACCATCATGTTGCAAAATGCAGCAAGCCTTAACCTTAAATCACAGCAGGGAAATTCAAGAAACAAATTTTGCCAGCCATATCCTCAAAAGACTTGTATGTTACCATTAGATATCTCTGACAGTGGGAGTAAAGATAGGGTTGTAAACAAGATTGTGGGTTAAAATCACTTAAGAAGGAAAGAGAGATATATTCTCTATAATCAGGCAATTGCCCTTCCCTACTCTCACAGAAATCTGTTTATTCTCCACAGAAGCTAAAGTAGAGCATTGCTAGATTGGGGTACCGAAGGCACAGTTGTGAGTGAGGGATGCCACAAGAAAACAAATGGGTTAAAATTAAAATTTACATTCTGCAAGTTGGGATTCCTAGCTCTTTCTCCCACTCACCTAGAACACTGGCATCGAGAGTTTTCATGTAGAGTGGAGACTAGAACAGTATCCTCTAGACAAATTGACAAACCTATGGAAAACATTCTTAAAAATTGAGGTGAAGGCTTCCCAAACAAATGGCCCAGCCAGATTACCCTACAGAGATAGCTACAGTCAATACCTCCTCCTCAGGAGCACTGAGAATCCAATTAACCTTTTTTAGCTCCCACCCTTAAAGTATCAGCAGACTCTCAAGGAAAAAGCCTTTAACAGAAAAAGTAGAGACCAAAACAGAGAAAGGCAACAAGGAAGGAAGACACACTATGCGGGAAAATGAACACTTCAAAAAAAATCATCAATATATAAAAGAAGCATATTCTTCTTTTCTTTTCTTTTTTTAAGGAAAAGTAGGGATGATCAGGAAAGAGCTTTTGGAAGTTAAAAATATGGTATCATATGATATGTCAATTTTAATTCAATAAAAAATATATCAGAGCCCTGGCCAGCATTGCTCAGTGATTAGAGCATCAACTTGCAAACCTGAAGGACATAAGTTAGATTCCCGGTCAAGGGCACGTACCTGGGTTGCAGGTTTGATCCTCACCCCTAGTCAGGGCCGGTTCTCTCTCTCTCTCTCTCTCTCTGTCTCTCTCTCTCTCTCTCTCTCTCTCTCTATTTCTCCCTTTCTCCCCTCCCTTCTACTCTCTTTCTAAAAATCAATGGGGAAAACTATCCTCACTCCTTGGGTGAGGATTAAAAAATTATATATATCAGAAATTAAAATCTCAAAAGTGTTATAAGTTAAGGTCAGAAAATGTCCCAGAATGTTGCGCATAAAGATGAAAAATAGAAAATATAATAAAAGTAAAATAGACAACAGTTCTGGAATTCCAGAAAGAAAGAAAAGAGTAAAGGGAGATAAAGGTGAAATAATCAAATTAATTATTCAAGAAAATTTCCCAGTACTTAGGAACATGAATGTCCAGATTAAAAGAATCTGAATGCCCCACAGTGTAAAAGAGATTCACACAGGCACATCTTTGTGAAGTTTGCAATCACTAGAGACAAAGAAAAGATTCTAAAATGTTGAGGAAAGGGAAAAGAAATTCCCATGCACCAAATCAAGAATCAGCGTGGATTCAGGCATCTCAGTGTCAGTGTTGAAAGGGAGACAACAATGGGGGCAATGCCTTGAAGAGACTCAGGAAAATTATTTACAACTGAGAGATTTACACTAAGATTATTAAGTGTGAGGATAGGCTAAAGACATTTAGAGATGTGTATGGTCTCAAACATTCACCTCCCATGCACACTTTCTAAGGATGTTACCAGAGGAGTTTCTCCAACAAATGAAGTGAGGAAACAGGGGAAGACATGAAGATTCAGAAACCAGAAAACAGGATTCCAACCCCACAGAGGGGCTAAGGGATCCCTGGGATGAGGTGAAGGGAGATTTCAAGGCTAGAGGCCAATCATCAGATGGAGATTAGAAAGAGAGAACGTTCCAAAATATGAATTAAGAGCATAATTGGTGAATTTAATTATATTGAGAGGAGATTAAAACAAGTGAAGGAAGTTTGGGGATTATCGATGATTAAAAACAAAAACCAAGTGAAAACAAGACATTATTAACTCCAGCAAAATCAAAGAGTTTTGTAAGAAAGCAAGGTAATCATAGGATAACAAATTCTAGTTGCAATTAGCATTTACATAGTTAAAATAGCATAACTATGTTTACTACATAATTGTATTGGGAGAACAGGGAAAATGGGCAATATGTTGAAAGAGGTATTGGAAAATAGATGAGGTACAGGTTTGATGAAAGAGAAAGTTTCATCTTCAAAAGCGGGAAGAAAACAGAAAATACCTGATAGTGAAATTTTAAAAAGAACACTAAAAAACATTACTTTGAGATCATGGAAATTAATACCAAAAGAAACAGTTAAAACAGTTGAAGGTGATTTCCTTTAAGAATCAGGAAAGTGTTAGGGGAAGGGTGTCTCAATCTGTTTGGGCTGTTATTACAGACTGGGCGGTTTATAAACAATATAAACTTACGGTGTTTCTTACCGTTCTGGAGGCTAGAAGTTCAAGATCAGGGTGCCAACATGGTTGGTAAGAGCTCTCTTCAGAGTCTCTGACTCCTCACATGGGGAGAAACCTAGAAAGCTCTGTGGGCTCTCTTACATAAAAGCACTTACATAATCCCATCCTGCGGGCTCTACCTTCATGACCTAAGCCAGCGATTTTCAACTGATGTACCATGGTGCACCGATGTGCTTAAAGAATTTTTAAAACACGCAATACCTGACTATTTAGTCAGGGACACTGACCTCTTTTCCCTCAGATTGCCAAATTTAAAAAATGACAACACAATAATAGAGGTTTGATGTGAATGAATCAAAATTATACCTTTTTTTGTCAGATGGCCAAAAATATATATTTTTTGATGTGCCACCAAATTTTAGTAATTAGTTTGTGTGCCATGAGATGGAAAAGTTTGAAAATTGCTGATGTAAGCATCTACCAAAAGTCTTACCTCCTAATACCATCACATTGGGGGTTAAGCCTTCAACATATGAATTGGGAGGGAACATAAACATTTAGACCTAGCAGGGGGTATTGGGCAAGAGACTGACATTTGTCATAATAAGTCTTGTAATCTGACTCTTTAAACTATGTGCATGTGTAACTTTTATAAAAGTAAAAGCAAAAATATTAAAACTCAGATATGTTATTTTATATCTACGTCATTTAGAAACCCAGAGTAGGATGTGTGGAGTGGGGAACGAGTGAAAAAAACACTGGAAGTCACAGGGAGAATACCACAAAATATTTGGTGGCAGCTCTTAGAAACATTAGCTGGAATTTCTCGAGTCCACAATTGAATGAAAGCTAGTTTTAGATCATCTGTCTTTAAAACCAATATGGCCTCTTTCCAAGCATGTTTGATTGCCCATGTGCAGTGCATTAAAAGCAATAATAAAGCTAATCAGAGGGGCCTCCCACAAATATTTTTGTTACATGGACCAGACCACAACATTTTTCCTACACCTCCTAAACTGTCAGCCAGGATGTGTCAATGGCGGGAAGCTGAAATAACATGAAGACGTCTGCTACAACAGCAGGGCTTGTATCTTATTAAAATTTGTAAGAACCAAAGACCATAGGGGTAGAAAAGAAACTGCCTTCCTCTGGGAAGTCTGTCTGTAATTCCACTCAAATGTGTTAAGTGAGTTGTATAATACACTAAAATAGTCAACATTTATTGAGCATTTACTGTGTGCCAGGAACTACTCATTGCTTTGTGTATAGTAAGTCTTTGCATCCTTATAGCAACCTGATGAAGTAGGTACAATTTTTCTCCTCATTTACAGGTGAGAAGACTGAGGCACAGAGAGGTTATCTCACCTGGCTCAAACAGCACAACTCCTAAGTGACAGATCTAAAGCAGACTAACACTCCATGAGCCCCTAATGCAAGCCAATCCTGTCCAACTTTGTGCAAATGGGAAAAGATGTCCCCGCCTCTCTTCATCACAGCAGACCTTCCATGTGAATCCCTTAAACGGAAACCAGACCCTAACCCTACTCAGTGAGTCCTTGACACATGCCAGGATTCTGCTAAGCATCTCACAAGCAGGATCTCCTTTAATCTTCCAGGAATCCAAAGAAGTAGGCATTAACACTGCCATGTCCAGATGGGGATAATGAGGTTTCCAGAGAATAAGAAACACCCCTAGGTCCATGCAGTTATTAAGCAACACAGCCAAGATACACATCCAACTGTCTCATTCCAAAGACCCCTGCTTCTTAAAAACAGAAATGATGGGGGCAAGGAGGGGCGGGGGGCGGGGGGGGGCGGGGAAATGTTGGTTCACGGTTGAGAATCAACAGGAAAGAATCCAGAAGTTCTTTGAGGACAATGAGTGCAGGACTTCCAATCCTTATAAACAGCTGCCAGGTCTCATTTCACTCAATTTTTTGTTGTTGTTGCCATTGTCATTGTGGCTATTGTTAAGAGATTATTTTTTGCTTGATTTTTATTTAAATGATTAAATTGATTGTTAAAATTTAATGATTTAAATTTGAGGTATGTGTTTTAATGTGCTTAAAATTAAATTGTTGGTGACAAAGACAGAAGAGGAAGGCTGGGAGCTCTATGAGCTATCCTCACGACCCCCATAACTGACTTACACAAAAGAACATTGACTGTCCATTTCAAACTTCTTAGCAATCCTTAGAAAAATGTCAATACTGTAGTTAAGACTACATTTACACAAGAATGATCAGGGTAAATAATTACATTTTACATAAGCACTATAAGTTAAGGCCGGGTTACAGGCAAAATGATCATCTATGTTTATGAATCCAAAAAAAGGAAAAGGGAGTCAGGAAATGGAGGGGAGGAGATAAATGGGAAGAGAAGGAATTGAGAGAAAAAGTTTAAATCTCTAGCCCTAATGAGCTAAATGGTGAAATTCTTTCCTCCCCAGCAAGGCTTCTGGGGCAATCAATCCTATAGGACTGCAATGTTTGTCTTTGCTGAACTTGGTTGGACAGCAGTTTCTGTCTGCATCACTCATTTGGTGCTCAGTACAAGTAGTGTCTCTGTCTGTTTTACTCTTCTTGGGTGCTAACCTTACTTTTCTCCAGGAACCTGGGGGGCTGGGATCTCCTCCATCCTTCCCTGTGTCCCCTGCCACCATGCCTTTGCACAAGGCTACATACAGTCTGGACTCTGACAAATATTTGTTGGATTTACTCGTTCTTGTGAGAGCAAAGAATTGAATGATAGGAAATGGGGATACTTAAGAGCAAATCTTGTTCCAGCACTAAGAAAACAGCTCAGAGTATCACATTCTGCTGATTTGTGCTCTATGTTAGCACTGCTAAAGAAAATACTCTCTTTGATAATGAGGGCACTGAGGGGAGGAAAAGTGAGTCTATAATCTTATAGTTGAGAATCAAGTATCAGAGACATACCCATTTTTGTCCATGTTTCTAATATTTTCCCCTTCTCTCTCAACCACCAGTGTTGTGAGGATCCAATGTGCAAATGTGGGCAAGCACTTTGAGCTGTGGAAGGAAGCACACCACGTGATCATGGCATTTGCTCAAGAATTGACGTGAATAGAAACAATAATAATAGTAACAACCAGTGATTTACCACAAGAAAAGAACTGGGTTGCTTTGTTTTTCCTGGGTTTTAAGCGTGATACAATTAATGGAGCAGCTGCCAACCAAAGAAAAGAATTTTCCAAAACACAGAGCTGGGATCTCAGCAGCAGGACGCCCCTCACAGAAAACTCTTGTAGAGACTACAGTTTGCTGCACGCAGAACCTCTATGCAACCTCAAGTAACTTCTAAATGTAATAATCCCTTTGTCTGAAGCAGAATAACAGTTATTTAATGATCTTACAAGAATCTCTATTACTTTAAGATTTTAGAATATTTGATGTTTCTCCACATCAATTCACCCCCCCCTAATAATTTATTATTACATCAGGAATTGAAGGAGAATTGTCTTTCAGCTCTTTATTTCCTCCCAGTCACCCATTTCAGACCCACCTCCTCTACCAAAACAAACAAGCAAACAGACATAGTGTTGGAGCCCATGGCCTAGTGATGAGGCACTTCCACACCTGGCAGTACCAGCTCAGCTCCCAGAAGCCAAAAGCACCTACAGGTTTGGAAGTGAATCTGAATGTGTTTTCCCTAGTCAATGGCACCTGCTCGTCTGGGACCTGTTTGCTGGAATCCTGACCTCTCAAGGCCCCTGAGCTGATGAACACCATTGTGAAAGGACATACAAAGTGGTCCACTTATTCACTTAAAAATGGAGACCTAGACCTGGAGAACATTTTTGAAATTAGACTCTGGTGAGAGACTATCATTGAGCTCAAAAAGTGTTCATTTCTGTTGGTCACATTCTAATTCCTCTTTCTGAAAGGAAATATGAAAATATACCTTGCTGATTTCAAGGCTTATAATCAAATATCAGATGAACAAAGATGGAAAAGAGATGTTGACACGTCAAACTTCCCTCAGAGCCCAGGTAGATTTCAAACCTATCATGCCAATCAGCAGATTCTCTGGCACATCCCATGGGAACATGCCTCAACGGTGACTGCACCATCAACCAAATAAAATGCCAAACTGGCATCCTATCAGCACAGTCCCTCCATGCCACATATGTAGGACAGCCTTCAGTCGGTATGGTGTAGGAGCAAATTTTCATTAAGTCAATACTTGTGTTTCTCTTAGACCAGAATCATGATACTCATCTTAATACTAGCATAGTCCAAAGGGTCATCTATCAATGTGGTCTTTTGCAACATTCCCTCCAAAGGAAAAAGTCTCAAGGAAAATGTTAAATAACAATGAAAGAGATCCCAACCTCCAAAATGAAGTTTGTCCATCACAGGTGGGTGTCAAGTGAGTGGGTGGGAGGACACAAGTGTGACTCATAAAGGATGACCTCTGCCACTGTGGGAACCATCATTAACCCAACAATCACATTTTGAGTACCTACTAAGTTCAAGGCATTGATGAATCAGACACAGTTCAGGTCATCAGAGCTCTTAAAGTCCAGTTCAGGGAATACAACGTATTAAATTAATGACTACAGCACAAGACAGAATATTGTAGCACCACAAAAAAGAAACAGGTGAAATGAAGTTGGCATACTGATGAGGAGGAGATATGTCACCTGGTGAGCTTGGCTACAGGCTTAGAGATCTTTATAAAATTTATTTACCAGTTCGATTTACAACAGCTTTAAGTGTTCCTAGATTCCAACTCAAATGGAACAGGAAGGTTCTGGCAAAATACAGCCTTGCCTTCAGATGTACTTCTCAGGCCCCTCCTCCCTAGTTGAAAAGATGGCAATGTCAAATCTCCTTCAGATTATATTGTAACAACATACCTCCTTACCCAGAGGCCTATTCTGCACGATTAATTAATTAATTAATTAATTGAAATAAGGTGAATAAAAACCACTTTCTGAGCCTCAGAAATGATGATGATGAAGAATATTGCCAAAGAAAATGATGAATTCTGCTTCTCCAGATGTTTTTCAAAAGATGTCTGTAGTAATTTTTCTGAAATGGCTTAACAGGGAGGCTTAGACCAAGTTCCCAGACTGTGGGCAAATCTCAATTTCAGCTGTACCATCAGTTAAGAGTGATCTCAAGGTCCCTTCCAGATCAAACCTTTGAAAGCAAAGGAACATTTACATTTATTTTACTCTAAATTACCACCACAAAGGCTCTGAAGCCTGAAGATTCCACAAGGTTAGAGATCATTGCTGCTAAATTCCAAACTTCTACTGGAAACTAATGGAAAGAGGTGCATTGGGAAAATAGTTCTCACTATTTTTTAAAAATAACTAGAAAAAAACATTTTTGAACCATCATTTAGCTCTAATATGAAACAAGAGAAAGTTCAGTAGAATGGGGGTGGAGGCAAGGGGCATTTTTTTCAGAACTTGTTTGCCCATCCCTAGTTGCAACACCCATTTGCTTCTCCCTAAAATCATTGCAACACTCCACCCCTGAAACTGACCTAGTTTGTGTCTGTTTCTTTAAGAAAGTGTCTCTCCTGCCAAAGGTGGCCCTCACTTAGTCCAGATACATTGAGAAGGTATCTGTGTCTAGAAGGGTGGATGGACTTTTTCTAACATTCAGTAACAGGCTACAGGTGAGATGAAGCAAATGCTGGCACTACTCTGCAAAGACCACAAGAATCCAAGAAGAGGCTCGGCTCCTCCCCAGTCAAGCTGGCTCATGATTCCAGAAGTGACTTGCCTTCCTTTCAGTGCTTCTGCTTGTATCTCCTCACCTGTTCTAGAAACACTAGACCCTAGAAACAACTGTCAGCCCAGCCCAGGCCCTGCGGCAGCATGGATCCCATCACATGAAGCTTACACCTCCTCAGCCTCTTTGCCCCTCAGTGGTGGCACAAACCTGAGAAGGAGACAATCAGACTCCACCATGGGTAGAACTACAGCTTGGTTTTAAGTCTCAATAAACAGAAATAAGCTCAAGCTTTTACACTCTCAACCTCCCCTTCTCCCCTGCCCCTCATCACCCAACAGCTTTCTGAAGCAGGACAGTTCTTGGCTCCTGCCCATCTTTCTCACTTGCCCCTTCTCCTCCAGGGGTTTCTCTACTACAAAATGGCCTGAAGAGGACGGTGGCCTCACCCCTCTGTGAACATGTTCTCCCAGCATCCAGTCCTCTGAGACACGCCCGGGCCTCCCACACCTCCTTGCCATCAGTGACCTGCTTTCCCACCCACCCCAGCTACAAAGGAAGAGCTTGGCCTTGGCTATTCTACAGTGGCTTCTCCCACGCACATATACCCCTCCCCACCCCAGCTTCTCTCCCCTTCCTCAGGCTGCCCTATGGCTCTAGTCTGTGCTCTCATCTGAATTCACTTCTAACCTGAGACTTCAGTGTCAGCTTTGGTATAGCAACTGGCAAAGTTCCGGCTCCCACATGAGGACGATTTTGCCTGTATTGATTTGCTCTGCTGATGCCAAAGGAACTGGGTCCCAGGCCCTGCCCTATGCATCCAACATTTCCTCAGGGGAGTCCTGCAGTGAGACACCAGCCCAGAAATCCCCCTTCTTCCTAAGGAGCTGTAGTATTTTCACCTTAGGATGTGATAAGGCTTTCTAGACAGCTAATGAGTCACCAAATACTATTTCATTATTCACCATGTAAATGGTATCAAGCAAGTCAGAGCTTAGTCAGCATTGAATTCAACTCCAGATCTCAGTAAGTTGTGATCAATGAAGCATTCTCATTGTCTTCAAGTATTCCTCTCCTCAACTTGAAAACCTCCTTCAGCCCACTCCTTTCATCTTCTGCCTCCCTGTGAAAGCTGCAACACACCCTTTGGAGTGGCCAGCTCCAGGAGAACAAAGGCTAGAGTTCGTGTTCTTTGTCTTTCTCTAACCAAGACCAAATACAACAGATGGCACATGCTTGGAGCTTGTGGCATAGCATATTTGCTGACTTTCTAAGGGAAGCACTAGGGAAATGCAGGCTCTGAGAGTCAATCCTCTCCCCAGTTTTTTCTTGTAGTGAAGTCTGGTGTCCACCTGCATCAGTCCTTGGTGAAAATGCAGTTTCTTCAGCCCCACCCAAGACCTGCTGACCCAGCATCTTTCCCATGTCATCTGCTCATTGGAGTGATTGAACCTCTAATTCAACTCCATTTTAACTTCCTTAAGACCTTTCTAGGTGGGAAGAAGGGTGACTTTTGGTTGAAGGAGGAGTATGAGTGGAAGGGATGTAAGACCCTTAGTGATGACAGAAGAGTGGTCTCTGCTACTCATAATTTAAAACTGGCATCATTGTATATGCACCTGCAAGAGTAGAACTTGCCTGAAAACAAAATGTGATAAAAAGGGCTATAGGAAACACAACATATATCCAAAAGGGAAACATGTTTACACTGCAGCTCTGTCCAATGGGTGAAATATATGAAAATGTGTGAAAACAGATGGATGTAAGTCTCAGGATCTAATTCATACTTTTCAGCATTATAGTAGAATACATGTATCTCTCTTTTATAATAACCAGATCGTCTATGGCACAAATTTCTGAGTCTTTGTCCCTGACATACTAGCCAACAAGCCCAAATACCCCCAGTTAGAAATACTCTATTACTGCTGTAATAATTTAAAAAGCTGAATTGTGGGAGGATGAGGCTTAGGAGGAGAAGGGGAGGGCTATAAGATGACAATGACAACGATGACGACAACAATGATGATGATGATGATGATGATGATGATGATGATGATGATGATTTTTTAAAAGATAAATGCTATTTCAGACTCTCTCACATGGAAATATAACAAAAGTCCGAAGCTCGGAGCCATGGCGTGCCCATCTGTCAACAGGCTATTCAATTAACTTATTGTTATAGTGAAACACCAGCTCAGTGTGACTGGAGAAAGAGGAAGTCCCATGTGCTAAAGTGACAGCCATTAAGCTGTTGGCAATGCTGAGAAAGCAAGCTATCCCATGCAAGGCCTGGTGACTCTCTCTTTCTTCCTCTGGCTCTGTTCCAACCCTCTCTTTCTCACTTCCTCATTTTTTTTCCTGCTTCTGGTTCATGCTTCTTTCCCTTTATTCCTTCCCTCGTAGAGGTATATCTGCTGGGGAAGAGAGAACACCCCTTCTCAATTCCAATTAAGTGCTTATTCTTGAGCGAGAAGCACTGATGGAAGAGAAGTGGGCTTAATTCTCAGAATTTGCTGAAGCAAATTCTACTTATTTAAACAGAGCCAGGGAAGGGGAGAGGAGGAAGACTGTTTTTGCCACCTCAAATGAACTTCAAACTATTCTGCACCCTTCCCTCACATGCGTGAGGTCTTATTTTCCATTCTCCACCCTCTCGCTGACGACTCTCCCTCTCTGTAAGTCATTTCTTGGTTTCACTTTCAAGGGGCAAAGAAGCCAAAAAGGTGGGGCCACTGAACTAGAAAAGAGCCCTTCTTCAAACTACACAGGTGCACATGTCCCAGGGGCTCATGGGTGTCAATTTGCCACAGGGACACAGCTGCAGCTTCTTGATTCACAGCCGTGGTGATTGCAAAGTTAAGGTTGCCCTTGAGATAGCTGCACTTATCATCATGTTTTCATGATCTGAGTCCACTGGCAACTGCTCAGTGGGGGAAATAATAGCCGACAAAGGAGAAATATTAATGTGATATGCATGGCTATATTCTAAGCATTGTATCTAATTATAAGGAATGAATCACAGATTTAAGCATCTTAAATATAGGCATAAAAAGAAATAATTAACCCTCTAACAGGAAGTTGCTGTGCTATCGGATTGCATCGTTTGAGAACCAAGAAAAGCAAGTCAGCACACTGTAAGCCTGTGAAAAACAGAGGACTCTTCGGTGGGGTTTCAATATTCTGTTCATTTCTACAGACATGTTGGAGACGGTCCTGATATAAGCAGAAGAGTCCTTTCATGGGGCTGTGAAACTGCCAAAGTGGAACACCCTCTCTTTTAGAAAGTGACATTCTTTAGCAGATAGATCCAGCCTGAATCTCTCCCATTGAGGTTTGGTTGATGAGGTATTCATCATTATAAAGGAAGTTTCAACCTAAAAGCAAACACCATAGTTTTATAAGAAATTTCATTTATGTTTTAGTTTGCCCTCCGCTCAATTTAAAAAGCTGTCTAAGAATTCCTCACTGGTTATTCTTGACATAATCACAACATTTCTTAGACTCAGATTAGAAGCTTCTAGAAATAAGAGGTTGTGGTTTCATCCAACTAAGTCTCATCGGTGAGCCAATCTAATCATTTGGACCCACCCACCTGATGTTCACAGATGATAGTGAAAATGGATCTGATGGTGCCACAGGGAAAAGAGCACGGCAGGAACTAGAAGCCTGGCATTCTGGGTGCAGTCACTTCATCGGCATCCTGTTATCCAGCACGTGGCATCTGTTGCCCAGCAGCAGGAGTAGAAGTCTGAGCACCTCTCCCCACTGCATCTGTGCATCAGAGTGACCAAGGACACAAAGCAGCCCAGCCCCGGACAGAACGAGCTTTACTGACACAGAGAAGGGACCAGGTGAGCTCAGCCTCAATAGTGGGCATCATTCCCCATGACTGGGATCCCTCCGGGCAACCGACAAGGGCAATTGTCAGACACACAACCCTCCTGCTGGTGCAAAGAACCCGTCCCCTCATCACAGGGGACAGATACAACAGTGGGGTGGCATATGACATACACACTTAAGCAGAACAAAGGAACCCACATGGGTAGGAAACAGAGGGAGATGTTCCCACACAATGTGACAAGCCCAGTGCAGGCTGTGTGGCTCTTTATCTCTTGAGAAGGAAGTGATCCTTGTCTATAAAATACAGATCACAAGACGACCCTACTTCTCCATCTAGGGCTATCACAAGGTCCAAATGAGACCATTTATTGATAAGAGCTTCAAAAAATTGGAAGCTTCTGTGGGCTTGTAAATAACGTGTGATAAATAATGTAATAAAGTTATCAGAGACAATAATAATTTTTACTCTAGTTGAAGTAAACTGTTGATATCCTAGAGTCCACTTTGTGTCCAGCCTAAATGAAAATAAATTTCTTAGCATTTCTTGGCATCTATGGGTCCTGTGTTACTGGAGTGAAAGAGAAAACTTGCTTGAATTTCATTTTCCCAATGTATTTCCCTCTCGCTTAGAACACCCAGTTCACTGCTCATCTTCCTCCTTGGACCTATCTTGACATTTTCGTTTGCAAATACCAGGTGCCATAATGGCTGATGTTGTCCTTGACAGCATTTTTTTATCCACTTGTCAGTTTGCTTTAAAAAGTGTTTAAGTTGAATGCAATTTTGCCATTTTAAATGGTATTTCAGAAGACAGTTAATATAATATTATATGGTTATTTGAAAAAAGCAGGTTATAAAATTGTATGTAGTAACAATCCCATTTAACACAACCATACAACCTAAAGATTGAAAATAGACATACATCAAAATATTGAGTAGTTATCTCTAGGTAATAAGAACAAATTTTAATTTATTTTTCTTTGTGCTTATCTACATTCTCTACAGTGTCTAAAATTAGCTACATTTCTTTTGGAAAAGGGGGAAAAGTTAATTTAAAATGCTCTTTTTTTCCTTCTGTAGAAAAAAACATATTGTACTAAATAAATCAAGGACAAAGTATCCTCCTCTGGCTGGAATTATCTTAATCGTGGCTCTGATGTAAGAATAAAGCAATCTTTTACTGCAGTGGCTGAAATCTTTTTTCCATAGTAAGAAAGTTTATGTCAACCCAATGCACACATACAGATATACATGTGACTGAATGAAAAATTTCAGGAAAGAGTGCATACTTCTGACATGTGATGTGTGCTGATATTTTCTATCCTACTCCAGTACTTCAGTGCTGGTTGCACCAAATTGAATTCACCAGCCACAGTTGGAAACAACCTGATCTAATGCAAACTCCTTATTTTACAAAAATCAGGAGCCTGACCTTCAAGCTCAAGATTGCCTTCCGAATGAAAAGCAAATCATCCTAAAGAACATGTCTTTGGTGACAGTGTTTCTCCATCTGTCACCTGAGCCCTCTCCAGGAATTAATTATACCTCAGTTCTCTGATCCAGAACTACACGGTTTCAATTCCCAAATCAGCCAACACCAAAAAGAATTGTCTAGCAGTTGAACTTCTGTGAGAAAGTATATGAGACCAATTTCTTGATTTTAGGCCTGGTAACATTGGAGACAGCTCTCCCTCTTGGAAATGAGTGTGAACTCCCCCGAGCTTGGACACCAGTATAAATTTCCATGGGTCAAAAGATGTGACACTGGACCCAAATTCCATTGTAAGCTAGTATGTTATGTGGGCACATCTCACGGCTTTTGGTCCTTGTCATCTTCTTGTCTTTTAATTAATAAGAGATTTGGATGCAATTACATTAATGATTGTATTCTTCAAGCTTATGGGATCTAAGGCACTACCCAAATTATGAGGAAGCTAGGACATATCCACTATTTTGAGACCGATACATTTCCCAGAAGACGGTTTCCCTTCTGAAATGGCATCATGCGAACAGTGGTGCTCAATGTAGAGCAGGAGAGCAGTCATGACTGGGCAGCATGCTAACATCCTGGCCTTCGAGGGCTCTGTTTTCCTATCAGATCAGATGATTCCTTCACAATAACCTGCAATAATAACGAGTTCTTGTGGTGCCTTCTTCATCGCCGTTAGATGAATTTCTAGCCAGTGTGACTGAAATGCATGGTCAGAATGCTTTCTAGAATGATTCTGCCACTGAGAGTGTGGTTGTGGCCTCATGTCCCTGGACTGCGGTTTCTGGAGTTTCCATTCGTGGTCTGGGCTGCGATGATCTGATTAAGCTTCACATCTGCTAAGGGTTTGAGGTGGAGGAAAACGGGAACTGAAATGCTTCTCGCCTCATCAATTCTGACCACATCCTCCCTCTCCATTTACCCCCCTCCCGTCTCCCCAGAAAGGGAAAAGAACAGAGAGCAGGAGTAGAATAAAAGAAGGGACTAAATACAATGGAAAGAAAAAGGAAGAGATGGGAAAGAAAAGAGGGGAAAAAAGCTGAAGCCAACCTCTTCAGTGGTTTATTCTCAGAAACAGACTCAGAGCGTAAATCTCCAAAGAATTGGTTTTGCTTAATCTTAATCTCTGCTTTCCTTTCTTCCCCAATTTATCTACCATGAAATTTTAAATGACAGTCTCCTATGAACATTGTTTCATTAAACAAATATCTGAAAATTCAAAATGGAGTCTTGATCAGCAATACCATTATATGAAATTATGTTTTATGAGCACAGTAACCTGGTATGCTTGTAATAATTGTGGCATGTTTAAAAATAAAAGCTTTCAAATACAGTATGGAGGGTTGTAAAAAAAAAAATTGAAAATAGAACTATATGATCCAGCAATTCCACTTCTAGGAATATGTCCAAAAACAATAACTTGAAAAGGTATCTGCACCCACCCCATGTTCATAGCAGCATTATTTACAATCCAAGACATGAAAACAATCTAAGTGTTTATCAATTGCTGAATGAATATAAAAAGTAATTTGCGACAACATGTATGGATCCTAAAGGCATTATGGTAAGTAAAATACATCAGACAGAGAAAGACAAATATTGTATGGTCTCACATATGTGTGGAACCTTTAAAAAAAAAAAAGAAGAAGAAATAAAGAAAATGAAAAAACAAACAAACAAAAAAAAACTCATGGGCAAAAAGATCAGACTGTAGTTACCAGAGGCAAGGGAATTAGAGGAAGGTGGTCAAAAGCTATGAACTTCCAGTTATAAGATAAATAAGTAGGAGGGAAGTAATGCACATTGTGGTGACTATAGTTAACACTGTTGTAGGATATGTAGAAAAATTAAGAGAGTAGATCCCAACAGTTCTCAACACAACAAGAATGTTTTTCCTTTTTCTTCTTTTCATTGTATCTACATGTTAGCTGAACCTATTGTGTTAGTCATTTTACAATATATGTCCATCAAACTATCATGCAGTATACCTTAAACTTATACTATAATTATGTCAAACTTAAAGATGTCAATTATTTCTCAATAAAAGTGGGGGAACGTTTTCAAATAAAAATTACATACTGTGTTCCTAGGTTATACCTCAATTGTATTCTGTGCTATTTTTCATTTTCATGTCTTGTAAAGAACTTGTATAGATTGTGGATTAAATTCCAATTAAAAATAATAATGATTATTTTTCTTTAGTTTCCTAAATAAAGGCATGATACCACTGCATATATTGCCTTTCAAGTAGAGTTTATTTCTCAGTGCATTACAGATCTCAGTGGTTTGAAACCCAGTGGAAACGACAGGTGGAGAGGAAAAGACAGTGCAAGTCCCAGAGAAAAGAAGTAATCAACAGACCGCTGTTCACTCCCACGGCACTCAAGCATTTCAAAGTATTTGGTCATATCCCTGAGCAACAGGTACACGTTATACCCACAACGGGGCATAGATTCTCAGAATTATCACTATTATCCCATCTACTACTTCCCTTTCTTTATTTCAGGAAATACCGGACAGGGAAATTTGCGTAACTTGCCTAAGGCCACAGAGTAGCTGAGTTGAATGTGTAATTCAAGGCTCCGTGCTAATCCTGCCTTCTGACCACCGGGCAGCATTAGCCTTGCTGGTGCCACTTGAAGTTGTGTAGAGCCTGCTCTGCAGTGGTGCCTACAACCAGTTCAAAAACGAAATATTCAATCAACAGTTTGTTTTATCTGCCTACATCCAAACAACTAGTTGACTCACCTGAGTCAATCAAGTGGGCTAATTTTTTTTAATTAGTGAAACTAAGTAGACTAACATTTTTGGCATTGTAGAGACAAAGTCATAATGAGTCATTGGAATAGAAGCGGTAAGACAATATTCAAGATGGCAGGTGATCAGAATATTACTGTTTCGAGAGATCATTTGATTGTACCCTTGCTTCACTGCCAATAGACTTCATGACTGAAAAGCATAGAGTTTATAACTGGTTTTAGCAGAATATACTGGAAAGTGATATCTATAAGCAATTGCAGAGAGGTAGTTGCTACTCATTAGTTTTATTCACTCATCCATTTACTCATTATTTGCTTTTATTGCATGTGCCAGAAACAGAACAGGATGGAGTATGGTATTTGAAAATAAATAAATATGGTTCCTGCCATCATGGATTTTATAATATAAAATGAGAGATCAATATAAATTAGGCAGGATAAAATAAGGGCTACATACAGGTGTTTCAAAACCTCTGTATGCATGTGAGATTGTAGAAAGGTGATAGATCCTGACAGTCAGTGCTGGGGAGGCTGCAGGAGAGGCTGGCATCTGATCCAGAAGCCCCGGGGGCGGGGGGAGGATGCAGGAGCTTGGGACTGAAGACATGAAGATCCTTCTAAGACAGCCAAGGCCTACACTAACAAGAGCAACCAAAGGAAATATACCCACCTAGGAAACAACCCAAAACAGAGCACTAACTGCAACCTCAACTTCTCTTATAGGTCAAGAGATTGGGGGAATGAAGGGGAGAAGGATCACATCAGAGTCTTGGGTAGAAAAAGTGGGGGAGAGGGACAGAAACAACATTTTGTTTCTTTCCATGTGTAAAGCAATATGCTAGGAGCCTCAAAGTTATCTCATCTAGTCTTTGAGAGAACCCTACAAATTGGTTGTCTTTATCTCCACATTACAGATCTCTTCAGTGATTTCCATAGAGCTTTACCGGGGATGAAGGACTTTCACATACAGTGTGTCATCTTAATCCTCACTTTTTTCAATGAATAGGACAGGAACCCTCCCTCCCCTGTTTATGAAAAAAGACATGGAGGCCTTGGAACTTAAGCAGCTTCCAGGGGCAGAGCCACTACAATTTTTCCATTTTGTTGGTAGCCTTACACAGCTACCAACACTGCACAGCCAGCCTAAGACACTCACTTTCTCCCCAGCTTGAGTTCACCATTTATTATTGTTACTAGGTAATCAATCAGTTACCTGAAATCCAGCTGACAGAAACCCAAATTTGTAACAGCTCATGCGAGGTTTGGAAAACTTAGCTCCCCCATTCTAGGAGAGGCAAATGATAAGTGCCATCTCCACTGACCTTTTGGGGTGGGTTACTACGCCTTAACTTGAGAGAAAAGGCTCCATCTGAAAGTCTTGTCAGGTCTGCACAGCCCCAGTGAAGCAGCATTGCCCCAAGAGCTGACCAAATTATTTAGGGAGCACATTGCAGATCAGCCTGGAAAAAACCCAAATCATGATTGCCCAAGTCTCAACAAAACTTACAAAAAAAAAAAGCAAGTCTCGCTTGGCAACTGTATGAACACCACACCTTACACTATACATACCTGGGCTTCATCATTCTTGCATAAGGGAGTTTCAGAACGGCCAATAAAACATTTCAAGATAAAGCTCCTTCAACTTTGAGCACGATTTTAAAAGTCCCCAGGCAAAGCAGGCCCTGGATTTCTCCAAACACATAATTTAGCAGCCATGGTGAACAAGCTAGTGTGATAAGCGGCTAACTATTGCCAACAGACATCCCAGGGACACAGTTTTATACTAAATATCTCAGCCACATGGGAATTCACCCATTGAAATTTACCCCAAAGTGCTACTACCAGACCAAGAAGCATAAAGATGCAAGGAACCATGAGATACTATTTCATTCATTCCTGTCTCTTCATTCAATCGCTTTCTGATTGAAGATCCCTCTTTTTCTCTGAGATTTCCCCAAACCCAAAAGAAGCTTTTAGCCATTTACTCTCTTTTGACAGGCAACTTGCTTAAGTCTCAACAGTATTCAAGTCCAAGCCCATACTATAAACAACTCCACTGAAAAATAAACACCATCTAAGGCAATAGGCCAAATGCTACAAAAAATTCAGTATAAATCTAATGGGGAGAAAAAAGGCAAACAAACTCTGACGTTTCTGTCTCCACATAGCTTTACCAAAAAAGACTGTTCACCTAGAAAGTCAAAAGAGCCTAACAATTGAACCAAGAATGCTCACGGCTGCTCGCCGAGACCACTGCATACTTATTGAAATCAATCATTTCACTCCCATCTCCTCATGTGTAAGATAGGGATAATAATAGCTATGTCCCATTTATTCTACAGCAATGAATGGAAGATTAGCAAGATACTGTCCATAAAAGTTCTTGCTCTCCTCTGAGATAGGGTATCATGTAAATTTCAAGTGTAGTTATTACCACATGTTAGAACAATGAAACATCTGAATGACCATGGACCGATACAGAACCGGTCATCCTAAGGTCAAAACAGAGAGCAGAACACAGCATGAGGAAAGTGGACATCCAGTTTATGTGTTACCGTGAAAACAGAGGAAATGAAATACTGCTCTTTAAAAGAGTTCCACAGCCAGAAGTTGTGCGCCCCAAAAAAACAACTTAAGGAAATAAGTTTGGGAATGCTGCACTTTTTACAGATATATGTGTCAATTTAGCACTTACCAAAATATGGCATTAGAAGAATTTCTGAATGTTTTCCTACAAATAATAAATATAATTCTAAATTCTATTTTTAATATTTTATTGATTTCAGAGAGGAAGGGAGAGGGAGAGAGAGATAGAAACATCAACGATGAGAGAGTATAGTTCTAAATTCTTAATTCACTAATTTCACAAACTTTACTCGGTGCCATTATATCCTGCTCTCTGTGGAGAAAAGCCATTCTTTGCCCTCAATGAGTTCATGGTGCAGTGGGGAAGGCAAGGAAACAATGGCCTTGGTTGAGAAATGCTTGGACACAGGGAAATACAGGGTATTGCTGGAACAAATAAAGAACGTGTGGCATTACCATCACCATCAATGGCGTTTTCATCCAGATCTGAGTGGAAGGGGGCAGTTTTAGGGAAAGCTTTCTGGAGGAGGTGACAACTGCCTCCATCGAGGGGTCAGCAAAGCCACAGGACCATGAGCTAGCGCTTAGAGAGCTGACATACGGCCCACAGGTTGAGTGGTAACAGTTGGGCTGAAGGTGTTAACCCAGGTCAGATAATATCCTTCGCTTGGCATGCTTTGAAGATGGGATGCTATCATGAAGACCATGGGAAGCTAGTGAAAGTTTCACAGGGGAGGGACATGGTCAGAATTTCGCTGTAGAAATCTCACTCTGGCAACGGTTTTGGAGATAATTGAAGTGGACTGAGATGAGAGACAAGGAGACCTGTCAGGACACTGTTGGAAAAATCCAGGGTTAAAAAAAAATAAAAAAGATGAGGTTTGAACTAATGCCATTAGAATAGTTCTTCAGATAATGTTAACAGAGCTTTACGACCATTTAGAGGTGAATGAGGAGAAATCACAGACAACTGCCAGGTTTCTCACTAGGACAGCAGGGTGGCTTTGGTACCATTCCCCAAAATAAGGAAGCACAGTTCCTTCAGTCCACCTGTGGCTCTTTCTGACCTCCAGGCAATCTCATTTCTCATAGCCTCAGCAAGCCTCAGGGTAATTCCACCCCTTTCAGGCAATTTGCATCTGTACCTTCTTTCCCCAAAAGCTGGGGAAATCAGTTATAACTGCGAGAGGCAGAAATTAATCAACCCACCAAACTGTCATCAAGATGCATTAGCCAGTTTCTACACTGAAGCATTATGAAACACTCTGACCAAAGGCAGGGTTTCACCACGGAGATATTTGCCCCAATTCTGAGGTGCAAATGTTTACAGAGGTGGGATTCCAAATTCACTAATGGCTTTGCAGAAACAAAGCCAAGTTTGTGCCTTTCCATGAGGTATACAGGCAGGGTATATATCATTAGGAGAAAACAGGCCATGAAATAATTTATTCAATGAAAAACTGTATACCCCTTAGAAAGGATGGCATCTCTCACTTAGAGTGGCTTGTGCTATTTGAAAGTACAAACTCTTTTAAGATTCTCACTCACCAATTTTTATTATACTAAGGAATTCTGGCTCCATCTGTATTCATTTTGTTTAAATGTCCAGATCCACCTCCTATATTCTGGTTTGGGGATTGTACATTTGAAATGATGGCCACACCCCACACAAAGGTGAAATGTTGGGGAAAAGAAGCATTACCTGACACCATCACTTCCTTCTCAGTGGGAAGGAAGATACTAGTACCTGGCTGGCGACAGCTTTCGGAAAGATTAATGAGTGTTTTTAGAGCCCTCCCAGGTCTAAAGAAAAAAGACAACTTATAAGCACAACATCTGATTGATGTTTGTTATTTTGAATGTTTCACTAAAGGACTTTTGTTATATAAATGAACTCATCCAGAAGCTTTGAGAAGGACATAGAATTGGAGAGTCTCAATAGTGGTCTTCTACCAACCTTTTTTTCTTCATCAGTAATTTCAAACATGGTAATTTCCCAGTGGGTAATGATTATCCTGTGAAGGTAGAATATTGATTTCAGGTGCCTTCATCCTTAGACTGAGTCTACAGTCAAAACAACCACTTAATTCCATGTCTTTGGAGTAAATTAAATCCATGGATAAGTAAATAAAACTATTTCCTTTTCGATCTATGTTTAAGCAGTGTTAAACTAGTTTTGTTTTTCTGGTACATTGGAAATAAGTAGGAGGTCAAACATTTGGATCTCAAACTGTGTATTCTGGTTGGCTTGGCTTCATTGTCCAACAAACTGTTTCAAAAACCAAAGGCTCAAGGAAGAATCAAGTTGGTTCATTTGAGTCCCAAGATGATAGACACTATTTCACTTAAAATCTTAGCAATAAGTTATCATCCAGTACCCAGCTCACTGTTTTTTTTTTTTTTTTTGGTTGGGAAGAGAGTTCAGTGCTATGACAGACCAGGGCACTAAGGCAATATGCCCCAAATCTAAATGGAGAAGAAATAACCACTTCTCTGATGATTTGCTTTTCCCATTCCCAAGCAACCTAACAACCTTCCTTCTCTCCTTTCTTCCTTTTCTCCATAGCAATTCATATTATTTCAGACAGAACAAGATATGAACTCAAACCCACCACATCCTCAGTTGGGCCAGAGTGTTAAATTCCTAAATCAACAGATAAAAATCAAAGGACATTAGTAATCATAGGTTAAATGTTAAATCTTCCAGATTTTTTTTTTTTTTGATGGTACCAATAATTAAAGAAGTGGATATGTTCAATAAAGAATGGAACTCGGCCACCATTACCTAGATCTTTCCAAATCTAATTTCACCAACCAGGCCCTAGGCTGGGTCTCCTAGAGTTGACCATTTCTAAAGAGATTGTACTTCAGAAAATGACTCTGGGAAATTCATGACTTTATCGCTCATATCTCTATTTGTCTGCAAAGAAAACATCTGAGGTTTAGTTTTGGCTCATGGCAGACACATCTCTAAGTTAAAACAAAAGGACCAGTCACCTTGTTTCCCATCTGTGTGGACCTGGGCATTTATGAAGCCCATGGTGCTTTACTTGCTGATGAAGGCTGAATAAGGATATGGGAAATAGGGTCAAAAGTTCACTTATTGCATTAAAAACCCTCCAAGGACCTTTCATAAACACAGCCTCCACCTCCACCCCTACCTTCATTCCAGTAATCGAAACACCCCTCAGGCCTTGCCTCTGTTACGTTTATCTCCTTCATAGCTCCCTCCGGCTTTCTTTTAACAAGATATTACCTTTTAAAAATATATTTGGTGCAGGGAATCTGAGCCCAGCACATCTTGCCCGGGGCATTTGCATTCCCTCTAAAGATGACCCTGAATCTTGAGCCAGAATTCAGCTCAGGACAGAGTTTTATCCCAAACTGGAAATGAATTGGGGAATATCCGAAGCAGGATACAGCACTTTCTATGTCTAAGCTAGGCTCCCACACACACAAGAGGCAGCATGAGGCTGTTTGAGAAGCCCAAGCAAATAAAGCTTCATACTGAAATCAGATTTTTTTAAATAAAATTAAACTGAGCATCAGAGCAATGGTCATCTGTTATAAACTGTGCCAATGACAGTAAAAGCTTTGTTATCAGACGTGATGAGCCTGTGGCTCCTGGTCAGCTAAAAGTTCTGGTTAGCTAAGGCTGTGTTCATATTGCCCCAGGAGTCTGGTCTCTTATCTCTTCTTTAGCTCTCCCTTTAATACGTGAAAGACAGTGTATCTTGTTGCCATTTAAAGTCTGTGGAAATGGAGAAATAAATTTTGTTTCATCAAAAGCCGCAGGAATAATAGATGCCATTCTCTAGTCATCCTCCCCTATGATTCTCCCTATTCTAGCCTGTTTTAGCTGATAACCAAGGTGAAGATGTTATGTGTTGTTTTGTGTGTGTTTTTTGGAGGGGGGGGGGCATGCAGGGTTACTATATGCAAGCCTTTTAGGTTGATTTCACTACCAATAACAGGATTAACATTTTATTAAATAATCTTAAAGCTATAGACTGTCAAAGAAACAAAAAATGAAAAAGTGAGCCCCAACCATAGATTGACAGAAAGCCCAGTCTTTCGTTGTCCTCGTGGTTCTCCTGTCTTTATCAATTATTACACTTTTGGACTTGTGCAAGTAACCTAGCTTCATTGGCTCTGAGTTTTCTCATCTATGAAATAAACATATTAGAAAAAGGGACCCCGAAAACCCCTTCAATCTAGAATTCTCAATGAATCTTCAAGAGAGAAAATGTCTTACTCTAGGTCATCCTCTAGAAGCCTCCAAATAGGTGTTCTGATGAGCCAGACCATCTGAAGATCTTAAACAAGTTACCACAGCTAAATCCTCCCCAAAATAAAATTTGTTTTAGGTTAATGTAGTGAAAATTCTTTGAAAAAACCTTGACATTCAAACTGGTTCATCCAAGCTCATGTGTGTCCATGAGTTCTCTCCTTTTTGAAAGTAAAGCGTTCCCCCAGTCAAAACTTGGCCTTGGCCTCTTCATTTGAAACCAAGACATGGCATGTTGGAATCAGAACAAATGGAACTGGCATTGTAAACAGGCCACAGATTCATGCCACCCCTAGGAGATCCAGATATGAAACCCTGCTCACCAAAATAAGGGCCTTCCGACAAATTCAGGACACAGTAGAGATTCCTGTCACGGCTGCATGACATAATGGGAGAGGTATTAATGCCAGAAGTCTTTGTTTTGAGGCTTAGTTTTTCACTCATAGGTTGACTTTGGATAAATGACTTAATTTTTCTATATCTGAGCTGCTTTTCATACATCATGTAATTACCTTTTAGAATGATGATAAAAATTCAATAAAACAATATATAAAGTGCACTGTACAATGCCTTGTACATACTAGATACTTTATAAATTGTAACTATTAATATTTCAGTAAGTAAACTGGGGATATAGGGAGGGTTTTCTGCAAATCCAGAGAATGTTGGTGGGAAACCATCTTGCATTGGCCAAGGAGATGAGTCCAAATTACCTCCCAGGTCTCCTTTTTATGAGTGTAGGAAGGAATTTCTCCTCCTCGGGAAACATTAAGGAACAGAAGGGGCAAGGTGCTCTTTATCAAGGGCCTAAACTGATTCCTTCCTTCTGGCTAAAGGGAAGGGAAGGACCAAGAAGAACTTTAGGAATGAAGGAAATTATGAAGTGACAAGGCACTTATCCATGTGCTAATAGTGATAGGGAAGTGGGGAGAGGCATATGCATGCAAGGTTCAAACACCCAAGGATCACCCAAGGAAACAAAACAGAAAAATACCTCATTGGAGACTGATCCAGTGACAGTCAGCTGTATATTGGCTGATGCTTAAACTGCTACCTCACAACCCCCAAACAAGAAAGGTAATGCTTGTAAGGGACTTCTCATTAATAGTGTCAACCTTCACACACAGCATGTTCCATCTCAGGTAAAGCAACACCTGAAAGAGGAGGAAAAGCCAGAAAGGAAGGTCCATGTCAACTGTCTTCCCAGGGAGTCTCCCAGACTTCCTGACAAGGTCCCACGGAAGACCCATCCTACTAGGCTTTTGGGGGCTTCACCTCCTGAGAGAAAAGAAAAGCCTCGAGAGCAAATGTCCTCTATTCTTTGGTGCTACCTTGTCTCTGTGTGACTGTCTATCATTAAAGATGATGGATTAAAGGATCATATCATTAAATTGAAAAGAGAGGTCATTATTTGTTACATCATCTCACTTTAAAGAGAATACTTGGAACCAAGAGCAATGACTAAAAGCAATTAGACTGGGGACTCAACTTCAGTAGACATATTGTTGGTGACTTCATGCTATATTGTACAGTGTCAGACAGACCCGGGGCCAGTTCCCAGAAGGGACAAATAAAACTAATTATTCTATCATCAAAAGCACTAGAGTAGGAGTAAAAAAGACTAGGCTCCCAGCTTCATGGAAAATGTCCATGAAACTTAGAAAAACCACTCATTTCTTGGGGCCTTGGTGGCCTCATCTGAACTAAAATGACTCTTCAGATCCCAAAGTTAGTGGTGGCCAAGGGGATGGGCTGAGGATCCTGGACCTGGACCTGGGTAAAGTACTGGGTCTATCCCTTATAGCTGTATGACCTTGGTAATCTTCTGGAAAGTGAGATAACAAAAATATCTACCTCATAGGATTTTAAGAAAATTAAATAAGTTCATGCACTAAGCACTGTATGTGAGAACCAAGTTGATAAAAAGGAGAGAGGGTCCTGTATTCAATGGGTTTTCAATCTGTAAGTGGAAATAGAAATTTTCATTAAAGAAATAAGGTATGTATGTGTGTATATGTGTGTGTGACTTGTGTCCACACAGTTTTTTATAAAAACTCAGTATTAAGTAGTAATAGCTATAATGCCCTTAGAAATCACCCATAATGGTCTCTGGCCAGTGTGGCCAGTTGATTGGAGCATTGTGCCATGCACCAAAGGGTCACAGGTTTGATTCCCCCTCAGGGCACATACCTAAGTTGCAGGTTTGGTCCCCATTAAGGGCAATTGATATTTCTCTCTCTCTCTCTCTCTCTCTCTCTCTCTCTCTCTCTCTCTCTCTCTCTCCCTTCCTCTCTCTCTCAAATCAATTTTTAAAAATTGCAAAATTTTGTAAATCACCCGAAATGGTTATACGAAGGCATGTATCCAAGCATCTGACATATAGTGGGTCCTGGAATAAATAGGTCACAATTTGTACAGAGTTTAACATATCAGAGCTAAGTGTTTAAGAAAGACAACAATTGTCCAGCCAGCGTGGTTCAGTGGTTGAGCATCGACCTATGAACCAGGAGGTCATGGTTCAATTCCCAGTCAGGGCACATACCTGGCTTATGGGCTCAATCCCCAGTGGTGTCATGCAGGAGGCAGCCAATCAATGCTTCTCTCTCAGCATTGATGTTTCTATCTCTCTCTCTCTCTCTCTCCCTTCCTCTCTGAAATCGATAAAAATAATTCTTAAAAAGAAAAGAAAGGCAATGATGGTGTCAGCTTAGGAAGACAGGAAGAAAGAGAAACAGAAGAGAAGAAAGATGCCCGACCAAGATACATGAAATTTGGAGCAGTGAAATGGCAGCGGAAGGTGGAGTGTTTGCCTGGTTGGTGTTGGAAACAGAGGCCAGTAGAAGGAGGGCGGAGAGGCTTCGTTTCAGGACCAGCTCCAGAGGATGGGCAGTGGCTGCCTGGAGGCCAGTCCCAGGGGCACTCCCAGGCCTTCAGCAGGTCTAGGAAGGGAGCAGGGATGGACTAGCAATGTTGGCAATGAGCAGCCCAAGAGGGCTACGCTTTCCACGTTTAGGCACCCTCCTAGGCCAGGATACAGCTGTAGGTGATGGTTGTCTGGAAAAATGAAAAGAAAGATACTTAGAGAATCACCAGTCAATTGATAAAGGAGTGTATTGACAAAGATGAGGTCAATATCACTCCTCAGAAGAAGGGGAAGGGGCGTTGTTGTTTAATGGGTATAGAGTTTCAGTTTTACAAGATGAAGCGTTCTGGAGATGGATGGTGGGGATGGTTGCACAACATTATGAATGTATTTATTGTCACTGAACTGTACCCTTAAAAATGGTAAAGATGGTAAATTTTTTGTTATGTGTAGTTTGCTGCAATAAAAAAAAAAATGAAGAAGGGATACAGTCCTGAGGGCTGGAGAGAAAAACACCAGCAAGGCATTTGGAATCACATGAAGCTCCTCTTCCCCCTCCAGCCCCTGTGGCTCCATAGGCCACAGGATGAGCATTTCTGCTCAAGAAGACATGGCTGAAGTTGGGAGGTTGGGACAACAGATCTCCAAGGCAATGGAAGGGAGAAGAAATCTATTTATAGTCAAAACTTGTTGACCTCATCAAAAAAAAAAAAAAAACTGAAAGGCAATATATCAAAATATTGATAATAATTATATCAGAGTAGTAGAATTATGGGTGATATCCAGGTTTTTCCTCTGTATTTTGTTTTGTTTTGTTTTGTTTTAATCCTCACCCAAGGATATTTTTCCATTGATTTTTAGAGAGTGGAAGAGAGAGGGAAAGACAGAGAGAAACATCGACGTGAGAGAAACACATCGATTGGTTGCCTCCTGCATGCGCCATGACCAGGGGGCTTGGTACATGCCCTTGACAGGAATCAAACCTGGGACCTTTCAGTCCGTAGGCTGACGCTCTATCCACTAAGCCAAACCAGATAGGGCTCTCTGTATTTTTTAAATTTCTAAAGTGAACCTTTATTACTCTTGTAATACAAAACAAACTTATTAAAAAGTTTTTTAAAAACCTTTGGCTATGGCCCAGCTGGCATGGCTCACTGGTTGGGTGTTCACTTAAGAACCTGGAAGTCGTGGTTTGATTCCCAATCAGGGCACATGTCTGGGTTGCAGGCTCCATCCCCAGTGTGGGGTGTGCAGGAGGCAGCCAACCAATGATTCTCTCTCATCATTGATGTTTCTACATCTCTCTCCCTCTCCCTTTCTCTCTGAAATCAATAAAAATATTTTAAAAAACAACAATAAAAAAAAATCCTTTGGCTACCAAAACCAAATCTGATTATTCTTCAGATTCAAAGTCAACCCACCTTACCAATGACAAGGAGAAGTCCTGGGCCAGGATTGAACGTGGGTGAGAGAAAAGCAGGAGGGAACCATGGCTCTGATAGCTCGTATTATTATGGTCAGTGTGAACCTCCGCCCTTGACTTCTTGAGAGCCATCAGAGTTTGGTATATTTGCAAAACAATCTCAGGGTGTTTTTTGTTTTTTAAACATCCTTAGGAATTTCCTGCCTCCAAAACTTACCTAACTTACCTTTTTCCTTCTTTTCTTTTCTTTTTTTTTTTTTTTTTTTTTTTTTGTACATATTTGTGCCTGTGACATCAAACCAGACTGGAAATTTCTTGAGGGCAGAAACTTCTTGTTCCTCTTTCAAGCCCCCTTGGTATTTAGTACCTAGAAAAGGATTTCATAAACATTGAATGATGAAAGTTGGATCTCATCAACTCGGCCTCTCCTTGTCTGTTCCCTGCTGTCTGACTGGCCCTCATTTCCCACTCATGTCCTTGACACCTGCCAGGACCTGATACCATTTCTTGTTCGAGAGAGAGGCCAAGCTTCATTTTGCTGATCTCTGGCTAAACAGGAGCTGTCACGTGTCACTCACCTGGGGCCCTGCTGTCTTGGACACAACTTCTGCCAACATCAAGAGATGAGTCCAATCCTGTGGTTAGTCTCCCCAGGGCTGGCTGCCCGGTGGCGTGGCCCATTTAATAATAATACTTAACACTGAACTGCCTCTAGGAGCCTCTTCAAAGTCTTTTACAATCATTAGCTAATTAAGGCACAGCCCCGCTCTGGTGACTACAGTTATAATTCCCACTTTACAGATGGGGAAACTGAGGCAGGGTTTAAGTGAGCTGCCATGGGCCAGAGTCAACTTCCAAACCAGAATCAGAAGTTGTAGATACCTAATTCTGTGTTGAAGCCACCATTCACTGCACCCTTCTTATTCTAAATAAATATTTACTGAGTAAGTGGGTGGACAGGCCTCACACAAGGGCCCCAAAGTTTCTACAGTTTTTGAGAACTGAGTGTAATTCAGCCCCAGTTGAGCTTAGCTTCCAACTGGAGTAACAAACAAACAAACAGAAAGAAAAGAAAATGGGCTTGCCATGGTGTTTTATTTCCTGAAGAACACTTTTCCATGATACATGCTTTTTAAGCATAAATAAAATGCATATGGTGGGTTAGAGTTGATTAAATACTGTTGCCCATTTCTGGCCCTCTCACCAACTTCCTCCTAGAATGAGATTTAGGAGAGGAAGAAAAGAGAGAAAGGAGATGTAAGGAAACTCGAAGCTATGGGGATCCTCGGTTGAAGACAGAAATAATAAGTAGCCACAGTCAAGGGACATAACGTAGCATGTAATTAGGAGGATTAATACTTCCGGCCTTAGAGGTTAAGGTGCTAAGTAGGAAACTTTTATTAATTTGTTTGGCAGAAAGCTCCGTGACTCAAACTATGCACAAGAAAATCCAAGACTTTTAGTGACTGACCACAGCTTCCAGCTACGAGCAGGGAATAAAACCATGCACCTCATTCAATATAGCGTGCGGGGGATCTTTTTTAAACCAGGACTAGAAACGAATATTTGAGATTTTTATAAAAGCGAGTTATCTATCCCCAGGCCCCGTGGTCTCAGAAAATAGACTAAATACCACCGCTGAGGGCATCCAGGGAGCAGGACTGACTGTGGTGCGGGCTCCTGAAGGACAGCTCCTGGAGGGCACCACCTGCTCAGGGTCTGAGGGGCCGGCCCTGGGGCTTGGGTCACTGTGAGGGTGTGGTGAGGACATTCCTCACCTAGCACGCATGAAGACACAGAGATAAGAAGGAGGAAGGAGCCAGGGCCCTGACCTAAAGAAAGGACAAGAGTTGAAGAAAAGGACATTTGTGACTTGTAAATCAGATAATTTTCTGTAGTTCTGAATCACAGCAGCCTCCATACAGGTTTCTTGGAGGAAGGGGGAATCTAAGATCATAGCAGGCAACGCAACCTGAGCCCAGGGAAGTACGTATTTCTTGTGTTCCAAAAAAATTGTTTGTGCAGCAAGAAACTCTTCAAAGTGAACACTGAGTGCTTACCATTTGCAGCTTATAAATACTTGCATTTCTAAATCCCTGGGAAGTGAAGCCAAACTCATCCTGTGCTCCTTAGCATATGGCTGAGCACTCGGAACAGAGAGCATATTCCAGGACAAATTTAAGACCTTTCTGTTAGGGGACAATAACACTGGTTCCCAAAGCAAATGCCAGGGGGAAAATCATAAATATTTCACAAATTCCCTCCTCAGACATAAAGGAGAGGTATTCTTGCAGAATAAGGAGTGGAAGAGGGGTTTTTTGTTTGTTTATTTTGTTTTGTGGATTTAACTATTGGAATTAAAATAATTAAATGCTATTAGCTTAACAGTTCTTGATTATTATAATGGTCCAGGTAGACTCAGGCAGGGTGTAGATCCCATATATATTTGGTCTTAAACTCTGTTTCATTTCTTGCAGAGGTAAGACGAGCTAAGAAATAAATACTGGGCAACTCGCCGAAACCGGTTTGGCTCAGTGGATAGAGCGTCGGCCTGCGGACTGAAGGGTCCCAGGTTCGATTCCGGTCAAGGGCACGTACCTTGGTTGCGGGCACATCCCCAGTGGGGGGTGTGCAGGAGGCAGCTGATCGATGTTTCTCTCTCATTGATGTTTCTAGCTCTCTATCCCTCTCCTCTCTCTTCCTCTCTGTAAAAAATTAATAAAATATATTTAAAAAAAATAAAAAATACTGGGCAACTTGAAAAAGAAAAAGATTCAGCCCTTCTCCAGCTGAAAGAGCACTGGACACAATGTGTGCTTATAGGCTGTACTTGGCCTTTCTCACCCAAAAGCCCCTGAATAGAAATAAAAGAGGATGAGATCAAAGGTTGGAGAAGATGGGACAGAAGAGAAATATATAAGTACATGTTCCTAGGATTCTCCCTTAAAGACAGTGGCTATAAGGCATAGCATGAGAGGTAGGCTGGCTATGAAGAAGTTAAAATTTTATCCATCCTATCTAGGGTTGCCTGGTGAAATACAGAGCACCCAGTTAAACTTGAATTTCAGAGAATCATTGAATAATCATTCAGGATAAGTATGTCCCAAATATTGCATGAGACGTACTAATCCTAGTAGAGTACTCATCATTTATCTGAAATTCAAATGTAAGTGGATACTCTGTATTTCTGCGTGCTAAATCTGGCAACCCTAGTCACAACACAATGTTCACAATGTATAAAAATGAAAAATCGGGAAGAGGAATATAAGCACTTTGTTTATAGTTATGAAAGTAACATACACAAGAAACAGCCGGAAGAGTTGAAGCAGTTTCCTCGGGAAACAGGAATTGAGAATGGGGGGAAGTTCAGGCCAGGGTACTGCTGTTTTTCTTAAGCCTTAGCAGTGGTGTTTGAATTTTTCATCAATGTAGATATAACTTTGACAAAAATGTAAATATCATTTTATAAAGGAAATGGCCACCAATGGTTTTATTTTAACCCTCTTTTTCCCTTCAAAAAAAAAAAAAAAATGGTATGCCAAGTTGCCGACCTTCAAAGACATATTAGAAAAGGGGCAAACGAAATGAGAAGAGAGACAGAGAAAGTCACCTGGTCTCCCACTCCTGCCTCCCCAGTCAGTACCACTCAGGATTCCGGGGTTCCCTCCTCCGTGAGTTGGTGAATGCAGACCTCCAGCGGAAAGATTCCCCACTTGGTAGCACACAGACTGGCAGACCCATGAAGCAAGAAACAGGGTTTTTTTGCTGCCGTGAAAGTTTAAATTAAGAATTTAGCTACAGCCCTGGCCAGTGTTGCTCAGTGGTTGGAGCGCCAGCCCATGCAAAGTGTCTCGGGTTCAATCCGGTCCAGAGCACATACCTGGGTTACAGGTTTGATCCTGTCTCTGGTCTGGTGTGATCAGAAGGCAACCATTCAATGTGTCTTTCTCACATTAATGTTTCTCTCCCTCTTCCTCCTTTCTTTCCACTCTCTCTGAAAAGCAATGGAAAAATCCTTGGGTGAGGATTAACAAAAAAACAAAAAAAAAGAATAATTTAGCTACTAATTATTGAGTGCTTACTAAATGCCAAGCCCTGAGTTCAGAGCTGGACTACATGGTCGCCTCTCACCATCCCAGCAACCCTGTGAGATGTTGTTATCCTCACTTTCAGTTGCAAAACTGAGACTGACTATGGTCAAGTGACTTGCCAGAGATCGCCCAGTGGTAGAGTTGGGATTGGAAGCCAAACCTGACTGAAAACCCCTGCCCTCAACCAAATGGTACATCATTTCCCAGGTGTGATGCTGGGCATGAGATTGTGGTAACAGCCCCGCCTGGAGCTCAGGAAGCTAATGCTCCCCTGACTGCCTAGGTCAGGTGCCACAGAGATTGACCAGGCCTCTCCTGGGCACCTAATGGCTTCTCCATCTCCCTCTGTTGGATGGGAGAGGAGCTGGTCAGGGTTCTGATGGCCTAGGACAGTGGTTGGCAAACTCATTAATCAACAGAGCAGCAGTGGCTCGCGAGCCGCAGTTTACCGACCACTGGCTTAGGATCCTGGCACTTCATCTCACCATCTTCACAATGAGCACACCCAGGTAGAGAACGCACACCTGTAACTTTTCCACCAGGCTCTGCTTCCAGACTGGGCTTCCACACTGAACGCCTCCAACAGTGAATAAAGGAATCTAAGTGTCCCTCACAGAGTTGCATCATCATGGGCCTCTTTAAGACCTGGGATTTTGGAAAACATCTTCAAGAAGGCACAGCCCCCATGTGCGTGTTTGTTTCCCACTGCAGGAGTGCGGGGGCAGGGGAACCAAGAGAGAAGTTGTGACCACCACCAGGAAGTGTTTGCCCTCCCAAACCACTCCGTTGCCTCAGAGCACAGGGTGCAGCTCAAAGCCAGGAGAAGGGAAGGCTGAAGCTTGTTGTTCTGGGCCTGGGTGTGTTCAGGCTTACGCTTCTAGAGCAAACAAGCCTAGGGCAGCCAAAGCTATGGAGACCACTGGGCATCTAAAAACAGCCACTCCAATTAACACCTTTCCTCGAAGCTTTGATTCCTTTCAAGCCGCAACTGGAAACCATAACTGATGCAACTATCTCATCAGATACATGTTGGAGGAATCATCAAGATTCTGCTCCTTTCTCGTGTTGGTACAGAACCAAGGTTGGAGACAGAAAGAGCAGTATGACTAGGGTGATAGCAGCTGCCATTGTTCGTGGTTATGATTATTATTTGCAAAAAGTCCAGGTGCATATTCAGCAGGGTTATAAATGCCGTCATGAGGAATGGCTCCTGGTCATTCTCAGGGAAGTCAGCTGGCTCCTCTCTGCCAGCATCAGATAATGGCTAAGATGATAAGTTTCAGCTACCTGGCCGGAGCCTATTCCAGTATTTGATCCCAGTTAGGGATCTGATTCCCTCCTCCTGGCAGTTCTCTTTGATGTCTGAGATTCTCCTGAGGATAAGGGAGGTGAGGAGACTGCCTGCTCCTGGCCTGAGTCAGTCGTGACTTCTTGTGTCCCTTCAGACTTACTCCTGTCCTGGATGTCTCCCACCAGGCAGCCTGTTTCCCAGGGTTGGCATGGAAGTTCATAATGCCATTTTAAAACACAAACTTCAAGAGAAGGCTTTCCTTTTTCTATGCTAAAGACGTGAGTCTTTAGACACCCAGTAAGAGTCCATGGTTTTAGGCCAACAGTGAACTATCATTAAGATTCTGGCTTGTAGAAGCTCTGAGAAGGAGTCCTCACTCTCCCTTGCCATTGAACAGAATTTGGGCATTGTATGGCCCAGGGGGTAAACTCAATACCCTATTTAATATTTGATCACAAATATTTATGAGTCTGCCAACCCAGAGGCCCCATTTCCCTCCTCTCCTCTCTCTCTGCATTCCCCCCCGCCCCCCCGCAGGTGAGAGCTGGCTAACCCTTCTGAGGAGGAGGCTGATCGCTCAGGGAGTTGTGCCTGCTGGCCTGTCATCATGTTGGTTGAGTCACTGAAAATCCCCAAACTGTCGGGGTGAATTGGGAACTGGTGTAAGAAAAAAATAGAATTTAGGGAGTGAAGCTGTTCCCTCTTCCTTGACTGGCCCTAGGGGCTGGCCAGCTGCACAGTCCTTGTTGTGGGGTGGAAAGGAGTTTATTCCAAGTTCTCAACTTCTGAACCAGAAAAACATTCCCATTTTCATCAAATTCACACACTCACACATGCACACCCCAAAGAGCAATCGGCAGCTTGCCTATAAAAAGAACAGCAGATCACAGGGTCTGATAAACCCAGGTGGGTAAGTCGCCGGGATGGGTCATTGAACACCAGCACAGATGCCAGCAGGCAGCACTGGGCTGTCCTCCCCACAGCAGAACCGGGAAAGCCATCAATCTAGTGACCTGGTTTCTCCCAAGTAGGTGGGTTGCTGCCCTTGGAAAGGTTGGGAAGGTTAGACAGGACAAGCTGGACAAATCCTCTGGCTCCTGCTGCTCCCTCTCCCACTAAGAATAATGGGGGGGGGGGGGGGGCGGGGAGCGGGGAGGAAGAGAACAAGCTAGACCACGGGGCAAATTCCAACAGGTCGGAATCCAACCCTGAGGATGATAGGATTCTTCTGCCCTAACTCCTTCTTCCAGAACAGCATTCTTCCAGGTTCTGAGCCTTCTAAATTAGGGGCAACTCCAATGGCCTAGAAAATTCTGGATAAGGCTCTCCAAGGAATCAACCACCACTCAGAGATCTGCTCCCTTTTTCTGTAAACCCTGCAAGCATCCTCCTGTTCCCATCTGTCTCTCCCCTGGGGTGAACTGGCAGCAGCTCCCCTTCTTATTCCAAGAGAGAGAGGCAGTCTCAGCAGGTGTCTCTGCCTCACCTTTTCTCCTGGGGCAAGAGGCAAATGCAGGTGCTCCTGCCACTCCCTCTTTCCTCCTAATGGGAGTGGGTGGCTAGGGAGGTGTCCCAGCCACTCCCTCTGGCCCCCCAGGGCTGGTGGTTTAAGGAGGGACCTCTGCTACCAACTCCTTCTCAGAGCTGGAGCCCATAATCCAAACCTCACACTCCCTCACTCTTCTCACACCAACCGTACCCCCCTCGTCATAGCTATTTGTGCTCCTCTTGAATTCTGTTTTGTACAGGACCTTAGTGTCTGACTCAAATCTTTCATCCTTCATTGGTATAGTCCCAGCCCCGAGCCAGCAGATGGGCTGGAGTAACCGCCCCTCCCACCCCCCCCACCCCCGCTCTCCCCCCCAAAAATGCAGTAGGCAGCTTTGGCCTCAAGGGGTTTACAGTCAGCCCCAGGAGCTTGCAATTTGGTTCTGTAGATTTACAACCCAGCCTTAAGCTCTGGCTTGATAAACTCTGAGTCTCTGCCTCTGGATCTCACCTGACCCCTTACAGAACAGTACTTGGGGAGATCATACCTCTTCTCTCCTATATCTGGTTCTCACCATGGAAAGGAGGGAGAAGAGAGAATTTTTGAAGGACATGAAGGTCGAGGCTGGAAGATGTCAATGTTCTCCACAGATAGCTTCAAGGCCCAGAATCTACATGTACTGTTGTGTCCGAAAGGATAATGGCAGGAACAAGAATAGAAGGTGGAAAGCCCTTCTAGGACATGGCCACTATGCATGTACATGGACCCCTGCCTCATCAATGCATGCAGTCAGAGATGCAAGAGGAATCACACAGACCGATATTAACCCATCACAGGACGGTCTACCACCCCCAACTCATCCTAGACCATCCAGAGAAGGTACATTGGGTGGTAACACAATAAGTTCTCTCATCTGGGAAGGGTCGTGACTCTCTGGAAGGGAGCTATTCTAAGGAAACAGGGAACTCTGAAAATCAAAACCTCCCACATTTACCTTCCAGAAGGAATCCTGGAGAGAAAAGGCAAACTGGAGGGAGAATGTGCTCATAGAAACTACCTACAGGGTGGCAGTGATGTGCAGCTAAAATAAAGGGGGACAGAGGGTGAGAAGTGCTCAGTAGTGATGACAAAAGTGACCTCACCTGGAAATCCACCCCAAAGAGGTCCTGAGGTTTAAAAATAATTATAATTTTTGACCAAGAAAGTTCATTGTTCTAATCTAGGGATTGGCAACTTTCCCCACCTTAACTGCTGGCAGCAGAGCTAAACCAACTTCAACCTGGGTGCTCAGACACAACAAACTTTGTGGAGAAAGAAAAGGAAAGACAAAGAAGCAGAAAGGAAGGCAGCAAACAGGGACAGAGTGGGGTTGGGGCAGAAAGTATGACAGAAGAAAAATGGGAAAATAGTGTGCAGGAGATGGGGCAAAAGATAGGCATTTCTCCATTGTTCATTGTCCAACGGGCCTCTCGAAGGACCTATTCTGGGCAAGGACTACTACAAACCCTAGTCAGCTAGCCTGAACTTGAGGTGAAATTCCAGAAGGTCCCCAGCTCCTTTCTGCTGAAAATCCAGTCACAAGATGCTTGGGTAAAGGGGATGTTTTCCCAGAAGCAATCGACCAGGATTTGGGGACTGCTCCTAATGACAGTCACTCATAATTAAGCCCCTGGGGGGCTGTCTGCAAAGCAGTGAGAATTCCTACACCATGAATGTGCAGTGACCTTAGTCTTTTCTTTTTTTCTGACCACCTTTCTAAGCCCAATACACTTGATTGAGCAGTCTTCTCACAAATGTTGCACAAGTCAAGATGAGAACCAGCATATGCACCATTTTACTAACAGGGAAACTGAGACACTGAAAAGTGAAGTGTTGGAGAAACCAAGATGGCAGCATAGGTAAACACCTGAAATTGCTGCCTTGCACAACCACTTCAAAACCACAACTAAAAGACAAAATGGACATCATCCAGAACGACAGGAAGGCTGGCTGAGTGGAAATTCTACAACTAGAAGGAAAGAGAAAAGCACACTAAGACTCAGAGGACGGTCTACCACCCCCAACTCATCCTAGACCATCCAGAGAAGGAAGTAAAGTGCAGAGGTACAGAGGCGTGCACTCCCGAGGAAATGGCTGGCAACTGAGTACATGGTTGTCTTTTTCAATCGGGAAGGAGACAAAAGCTCCCAACTGCTCTGAACTCTAGTTCTGGGCAAAACGCTGGGGACCCAGACTCATACGTGGAGAAACTGGACTGGTTGGCATTGGGCAGAACTTGAGGGCAGCTTTCTCTCAGCGGTGCTTGCAGTGATTATTGAGGGACACTGAGACCCAGGCCTCTTAGGGCAGGACTGAGGATCAGCCATAGCTGTTTGCTCCACCCTGTTGATTCCCTGAGACCCCGCCCCAAGCAAGCTGTGCTCAGAGGCTTTTGCATATGAATAGCCTGGCCCTTTGCAATCTACAATTACCTAACAAACTTCAGCTGGGTCAGAGAGACCCAGAACATCCACAAGAAGGCCAAAGGCCCCACAGCAGCTTGCATTGCTTCACAGTTGGGCCTCATCTGGGCAAGTCCAAACCCCAAACAAAGAAGAGGAATCTGCAGATCTCTCTGTAGCTCCTTCTGTGTGGCTTCAGGCAGTGGCAGACTTTGCACCTCCTTGGAGATCCAAGAGCCAGTGTACCCAGTGGTCAGTGTGAGACCATACCAGATTACAACTCTTCACATGCATAAGCAGCACACTCAAGGGGCAGACTCAGTGAGCACCAAAGCCCCACTGAATCAAGTCCTTCCCCATAAGGGTGTCTCCAGCACAGAAGTTCTCCCACTGTAGACACAGCTGATCCTCACAGCCAATTGGCCTGGAGGTCAATTCCTCCCAGTGATACCAACAGCAATCAAGGCTTAACTACAACATGACTGTGCACACAGCCCACAAAGGGGTGCACCAAGAGTGTCCACCTCAGGTAATTGGGGAAGCTGAGCCATAGGGTTCTATAGGACACTTAGCACACAAGGCCACTCTATCAACACAGGGAAACAGCCAAAATGTGGAGACAAAGAAACAGGTCACAAATGACAGAAATGGAGGAAAGCAAACTACTGGATATAGAGTTCAAAACCATGGTTATAAGGTTTTTCAAGAATCTTCTAGAAACCGCCAATAAATTTAGTGAGAACCTCGAGGATATGAAAAAGACCAACTAGAAATTAAACATACACTGACTGAAATAAAGAATAATATACAGAGACCCAACAGCAGACTAGAGGATTGCAAGAATCAAGTCAATGATTTGAAATATGAAGAAGCAAAAAACACCCAACCAGAAAAACAAAAAGAAAAAAGAATCCAAAAACATGAAGATAATGTAAGGAGCCTCTGAGACAACTTCAAGCATACCAACATCTGAATTATGGGGGTGCCAGAAGAAGAGAGAGAGCAAGATATTGAAAACCTATTTGAAGAAATAATGACAGAAAACTTCCCCTACCTGGTGAAAGAAATAGACTTACAAGTACAGGAAGTGCAGAGAACCCCAAACAAAAGGAATCCAAAGAGGACCACACCAAGACACATCATAATTAAAATGCCAAGAGCAAAAGACAAAGAGAGAATATTAAAAGCAGCAAGAGAAAAACAGTTAGTTACCTACAAAGGAGTACCCATACGACTGTCAGCTGATTTATCAACAGAAACTATGCAGGCCAGAAGGGAGTGGCAAGAAATATTCAAAGTGATGAATAGCAAGAACCTACAACCAAGATTACTCTACCCAGCAAAGCTATCATTCAGAATTGAAGGTCAGATAAAGAGCTTCACAGATAAGAAAAAGCTAAAGGAGTTCATCACCACCAAACCAGTATTATATGAAATGCTGAAAGATATTCTTTAAGAAGAGGAAGAAGAAAAAGGTAAAGATAAAAATTATGAACAACAAATACATCTATCAACAAGTGAATCTAAAAATCAAGGGAATAAAAAATCTGATGAACAGAATAAACTGGTGAATAAAATGGAATCAGGGGCATAGAAAAGGAGTGGACTGACAATTCTCGGGGGGAAAAGGGTGTGGGGAGTGCAGGAAGAGACTGGACAAAAATCGTACACCTATGGATGAGGACAGTGGGAGAGGGTAAGGGTAGAGGGTGGGGTGGGAACCGGGTGGAAGGGAGCTATGGGGGGAAAAAGAGGAACAACGGTAATAATCTGAACAATAAAGATTTATTTAAAAAAAAGAAAAGTGAAGTGTTGTTCCTTAGGGAAGATGGTGCCATAGCAAAGACCCCCATCTCCAACAGCCTTTGTGTTACCTGGAGTCTTCAGAGCCCAGTGCCTGTGGACAAGTACTTCAGTTTCCTGGTCATTTCTGCAGAGAGAATGGGAATGTCTAAGGTTGGGTCAATCCTTTTAAGGTCCTTCCTAAAAGTGTGTAACCATCAAATACCACCATCTCCTAGAAATGTTATTTCTTCTTATATTTTCCATTAAATTCCTTAAAAGCAATAGAACTACAACCAGATAAAATAAAATTCCAAAATCGCTTGTGTGACTCCCAAGAGATTCCTAGCCGCCTATCTACACAGCTGAATGTGGTGAAAAAATAAGTAAATTAGATGGACAAGGGCCTCTCGAAACTTCAGGCTGTCCTCTGATTAGACAGATGAACAAAGGGGTGTCAAGAGCTATGCAACTTGCCCAAGAACACATGCTAGGTATTAACTAAACCAACATAAGAATCCCAGTCTCGTGACTTCCAGTTAATAATAATAAGAAATTAGCATTACCATAATTAGCCACTCTGTACTAGCTTATATATAGAAAACTGCTGTGAGCACATTGCTCTCAAAAGGCAAAAAGTGAGAAACATGACATTGGGCTTTATAACAATATAAAACAGTGCAGGTATGCCTGACCTCCTGCAAATTCTCCATGATTGTGTTTACATTGAATCTTGTAGTGATCACCTTTGAATGTACTGGGGAGTTGGTGATATATAGTAATCCTATGGTGAATCCTTTATATTACCAAAGCATCTTTCTGCAAAGTGAACAATTCCTCCTGGTGTCCAGGCCATCAGTTTTACTTAAACTGAAGTATGTATCTCTGTACTGAAATCTAATCCCTCTGTTACTCCAAGTCCAGCTCTGATTCCATAAAGGATATGAATTTGGGAGCAGCTTGGGAAGAAAGCCTTTGTGTAGGAGTGGATCCAGGAGACAAATCAGATAGATTTACTTCTTTCCTAATTTCTCTGATCTTCTTCACCAAAGACTTAACCTTAATGCTCCTAAATAAAGGTTTGCAATGAATTTTATGAGAGGAAAATAATTATTAAAAGGGTAGACAAGGAAACCTGTCTTATGGTGAAGAATCAATGTTATTAAAAGGCAAATATTCACTAATTCTCAGCATCATTATTCTAAGGGAAAAACCTGAGATATAAGGTCATGGATAGATACAGAAAAGATTGAAGGAAAGTCAAAAATTAATTGAAAGATTAAACTCGAAGAGAAACCAAGATGGCAGCATAGGTAAGCACCTAAACTGCTGCCTCGCACAACAATTTCAAAACTACAACTAAAAGACAGAACGGACACCATCCAGAACCACAGGAAAGCTGGCTGAGTGAAAATTCTACAACTAGAAGGAAAGAGAAAAGCTCACGGAGAATTGGAGGTACGGCAAAGGGTCTTTGTGCGCGCAGAGAGGAAGGGCGGCTGAGAGCCTGGCTGACTTTCTCTGGCAGAAGGGGGAAGGAAGCCCCCGACCGCACTGAACCCCAGTTCTGACTGCACTGAACCCCAGTTCCAGGCAAGCCCCTGGGGACCCACGCTCTTACGGGGGGAATCTGGACTCTTGGGTGGAGACTCGGGAGCCGGGGAAGGCAGAGGTCTGGGGGCGCACACATGCCAGTGCGCACAAAGGCTGCGGAGGTTGCCACAGGCTTTCCCTAGTGGAAGGGAGTCAGAAGCTCCTGACTGCACTGAGCCCCAGTTCTGACTGCACTGAACCCCAGTTCCAGGCGAGCCACTGGGGACCCACGCTCTTGTGGGGGGAGTCTGGACTCTCGGGCAGAGACTCGGGAGCCGGGGAAGGCAGAGGTCTGAAGGCGCACACGTGCGCGCAAGGGCAAGGCTGACGGGAAGCCAAGACTGTCTGCTCCGCCCTGAGACTCCACCCCATCCAAGCTGAGCACAGAGACTATTGCAATTTGGCAAATCTAATCCTATAAGGCTGTCTCCAGCACCAAACTTCTCCCAGCATAGACACAGCTGATCCTTACAGCCAACTGACCTGGAGGTCAATTCCACTCAGTGATACCAACAACAATCAAGACTTAATTACAACAAGGCTGTACACACAGTCCACAAAGGGGTGCACCAAGAGTGTCCACCTCAGGTTAACTGGGGAGGCAGACCCACTGGGCCATATTGGAAACCTAGCACACAAATCTACCTTACCAACTCAGGGAAGCAATGAAAATGCGGCGTCAAAGAAACAGATCACAAACGAAAGAAATGGATGAAAACAAACGACTGGATATAGAATTCAAAACCATGGTTATAAGGCTTTTCAAGAATATCCTAGAAAAGGCCGATAAATATAATGAGACCCTCGAAGATATGAAAAAGGACCAACTAGAAATTAAACATACACTGACTGAAATAAAAAATATTATACAGAGACCCAACAACAGACTAGAGGAACATAAGAATCAAGTCAAAGAATTGAAATACAAAGAAGCAAAAAACACTCAACCGAAAAAGCAAAAAGCAAAAAATAAATCCAAAAAGTTGAAGACAGTGTAAGAAGACTCTGGGACAACTTCAAGCGTACCAACATCCGAATTATGGGGGTGCCAGAAGAAGAGAGAGAGCAAGATACTGAAAACCTATTGGAAGAAATAATGACCAAAAACTTCCCCCACCTGGTGAAAGAAATAGACTTACAAGTCCAGGAAGCACACAGAACCCCAAACAAAAGGAATCCAAAGAGGACCACACCAAGACACATCATAATTAAAATGCCAAGAGCAAAAGACAAAGAGAGAATATTAAAAGCAGCAAGAGAAAAACAGTTAGTTACCTACAAGAGAGCACCCATATGACTGTCAGCTGATTTCTCAACAGAAACTATGCAGGCCAGAAGGGGGTGGCAAGAAATATTCAAAGTGATGAATAGCAAGAACCTACAACCAAGATTACTCTACCCAGCAAAGCTATCATTCAGAATTGAAGGTCAGATAAAGAGCTTCACAGACAAGAAAAAGCTAAAGGAGTTCATCACCACCAAACCAGTATTATATGAAATGCTGAAAGGTATTCTTAAAGAAGAGGAAGAAGAAAAAGGTAAAGATAAAAATTATGAACAACAAATACATCTATCAACAAGTGAACCTAAAAATCAAGTGAACTGCCGAAACCGGTTTGGCTCAGTGGATAGAGCGTCGGCCTGCGGACTGAAGGGTCCTGGGTTCGATTCCGGTCAAGGGCATGTACCTTGGTTGCGGGCACATCCCCAGTGGGAGGTGTGCAGGAGGCAGCTGATCGATGTTTCTCTCTCATCGATGTTTCTAGCTCTCTATCCCTCTCCCTTCCTCTCTGTAAAATATCAATAAAAAATATATTTTAAAAAAAAATCAAGTGAACTAAAAACCTGAGGAACAGAATAATCTGATGAATATAATAGAATCAGGGGCATAGAAAGGGAGTGGACTGATAATTCTCAGGGGGAAAGGGGTATGGGGGGTTCATGAAGAGTCTGGACAAAAATCATACACCTATGGATGAGGACAGTTGGGGGGAGGTAAGGGCAGAAGGTGGGGTGGGGTCCTAGCTGGTTTGGCTCAGTGGATAGAGCGTCGGCCTGTGGACTGAAGGGTCCCAGGTTCGATTCCGGTCAAGGACATGTACCTTGGTTGCGGGCACATCCCCAGTAGGGGGTGTGCAGGAGGCACCTGATCGATGTTTCTCTCTCATCGATGTTTCTAACTCTCTCTCCCTCTCCCTTCCTCTCTGTAAAAAATCAATAAAATATATTTAAAAAAAAAAAAAAAAAGAAGAAGGTGGGGTGGGAACCAGGTGGAGGAGAGCTATGGGGGTGGGGAGGAGAAACAATTATAATAATCTGAATAAAGATTTATTAAAATAAAAAATAAATAAATAAATAAATAAATAAATGATTAAACTCATCATAGGAGAATAATAAACATTTCAGACCTCATATTTGTTGGTGTTTTTTAATGGAAGCAATAAAAAAAGTAAAGGACCAGGAATTGCTTCAAGGGTAAACTGAAGTCCACTCAGAAGAAGAGGATGGCCGGTTTCTGTCTCCCCCAAAGGAGTGCAATAAGGAACCAGGGTGAGCTTAAAAGAAAGCTAGCATGTGGGAGTTTTCCTCATGTGCTCTGATTATTAAAGCAAATCATGTTCATTGTGGAAATCTGGAAAGTAAAGTACTAAGAAGTGAGAGCACCAATAATCCCACCTCGCAGGTAACCACTGTTAATTTGGGAGCGTATTTCTGAAACTCTTTAAAGACATCACTTTTTCTTTTGAAACATTGGGAATGAAGGCTACTCAAGAGCAGTATATTTTACTTTCACATCATGGAACCAACGCCATATAAGACACTGCATTCCATAAAGCAAGATGACAGAAGCTTAGGGACCTGGAAGATAACAACTCCACACTCCCAGGGCCCCTTTCCCCCCAGAGCAAATGAGCCTGTGGAGATGTTGCCTGACCCAATCCCCACCTGGCCCAATCCTCACCTGGCCCAATCCCCACTTGGCCAGGCTGCAACTCAGACACCTATCCAGGTGAGGTGGAGCGCTCCACATCCTGACAAATGGGAAAGCAACACCCTGGGGCACTTTCTGCTCCTAAATCGAGTTCTCAGTTCAGGGAAAAAAAGTAAACCAAGAGAGGAATTTTCCACTGCCCCATTAATCACAAGGGCAGCAGCCTGGGAGCAGGAAACACTGGCAGGCATTCCAGGTCTCAGAGCCCACCCAGCCCCACCAGTACTCACCCGTCTCTAGCAGGGTTGCCCTCCATTGTGTCCACCCTCATGGAGGCTTGTTTGTGGGAACAGTATGTGAATTTTTTTGCCTAATACATGATATGGGTGGCAGACCAGTAGCCTGATCTCTTTCCAGTTCCAATAGGAGATACAACCTAAAAACTCTTAGAACTCCTGACCAAATATCTTCTTTTTTCTTATTTTTTTTTTATTTGTTACCTGCTTTTGTTTTATTTTCTTTCTTTTTTTTAATTTAATAAATCTTTATTGTTCAGATTATTACAATTGTTCCTCTTTTTTCCCCCAAAGCTCTCCTCCACCAGGTTCCCACCCCACCCTCTGCCCTTACCCCCCCCCCCCCGCCCACTGTCCTCATCCATAGGTGTACGATTTTTGTACAGTCTCTTCCCACACCCCCACACCCCTTTCCCCCTGACAATTGTCAGTGCACTCCCTTTCTATGCCCCTGATTCTATTATATTCACCAGTTTATTCTGTTCATCAGATTTTTTTATTCACTTGATTTTCAGATTCACTTGTTGATAGATATGTATTTGTTGTTCATAATTTTTATCTTTACCTTTTTCTTCTTCCTCTTCTTAAAGAAAACCTTTCAGCATTTCATATAATACTGGCTTGGTGGTGATGAACTCCTTTAGCTTTTTCTTGTCTGTGAAGCTCTTTATCTGACCTTCAATTCTGAATGATAGTTTTGCTGGGTAGAGTAATCTTGGTTGTAGGTTCTTGCTGTTCATCACTTTGAATATTTCTTGCCACTCCCTTCTGGCCTGCATAGTTTCTGTTGAGAAATCAGCTGACAGTCGTATGGGTACTCCCTTGTAGGTAACTAACTGTTTTTCTCTTGCTGCTTTTAATATTCTCTCTTTGTCTTTTGCCCTTGGCATTTTAATTATGATGTGTCTTGGTGTGGTCCTCTTTGGATTCCTTTTGTTTGGGGTTCTGTGTGCTTCCTGGACTTGTAAGTCTATTTCTTTCACCAGGTTGGGGAAGTTTTCGGTCATTATTTCTTCAAATAGGTTTTCAGTATCTTGCTCTCTCTCTTCTTCTGGCACCCCCATAATTCGGATGTTGGTATGCTTAAAGTTGTCCCAAAGGCTCCTTACACTATCTTCATATTTTTGGATTATTTTTTCTTTTTGCTATTCTGGTTGAGTGTTTTTTGCTTCTTCTTATTTCAAATCTTTGACTTGATTCTTGCGATCCTCTAGTCTGCTATTAGATCTCTGTATAATATTTTTTATTTTAGTCAGTGTATGCTTAATTTCTAGTTGGTTCTTTTTCATATCCTCGAGGGTCTTGCTAAATTTATCGGCCTTTTCTAGAAAATTCTTGAAAAACCTTATAACAGGGGAAAAACCAAGATGGCAGCATAGGTAAACACCTAAACTGCTGCCTCGCACAACAATTTCAAAACTACAACTAAAAGACAAAACGTCTATCACCCAGAACCACAGGAAAGCTAGTTGAGTGGAAGTTCTACAACTAGACGGAAAGAGAAAAGAGCATTGAGACGTGCACAAGCGCTGAAAAGCTGAGGTACGGAGGAACGCAAATCGGGCTGGCGGTGGGCGACTGGGTGCATTGCTTTTTTCAACCCGAAGGGAGACAAGCTCCCAATTACTCTGAACTCCAGTTTCTGGGGAGACGCTGGGGACTCAAACTCCTACGGGTAGAAGCTGGACTGTCTGCCATCGGGTCGGAAAGTGAGGGTGGCTTTCTTGCAGAGGTGTGCGCAGCAATCATTGTTTACTGTGCTGGGGCGTGGAACGCGGGGACTTGGAAATGCGGAGATGCAGAGACAGCTGACTGGCAGACATTGCTGTTTGCCACGCCCTAGCCTAGTGATTCCCTGAGACCTCGCCCCGCACAATCTACAAACCCACCCAAGCTCCACGCAGCGGCTTTTGCATATAAATGTCCTGCCTGATCGCAGCTTAACCTAACAAACTGCAGCTCTGGTCAGACAGCTCCAAAAGCTGCAAACCCCAAGCAAAGAGGAGAAATCTGCAGATCTCACTGTACCTCCTGCAGGGTGGCCTCAGACAGTAGCTGACCTGCACGCCATTGGAGATCCAGAGGCCAGTGTATCTAGTGGTCAGTGTGGGACAACACCAGATTTCAACTACTCACATCCATAAGTGACACATTCAAGAGGCAGACTCAGTGAGCACCAAAGACCCACTGAAGCAAGTCCTGCCCCATAAGCGTGTCTCTAGCACTGCAGTTCTTCCATTATAGACACAGCGGGTCCTCACAGCCAGTTGGCCTGGAGGTCAATTCCTCCCAGTGTACCAACAGCAATCAAGGCTTAACTACACCAAGACTTTGCACTCAGCCCACAAAAGGGTGCACCAAGAGTGTCCACCTCAGGTGATAGGGGAGGCTGAACCACTGGGCCCTATAGGTCACCTACCACAGAATACCACTCCACCAACACAGGAAAGCAGCAAAATGTGGAGACAAAGATACATGTCACAAATGAAAGAAATGGAGGAAAGCAAACTACTGGACATAGAGTTCAAAACCACATTTATAAGGTTACTCAAGAATCTTCTAAAAACCACCGAGAAACTTGATGAGACCTCCGAGGAGCTTAGTGAGACCTTCAAGGACCTTAATGAGAATGCCAAAAAAAAGGAAAAGGCCAGTCAGAAATTAAGCATACACTGTCTGAAATAAAGAATATATAGAAGTTCAACTGTAGATAAAAGACCCAAGAATCAAACCAAAGATCTGAAATATGAGGAAACAAAAAACACCCAACCAGAAAAACAAAAAGAAAAAATAATCCAAAAATATGAAGATAGTGTAAGGAGCCTCTGGGACAACTTTAAGCATACCAACATCCAAATTATGGGGGTTCCAGAAGCAGAAAGAGAGCAAAATATTGAAAACCTATTAGAAGAAATAATGACAGAAAACATTCCCTACCTGGTGAAAGAAATAGACTTACAAGTCCAGGAAGCGCACAGAACCCCAAACAAAAGGAATCCAAAGAGGACCACACCAAGACACAACATAATTAAAATGCCAAGAGCAAAACACAAAGAGAGAATCTTGAAAGCAGCAAGAGAAAAACAGTTAGTTACCTACAAGGGAGTACCCATACGACTGTCAGCTGATTTCTCAACAGAAACTATGCAGGCCAGAAGGGAGTGGCAAGAAATATTCAAAGTGGTGAACAGCAAGAACCTACAACCAAGATTACTCTACCCAGCAAAGCTATCATTCAGAATTGAAGGTCAGATAAAGAGCTTCACAGACAAGAAAAAGCTAAAGGAGTTCATCACCACCAAACCAGGATTATATGAAATGCTGAAGGGTATTCTTTAAGAAGAGGAAGAAGAAGAAAAAGGTAAAGATAAAAATTATGAAACACAAAATGACAACAAATACTTACCTACCAACAAGTGAATCTAAAAATCAAGTGAATGAAAAATCTGATGAACAGAATGGACTGATGAATATAATAGAATCAGGGGCATGGAAAGGGAGTGGACTGACAATTCTCAGGGGGGAGGGGTTCTGAGGGTTGCAGGAAGAGACTGGACAAAAATCTTACACCTATGGATGAAGACAGTGGCGTGCAGTAAGGGCATGGGGTGGGGTGGGGAATCAGGTGGAGGGGAGCTATGGGGGAAAAAAAAGAGGAATGCCTGTAATAATCTGAACAATAAAGATTTATTTTTAAAAAAAAAGAAAAGAAAAACCTTATAACCATGGTTTTGAACTCTATATCTAGTCATTTGCTTTCCTCCATTTCTTTCATTTGTGATCTCTTTCTTTGTCTCCACATTTTGGCTGCTTCCCTGAGTTGATAGAGTGGTTTTGTGTGCTAGGTGTCCTATAGGGCCCAGTGGCTCAGCCTCCCCAGTTACCTGAGGTGGACACTCTTGGTGCACCCCTTTGTGGACTGTGTGCACAGTCTTGTTGTAGTAAAGCCTTGGCTGTTTTTGGTATCACTGGGAGGAATTGACCTCCAGGCCAATTGGCTGTGAGGATCAGCTGTGTCTACGCTGGGAGAACTTCTGTGCTGGAGACACCCTTATGAGACAAGACTTGCAAAAGCCTCTGTGCTCAGCTTGGATGGGGCAGAGTCTCAGGGCGGAACAGACAGCATTTGGTTTCCCGTCAGCCCTGCCCTAATAGGCCCCTGTGTCTCAGTGTCCTGTGGTAATCGCTGCAAGCACCTCTGAGAGAAAGCTGTCCTCGAGTTCCACCCGCTGCCAGACAGTCCAGTTTCTCCCCGAATGAGTCTGGGTTCCCAGAGTCTCGCCTGGAACTGGAGTTCAGTGCAGTCGGGAGCTTTGGTCTCCCTCCCACTTGAGAAAGCCAGCCGCGTACTCAGTTGCCCACCCCCTCCGTGCGTATGCCTGAGTATCTCTGCCTTCCGCAGTTCCTCTGAGTCTCAGTGTGCTTTTCTCTTTCCTGACAGTCCAGTTTCACCCCGTATGAGTCTGGGTCCCCAGAGTCTCGCCCGGAACTGGAGTTCAGCACAGTCGGGAGCTTTTGTCTCCCTCCCACTTGAGAAATCCAGCCGTGCACTCAGTTGGCAGTCCTCTCCGCGTGCGCGTCTCTGCCTCCTGCAGCTCCTCTGAGTCTCAGTGTGCTTTTCTCTTTCCTTCCAGTTGTAGAAATTCCACTCAGCCAGCCTTCCTGTGGTACTGGATGATGTCCGTTTTGTCTTTTAGTTGTAGTTTTGAAATTGTTGTGCGAGGCAGCTGTTTAGGTGTTTACCTATGCCACCATCTTGGTTTCTCTCCTGACTAAATATCTTCTGATCTTGGGTTAACCATAGCTGATAAAGCCCTGAGATTCAACTCCTTGAATTAAGCATTTTCCTGCTCCTGTGTTTCTTTCTTGAGACAGCTCAGAACAGTGGCTAAGCGGTCACTCCACTACTAACTAGTTATGTGAACTTAGGCAGGTATTTAACCTCTCTAACTCTCATTGGTAAAATAATAACAGTATTTCCCTCATAACATTGTTGCAAAGAGGCAATAAGATAATGCATGTACAGAATCTGTTTAGGGAATGCTAGTTGTGATCTGCAGCAACTCATTCACTCCACATTTATTGATAACTGGCATGCCTCCAAAAACACGTGGTTTCTGCCTTCAAGGGAGTCTTCATCCAGTGGGGGTGACTAACATCAAAAACAAATAACTATGACATCACATGATAACTCTGTGAGGTGTGTATTATTCACAAACTATCTCATATATCTCCCCAATAATGCTACAAGGTAGATATTAATGTGCCCATTTTACACATGATGAGGCTGAGGTCCAGAGGTCACCTGATTAGTTAGTGGATGCTTGTGGACTCGAACCCAGGTCTTCTGAGTCCAACCCTAGTGCTCTTGATCCAAATTCACCATTCCCTTTTTTTCTCTCTCTCTTTCAGGGTCTCTCAAAACTTCAGGTGGATTTCCAGATTGGGTAGCTCAGAAGGCCACCTGATGCTGAGCACAGCTTTAAATATGAACTTGAGTGCACTCACCCATTAGGCAATCAACTTCACCAGGTTGATGCAAAATTACCTGCAGATTTCTATCAGTCATGGTTCATGTTGTTGCTGCTGCTACTGTTCTTCATCCTTACAGAATTGCAACCCTGAATACCACTCTGGGACATATGACCCTGGGACTATAAACTGCCACCAGGCCATTGATGCTGAAGGCTGCCCTTCAATGCCTGACTGACAGTGATGATTAAACATTGCCTATTAAAGGAGCCATAAAGAAGGCAGACATCCTACATGGATGAGTAGAGTGGAGTACAAACAATGGGCCAGATTTTCCTGTCTTTCAGGGGAGTCACTCTATCGTCTTTCATAGAAGAAAAAAATCATGCAATGAGAGTCTGACAGTCGCCTACAGGAGGTCCCCAAAAGGGTGTGGACCAGAAAAGGTAGCCTGGGCACAGAGGCCACCTCAGTGCTTTAGTGCCCGTGTTCATACCTCCAACTAAAAAGAAGAAAGCAATTTATTTCTTCTGAAGTCTTATTGTCTGCCCTGTTCATTTGCATTACTTACTATGGGGATTAGTCTCAAAAAAGACATCTGGCCTGGCATGCTATGATATCCAGTCTCAGTCTAATTCCCCACTCTATTCCCTAGATTTCTGAGCATTGCTGGAGAAAGTCTCTAACTTCACTGGGGCCTGCCCTCCTGCTTGGCATCATTTACTCATCTCCTGCTGATTCTCTATCAATTCCCCGTAGAATTCTCAGGGAATCCCAAAAGGGATGCCTTGTAATCTACAACCTGCCTAGCCCTCCTGCCCTCCTTGCAGACAACCTAGCCTCCTGCCTTACTGAGAACATGTTCCTTGTTATGATATATCTCCAGTCCCTGCCATCGGCCTCAAACAACAAGAGGTGTGACATCTGTCATGGCACCCTCTTCCTTGCCTCCCTTCCACTTCTGAATCTTTTTCTATCTATTCTTTTCTTTCCTCCAAAGTCTGATTCAACCTCCTTTTTCCAAGGCCTTTGCTGCTGATCCCTTTCTCTCCCACTTGAATTTTTCTCTCCATTTGGCCCCATCCATCTTCCATCTTGAAACTTGGTAAGAACACTTAACATACGATCTACCCTCTTAAAATTTTAAGTGGACAACACATTACTGTTGACTTCATGTACGATGTTGTACAGCAGATAGCTAGAGCTTATTCATCTTGCGTAACTGAAACATTATACTCAGTGATTAGTAACTCCCCATTTTTCTAACTCCACCAGCTCCTAGAAACCAGCATTTCACTCTCTAATTTTGTGAACATAACTATTTTAGATACTTCATGTAAGTGGAATTGTGGCAAATGTGTCCTTCTGTAACAGCTTGTTTCACTTAGCGTAATGTCCACCAAGCTCATCCATGTTGTCATATATTGCAGTTTTCTTCTTTTTTAAGGATCCGTGGTATTCCGTTGTGCATATACACCATATTTTGTTTACCTATTCATCTGTCGATTGTTTCCACGATTTGGCTATTGTGAATAATGCTGCAATGAACATAGGAGTAATAGCTCTTTAGATCCTGATTTCAGTTATTTTGGATAAACACCCAGAAGTGAATAAAATGGTATTGCTGAATCAGATGATAGTTCTATTTTTAATTTTTTTTATGCACAAAGGTTTCAATTTCTCACATCCTTACCAACACTTATTATTTTTAGCATAATTTTGGAGGCATTATGCATATTGATGGTTCTAATCTATAATAATAAAAGTGTAATATGCTAATTAGACCAGACAGTCGAATGACCTTCCGGACATCATTCCGGATGTACTTCTGGACAAAGCCACTGAAGCAGGAGCTGAGGCGGTTAGGGGAGATCAGGTAGGCAGCCAAGTGGTTAGGGGCAATCAGGCAGGCAGGCAGAGTGGTTAGGGGCGATCAGGCAGGCAGGCGAGCAGTTAGGGGTGATCAGGCAAGCAGGTAGAGGTGGTTAGGGGCAATGAAGCAGACAGGCAGAGTGGTTAGGGGTGATCAGGCAAGCAGGGGAGCAGTTTGGGGCAATCAGGCAGGCAGCCAAGTGGTTAGGGGCAATCAGGCAGGCAGGCAGAGTGGTTAGGGGTGATCAGGCAGGCAGGCGAGCAGTTAGGGGTGATCAGGCAAGCAGGTAGAGGTGGTTAAGGGCAATGAAGCAGGCAGGCAGAGTGGTTAGGGGTGATTAGGCAGGCAGGCAGGCAGGTGAGCAGTTAGGAGCCAGTGGTCCCAGATTGTGAGAGGGATGTCTGACTGCCGGTTTAGGCCCAATCCCTGCTGGGTCCTGGATTGCAAGAGGGTGCAGGCCGAGCTGAGAGATTCCCCCCATGCATGAATTTCATGCACTGGGCCTCTAGTAATATTAATAATAGTCTCCATCTCTTGAATATCTACTCTATGCCATCACTAGGCTAAATGTTCTACCTATGTTATCTCATCTAATCACCATAGAAACACCCCATTTTACAGATGAGGAAGTATATTTTCTACAATATAAAAACTTGTGATCTAAGGATTCTGTCCTCATGAGCTCTAGTTAAGCTCTGGGAGGTTGGGAGATTAACTGGGATTTATCCTTATTGCCTAATTTTAAGAATATCTGAGTTTATGCAGCCACTAATTTTCTTTATGAAGAGCCACTCTCTATGGAATTTACCACTGCTATTAATCAGCTCTAGCCATGAATCAATAGGATACCAGAGGCAGAAGAAGCAGTCAAACCTGTTTCTCTTAATGTGTCTGAATCATGTCTTTTTCAATTTTGAAGTTTTGTGCACCTTTCATACCCTTGGATCACTGCAGAAGGTATAGCTTTATGTCTTAGACATAGTGGGCACTTAATACTTTCATTGAAAAATTTGTTTCCTCTTTAGGATGTAATTGAATTATTGTGCATGCACAGCCATAACACATAACCAGACAAGTTTGCCTTGCTTACAATGGAAACACATCTTCCAAAAATGCCAAAAAAAAAAAAAAAAAAATGTGCTTCCTTGACCCTCTAGGGTTCTAAAACATTTCCAGATTTGGGAAGAGTCAGAGACCTAAGTCTTATATGGTGGCTGATTGCCTGAACACTTTAGAAAACTGGTTTAGATAAGAGTTCAGGTAGTTGATTGACCCTTAAATGACGTCCCAAAAACTCTTCCCAGCCTCTCTGTGCTCCACGAGAAGCACAGGCCAGCAACTACAAACAGAAAGGCTGCACACTCCCCATGCCTGCCTCTCCAAGGAAGAACAGGGCTTCTGAGTTCTTGTCAAGTTGGTCCCCAATCCAAACATGATATCATCACAGTGGACCTCACTGACTTTTGCAGTGAATTTTGCCCTACATAAAGAGAAGGCTCCCCTGAAAAATATCCTCTTCCCTACCCAAATATTAACCTTCTGATACCTATTCTGATGGAAGAGTGAAAATATATAGGCATTTTAAGATAATGAATAAACCTAAACTAATATATATATTTGGATTGGAATATCAAGATAAACACATAAATATGTAAATGCTTGCACATCCATGGAGAAACATGTAGACACACATTCCTTCAGATATAAACACCACTTTTGTGACCATCCTCAATATGACTTACATTAGATCATATAATTGGAGGCCAAGGTCTCAATAGTGTTACATTTTTTAAACCTTTCCTTTTTTTGAGGCTCGCCCTGAATATGTGTAGGGCTGATATCCACACTGCTGATATTTTACTCTGGACACCACGAGTATTTTACATGTTGGGTTAAATGGCACGTTGCATTAGAACATGTTTCAATATTGTCCACCTATTTGACCTCAGTCTTGGCTACACTACCAACCCTTGGGGGTAACAAAATAGGCCACAATGGAGCTGACAACACTTTCTGATTGATACACCCTTCACCCAAGGAACCATACACTATAATTACCATGTATTCCATGGTCTTGAAATGAGGAAATTCTAGCACAAGGAAAGTAAGCCCCTTGTCCAGTATCAGGTAACAAGAGGAAGTTAGGACAAAATTTGAGAATATCTAGCATTCTGGATATTTTTCATCACTCTCAGTCATAAGCCTCGTGATTCCAAGAGGTAGAAAAAAAAAATCTAACCCAAGCCCTTGGCAGACATCCATTTCTCATACTGATGATTTTAGTGCTTGCCTTTTTATAACACTAAGAGAGAAAAGTACAAATTAATACCTGAACTGTACTTACCATTGCTAGACCAGACTTTAGAATTCTAGGGAATTTTTTAAATGGAATTTCAGACAGACATTTAGAAATTTGACTTTGTTGGCCAATTCCTAATGAGTAACTGCCTCCATGTTCCTGTTTAGTGCCTTTGTAAAGCAAAGTCTTTCATTGTCCAATAACTGTCTTTTTAAAGTTTAGTAGCACCTCTTGAAAGGCAAGTCATTTTGGTTGTCATTTGCTTTGCATTCATCATGAGTGCTTTGATTTGTTCCCCCATCCCTTGCCAGATACAATTAGTTCTGTGCCAATGTGCAGCTTCCTAGTCTCACAACATGGAATCCTCTACTTGCTCTGGACTCAAGAGTAAGGCACAAGAATGAACCAATACCCAGCTTCATCTGGATGTCACAGATAGCAACTAATGGCCTTTTACAATCCTTGCAAAGTATAATGGTTGGCCTCCCTGAGAAGCAAGGCCAGTCTCCATTTAAGGCTTCCTCTGTAACTCTCGTGCTCTTAAACATGCCAGAAACAGAAATGCACTGAATTGGTCTTCCCCTGTGGCTCCATCCCAATTCTGCTGCTTCCTCATATTTTCCTTCCAGCATCTCATCCACTCATCTTCCATGATTCCATCTTCCATGTGGACTCCAGAAGATCCTCCCGGTCTGGGATGTTCATCCTGAATAAATTATTTTGGATCATTTTCCAAAGCATTGGGTTTGGGGTCACTTAGCATCTCACCAACCCACTCCCACCTTTGCCCAGAAATGCTTTCAAGTTCACTGTTCAAGGACCCCTGGAGGGCATGGCAGAGATAGAACAAAGTAAATATATCTTTTTAGCCCTCCTACTCTTCCTACTCAAAAGATCCTTGACCATCTATCAGGGGTCCTCAAACTACGGCCCACGGGCCACATGCGGCCCGCCGAGGACATTTATCCGGCCCGCCGGGTGCCGCTGCCTGTCCTGCTTAGCAGCCGACTCGTCCCGGGCCCGCAGTGCGCATAGGAATTTATTCATAGTTGTTTATTTTTAAAACTATAGTCCGGCCCTCCAACGGTCTGAGGGACAGTGAACTGGCCCCCTGTTTAAAAAGTTTGAGGACCCCTGACTAGGTACTTCTCCTTATGACCCTGCCATCAACTAATCCTTGCCAGGTAATCCATTGGTAACTAAACTCTGGAAAGACTTTAGCAATTAAAGGGATAATAATAGCTCTTCAACATTACAGGCTAAATTGGTGACTGGTATAGTTCTCAGGACATTATATACAGTATTTCACTTAACCCCTACAATGACTAAATCCCCTTATTACAAATGAAGCAACTGACGTTATTTGCTATTAAGTGACAGAGCCAGAATTTGCATTCAGGCCATCCGGCTCCAGAATCTGTCACAGGAAGTCAGTGACAGGGAGACCCGACGGTTTCAGGGAGTCTGGAACCCAGTCCTGAGTGCTTACCACTTCCATTCAATACACGACTTTGGAATGGCCTTCAGGTCCTTGGAAAAAGGCTCCAGGATTGCGTCTCCATCTTTATTTTGACCGAGCCAAGGAGCACCATTAATTTAAAAAAATAAAAATTCATGCTTCCTTTTCCAGACTCATGCAGGGCAAGCTATATTAATTAGCATTAGCCAGCCACTCTCAGATCTGGGATGAAAGGCAGGAGGCAATGTATAGTGCACCACTATTAATATTATTATTATAATTATATTTACGGCAGTTTCCCTAACCTCTATGGCTCAACACTGGCTAATTTCTCCATTATAAAAAGTGGGTTCTTTTATTGGACTGAGTGTTTTGTGATGAGTTTGGTTGAGTCTTACCAGCTGGGACATAATTAAGAGCGGCAAGTGTCCAAGCGGCGCCCGTTACCTGCTCCAGTGCTCGGACAGGCAAGCAATTTGAAAGAAAACTACCACTCTTTGCCAGTGTCCAGTAGGCAACCACATCCTCCTTCGGTCTTGAAAGGGGATTTTAAGACCAGAGCTTCCACGTGGCAGATTATGCTGGGCTCCAAAGACTGCCAGTGACCACCAAGCAGTAAGTCTAAACACAAACTGCCTCTGCCGAGAACATTCCCCGAGGGACACCGACCCTGAGGCCCTGAAGCCCTGAGCACTCTGGCTGTGAGTTTTCACCTTGCCTGCTGTGAGATGTTGGGTAAGTAACCTCCTTGGGAGAGAAGTTTAAGTGGCGATTAGTAAAGCGGGGGGGCTGTACATGCTCCTGCCTTCCCTTCGAAAGGATGTGCTAAGGGGCGGAGGAGGGGGCTGGATCTGGAATCTATGAGGAAAGGTTGCACGCAGGGCCTGTCTAATCCACAAGCTGGATAGTCGGCCTCTGGTGGAAGTGGGGGTGTGGTACGCCAGCCAGAGCAGCAGCACAGTGAATTCAGCTCCAAGTTCCATTCCTTCAGGGAGAAACTGCAAGACAGTCGCTCTACCTAAAGAGCCCATGGGAAGCGCTCTCAGAAAAACAGTGCAGGAGCCTGAGGACTGGGACCACAGCACCCTTCCCACAGCTCCTGATTAGGTTGGGAAGGGCTGGCCACTCAGAGGAGAGCGAGCAGAACTTACAACACAGCTCTGGAGTCTGACAAGCTATGAGTTTATTACTCACCTTAGCTTCTCTAGCTAAGCCTCTCTGATGGAAAATGGGGATGATAAATAATAATCCCTATGTGCTGGGGCTGTTGGGATGATTAAGCGAGAAAACACCTGTAAAGCACATAGTAAGTGCTCAGTGTTCAGGGTGGCCACCAAGTCTAGAAACATAGAAAACAACGTCAGTGGTTATTGATATTAATTTCCTTACATGATAAAACAATTGCTACACTTCCAGACCTGGTGGCCACCTTATGCACTAGCTGTTGTTATTATTGAACAAAGTGCACTGTGCTCTGTGTTAAGAGACACAGAAAGACCCCTTTGGCCCAAATATTGCATCATCCCCAGTGTCTAGCATTCCCATGGGTGCTCGGTTTGAGGTTTTAGGTGTTAACGGCTTCTTCTACATGCAAAGCTCAACAAAGAAGCCTCCTCTTCCCCATCAACCTCTAGGAAAATAAGCCAGTTTTTAAATGGAAGGCCACAGTTTGTCCCTCTATGCATGGCAGTCCATTCTGACAGTGACAATCTCATCAGCCCTGGTGGGCTTTCTGCACAGTGGCAAAGAAGCTCCATTGTCACGGGCAACCGATCTCAGACATGGAAAATGACAACCCTCCCCTCCCTTCACTTAGCCTAACATAAGCTATGGAGTGTTGAGTGTTCCATTTTATTTTATTACTTAAGCCTTCTTTAAACAACCTCCAGAGATGCCAGCCCATGAGGTCTTGCCTACACGAGAGCTATCAGCAGGGTGGTATCCAACAGGAAGCTGAGGCCATGTTAATTACAGGGCCAAAAGGTTGGCTGAGGGGGGCATGGGGCTTCGGTAGGAGACATTCCATATTTCACGTGGACGAGCTTGATCCTTTAAGCTCTGAAAACACCCAGAGGGCAAACTGTCAGCACCATGCACAAGCATTTTGCCCTGAACAAAATGACCTTTGAGTTCTTAACTGGTTTCATATTCTTTAGGCCTCTGCATACATATTCCTCTTTGGTCACTCTCTAACATCTTAAATGCATTTATTTGCTGGTAGGGTTAGCCCTTTCTGGCCAACAGCCACTGATTAACATCTAGTCTGCAAAGCATATAGAAATGTAATCCTTAACAAAATGGGGAAGTTTGGAGCAAGCCAGCACATTGTATTGATTTGCAAATTTCAGCCCATCCTGAGCATCCTTCTCACTAAATTACTGCTCTGTCTTCAGTGAAAATCCACTGAAACTCTAGAATCAAGCTGGGCCTTTTTTTGTCACATCGTCACAAACATTAAGTTCAGTGGCTGGAGGGTGCAAAGCATGGTTCTAAAACAGGGACTAAAGCATCCACTGACAGGAATGGGACTTTTTTTAAAGATATGAAATCAAGGTGCGATCTCCCATTCAGGATATCTTTATCTAGAAAGCAAACATCTTTTCCTCAGCAGCATTTCTCTTAAGTTTAGGACTTATGCGGCAGGCTTTTCTATTTTTCACTGCTAATGCTGAGAACAGATCCACCAGCCCTCCACAGTCTAGAACAAGCCCTTGGGGACAGGCCTCTCTGTATCTTTGGATAACTCAGATATGTCCCTGTAGGCTTCAGTTTCCCAGGTCGTGACAGAGAGAAGACACAGGCCAGCAGGGCACCTTAGAGGACCGCGAGGATGGAAAAAGTGGATTGATACATAACTCTTTCTTTCCTCCTCTCCTTTCACCCTTGTCCAGCCAGCTGGCTACGAGGGTGGACATTCCGCCAGCTCTTCTATCTGTGGTAATGGAAAGCAGAGACACCTAATCCCCAAACTTCATCTTAGACATGCTGTAGTTGGAAACCTCTACCTGCATCAGAGCTGCTGGCGATTAGTAAAGCGGGCCGTGCACGCTCCTGCCTTCCCTTGGAACGGATGTGCTAAGTGGCGGAGGAGGGGGCTGGATCTGGAATCTATGAGGAAAGGGTGCACGCAGGGCCTGTCTAATCCACAAACTGGATAGTCGGCCTCTGGTGGAAGTGGGGGTGTGGTACGCCAGCCAGAGCAGCAGCACAGTGAATTCAGCTCCAAGCTCCATCCCTTCACGCCACCACCAATCACGTTTAGGGAGGCCCAGTGGCAGCTCCAGTTAGGAAGGCATGGCCCTCCTGTTGTCTCTGTTATAAGCATAGAACCTGCTCAACCAGGGAGCCAGATCCGCATTTACAATTTAATTGTTGCCAGGCACATCATGTCACTGCAAAGGTATTGTAGGCCTCTTTCAGGGAGGGTTGACTTCACACATAGTCAGATTAGATGCTCACTTATTTGGTATAATATGCTGGGAGCTGAGAGAAGGCCAGTTCCTACCCACATGCATCCTGCTCCTCACCCACTAAAGGCTCTGAAATTTCATGCTATCAAACTTTCTTTTTTTTTATTTTTATTTTTTTAATTGTTTGAAGTATTACAAATAGTAGTACATATGTCTCCTTTTTTTCCCCCCTTATTGACCTCCCCCAGCCTCCCTTTCCCCCCAGTACATGCCTTTACCTGCCCCCCCAACCCCGCCAGTATCTTGTATCCATTGGTTATGCTTATATCATGCTATCAAACTTTCATGCCAGTGAAATGCTGCCATGGAAATGCCCTCACTCCCACACAATCAAGAAGGACAGAATAACAAGGGTATGTACTGTTTTATTATACTCCACCATTACAGAAAGGTCCCCAGAGCAAGAAGACACAGAAAGAGAGCTTCCTCCCTGCCCATCTCATCAACATGTCTCAATAAATGCATCTTTAAGATAAACAACATCACACTCCCACCTCACCATGGGGTCCAAAGACCCCGCATCACCCTGTGAGGTCAGGAGTCATGTATAAAACTGCCCTAGGTTTAAGAAAGGAATGTCTCTATTTCCTTATTTCTTTACCTTCCTGTCAGAAGAGACTTGCACAGACAGTGAGGCCAATATCAGTTGATTAATGTCTAATGCAAATAAGGACAAGATCACAGGCCCATCTCTAGTTGGGGCTCGTAAACTATGCAGAGTAGAAAACCCAGCTTCCCATAACACACCTCACCCCAGAGAGGAAGGGAAGAGGATCCTTTCCTCTACTGTCACCTCTAAATCATCTTTTTCTGGGGCGGGGGGTGGGGGTGGTAGGAGGATGACTACTATTTTTTTACCAAAGAGGAGATGGAGCTGTAAGGATGGAAGCAAGAGGCCAGAGCAATACAAGGAAAGGACCATGAGCCAAAAAATGCAGGAGGTCTCTGGAAGCCAAAAAAGCAGAAAACATTCTCCTCCAGAGCCTCTGGAAGCAACCACACCTGCCACACCTTGACCTTGGCCCAGTGAAATTGACTTCAGACTTTGGATCTCCCAAAGTTTCAGAGAATAAATGTGGGCTGTGGTGTGCCACCACATTTATGGTCATTTGTTACAGCAGCAGTAGGAAACTAATACAGATTTTGGCTTCATCAGGGCAGTGGACTTGACATTTGGAATAGTTTGTCTTGGAGCCTCAGATTTCAGTGTTGCTGGAGATCCTTTACCAAGCCTCTGAGGAACTGCAAACATGTCCTTCTGCCTCACATCTACTGCTACCCAACCAGAATGTAGTCAGATTAGAGACCACTATGTCTAATGAGTCATTCGTGTATCCAACAAAAGGTTTGGAGTGTCTTATGTGTCACAGGGCTGCCATGCTGAGCACAATAGAGCTGGCTGCTCCTCATGGGCCAACCTCCACCAAGGTGTGGGCTCTGCACCCCACTCAGTTCAAGTCCCAGCAAATCCACTCACCAGTGTGTGACTTTGGGCACCTTACTTGACTTCTCTACCCCATAATTTTTTTACCCACAAAACAAGGATAATAAACTTCCCACTTGACAGGGCTTTCTGGAAATCAAGTGAGAAAATCAGTTTGCCTTCCACACAGGACGTGCTCAATGGGAACCTTGGCTATCATTTCTCAGTGGTTTGATAGGTTGTGATCTATGTTTGATAGCCTTTTTGTATCATATGACAGCCTCCCAGCCCATTTTTTCAATCTGATTCCTCTCAACATCCAGCCTAAATGAGCCCCAAGGGTCAGGTGGAACAGATGGCCAGTCCCCCTGTCCTTCTAAGAAGACCAGGGCTCCAGGCCATTGTCAGGAGTCCTGTGGTCTTCAGAAGAGTGAACTCAATCAGTTGACCACTGAAAATGTGGAATTCTCTGAGGGAGGCCCAGCCTGCTACAAGGCACCTCAGGCAATTCTGCCCCATCAAGGGAACCCTGAAGGTGATCAAAGTAAAGGACAGGATGGCTTCATGCACCAAGGGTCAGTTTATAGAAGACAGGTCTGCTTACGGGCCTAACACAGGAATGGTTGCCTACAGCAGAGGAGAAGAGAATTTCTGACTCAGTGTTATGGGATGTCAATGGAGGGAAACCCAGACAGTTTCAGCTCAGAGCCAGCAGTTGCCATGGGTGAGGCTGTGGCTGGATCGGGCAGTGTGTTAAGAGCTGCCTGGCATCTGTGCTTAAGAGGAACCAGCCATCCTTGCAATGGCTGTGAGAGGCAGTACCAACACAGGGGAGTGAGCCTCCCCGATCCATGAGAAGGGAGAGAGCGACCACCTTTTACAAGATGCATTTAACTTAATGACCCTTTCCAGTTTACAAAATGGAGTTGTAATGACCCTCAAAAAGCAAATGCTCTACCCAAGCACCCCTGCCACACCCTCCCTCCAGGGTCATAGGATTCATTAAGACATTCCAGATCAACTGTTCAAAAGACTGGATTGCACACAGCCAACTCAACAGCAACCCAAAAAGTCCTGTTTCTTCTGCTTCTTTAAAAAATATTGTTTTTTGAGTGTGTGTGGAGGGGTACTTTACAAGTTTGGCCAATAAGTATTAACTAATTTTATAATCAGAAAAAAGAAAACTCATTTTTTTGAAGTTCCTTATGCCCAAAGGCCAAAAAATAAAAAATCCCCAGTTGGGTTGCTTTCTTAGTTGACTACCTGGTAGTAATTAGGCATTGTGCAGACACCAACCAATCCTTCTAATGTGGGATCCCGTTCAGACCAATTCACCAAATGAGGACCCAGTTTTGGGAGCAGATTGCCTTGCCTGTCTCCACACTACATCCCTAAGTTGCAAAACGGCTTCCTTAGGAAGACAAACTTTTCTCTAGGTGTTTGCACATGTATGGGTTTTCACTGGAACCACAGTACAGAGGAGTGCTTGATAATGCATGCTTTTTGTTCTATGGGGGCAGGGTCGGGAGGGTAGGACAGGGATGGGCAGGGGGTGTGGGCCTGCTCTCCAAATCCTGGCTCCAATGCCAGCCTGCCAGACTGTGCACACAGACATGACAGGGGATTGTCAAAATGCACCACAAACAATGTGGCTAATGTACCGAGATCCCCTGCAAAGAAACTCAAACACAAGTGAGGAAGAACCAGGAGATATCCAAGTCCACATGGAGTCCTGGAAAAGGAACAGCTTTGGGGAAGTTTGATCTGCTTCCTCCGTTGATCCCCTTCTCCAGAGAGATCAGAGAGAGGGGGCACAAGGAGAAAGAAAGACTGGACTCTGGCTCTGCCCTGAAATAGCCTGTGAGCAGTTCAGGGAGAATTTCTTTACACAATAGATGAGTGAAATATGAACCACACTGCCAACATCAGCAGGACAAGCAAGCCCTGTGTATTCCACCTAAGAGGGGCCTAGACACATTTCAGAAATAGCAGGGACTCTGCAGCCTGGGACACTAGCTCCTGTCCTGGGGTGACAGTCACAAGATACAAGTTAATTTTTGTTTTGCAAGATAATGCTAAGGACAGAGGGGAGTGGGACAATTCGGGCCCCTTCTGGAATCATATGAATCGGTCATAATTCTGACAAGGGTGTAAGGACATCTTTCCTAATCAAGGATGTTCTCAAAAATAATAATCATCATCATCTAATGGGCTCATGGGTCATGAGGCCATCTCATCTAAGTAACAGATAAAGGGCTGACTCCCAGAGAAATCTAACCAAGGGCCTCAGATCATTCTGTGGCACAAACAGGATCCCAACCCAAGTTCCCAGACTCCTGGGCCCACCATCATCATATGTTCAAATGATCAATGAGTATCTCTGAATTCTGGAGCTTTCCCTTTCCTGAGCTTTTGCAAAGGGTGTGGACAAGTCCCATCTGAGGGTGTATTCACACCACTTGAACAAGATGGAATAAACAAAAATGAAAATGTTTTTCCAAAGTTTGTTTCATTTGAAAGCACAGGAAAGGAGATGATGTGTTAGTTGTTTTGGAGAACGGTTCAAACTTGTGTTCTGTGGATAAACCCGCAATATAATGTGTCATCATTCAAAAGTTTTCTTTTGGCCGAAACCGGTTTGGCTCAGTGGATAGAGCGTCGGCCTGCTGACTGAAGGGTCCCGGGTTTGATTCCGGTCAAAGGCATGTACCTTGGTTGCGGGCACATCCCCAGTGGGGAGTGTGCAGGAGGCAGCTGATCAATGTTTCTCTCTCATCGATGTTTCTAGCTCTCTATCCCTCTCCCTTCCTCTGTAAAATATCAATATATTTTTTTTAAAAAGTTTTCTTTTGGCTTTTTATTATATTATTTTATTTTTAAATATATTTTTATTGATTTCAGAGAGGAAGGAAGAGGGAGAGAGATAGAAATATCAATGATGAGTTTGATTGGCTGCCTCCTGCACACCCCCCACAGGGGACCGAGGCCACAAGCCAGGCATATGCCCTTCACCAGAACTGAACCGGTGACCCTTCAGTCCACAGGTCAACGCTCCATCCACTGAGCCAAGCCAGCTAGGACTGGCCTTTTATTTTTTAATTAAAATTTTTAATTCTCTCCTTAGCTTGGAAATTGGAGGGAATTTATCAATAAAGAAGTTGATAATGGCTGTTGTCCAGCAGAGACCACAGAAATGGTTCTAGATTTGGGGGTGGATTTGGGGTTGAGGGCAATGTCACAAGAGTACATGGAGCAATAATGCTTCTAAATCTTTGAAATGTAAGACAATTCACCATCGTGAGGAAAGTATCAGAGGCAGACAGTGGATGGCAGTTGAGTTTGGGTGCTTTAATTTTGTGAACAGGTATTTTACCAAACTCAGTCAGGCACCCGGTACCTGGGAAGCATCTGCTCCCCTCCCGGAGTCCTAGACTCAGGAAATACTAAAATGAAGTTCTGTGATGAGGAACCAGCTTTTTGAATAATTTTAAAAACAGCAAAGTTTAGAAAATAGACGTTGAGCTCAGAAGGCAGGCTCTGGGTGTCCCCACTTCTGTGGCCTACTGTCTGCCTGGCAACCAGCCCAGGGCCCCAAATGGGAACCACACCACAGTGCATGTAGATTTTGTGAAAGGGGAATAACACGTAAATGTCACAAAGTAAGAATGAGACACTGCAGTCTTGGTTTCTCTATCTCCTGATCTGCTTAAAAAACAAAAAGTGGTTTTAAATGGACTTCAACCTAGACCCTCGCTAGGTACTTGTTGAAGACATAAAAAGCGCTTAAATTCAAAGTTTTTACTTCATAAACTTCACTGTTAGAAATATGAGAGGTGTTCACAAATACCAATGCTGTGCAATAACCACATAGTATTTTTTTCTATTATGTGGGCTTTTTAAATGTTTTAGAGAAATAACCCAAATTTGTGTACATATTTCTCAAGTAATCTATGGATGAGCTAATGCAACTATTTCAAAACTGAGGCAAAACAGGTTGAAAGTTAATTAGAGGTACAGTTTACTCAAAAATGTTTAAGCAATATTTTAGATCAACAATCTTGTTATGTTTTTCTAGGTGAAACCCTCTCTAGTATTGCTCTCCTAGTGTGTCTTATATTTACTTTAATTGAAGAAAAAACAAAACCATTGAAACCATGAAAATATATAACCTAAGAAACTGAATCATTGCTATCATATATATTTTTCAAATCTCTCGTATCTTCTGGAAATATCTTAGAATGTTGACTCAATATACAGGATGATAAAATGACATTTCCCTGAAGAAGGAATAAGATCAAATATGCCACTATAGTACCTAAAACAAATGGAGCTAGAGTACTGAGTTTGGGATTTTTCTGTGCCCCGCCCCCTAACCCCCCCCCCCCCCCCCCCGCCTTTTCCCACCCTAAGAATGCCAAGAATTTGAACTCCCTGTTCTTAAGGTGAAAGGGCATTCATTAACTCAGATCTGTTCGTGAAGAAGCGAGGTGGCGAATCCTGAAACATAGGAACCATACCATAAAATCTCCCAAGTTTCAGATGGCAATAGATGATGATTTCCTTTGGTGCCTCGAAGGCAACGGAAAACAACATTGGAATCGTAGATCATTAATTAGGACCCAGTAAGATCTCCATCTGCATCTCAGTGATTCTCGACTCCTTTATTTCAACATTTAGCTTTAGGTTTAAAATATTTGCTAAGAAAGCAGAAAGGTGATTAACAGAAGTTTTTAAATGTGTGTCATAGTTACACATTCGGTCAACAGAGGAAAAGGAAACTATACAGCATACGTTACAAAATGGTTATTTCGTGTTTCGCAAACATTCCAATAAACTCTCCATGTGGTATTATTCAACTCGACAGTAGAAAAGCAACAGAAATGACCTCAAGAGCCAGCCCAGCTCCTTCACGTCTTGCAGAGAACAGCGAGGAATCCCTCAGCTGCAGTCCGCCTGGGAATCTCTGCAAGGACCATCCCAGTTTCTCCTGCGAGAAGACTGGCTACTCCTTCGAGGTGCACAAGGAAGAGGGAGCTGCAGCTCACTGAGGGACCCCGGAAGCTACTCCCACCCCCGCGTAAATCCTTGGGATTGCATGGAAGGCTCTAAAGAGCCCAGTTTCCCAAAGGAATAAATGTGCATGATCTGGGGTTTGCATGATCTCCTAGTGAATAACTTCATGTGTTTGGGTGTTGTTTCTTTTTAAACTTTTTTCTTAAATTAGCTAGAGCTACCAGGTTCTAGAAGAGCGTGGCCACACTTTGATACGATGTTACTGGGTTGTTTTAAAATATTTTCACTTTATTTATTTTATATTATTATTCCAACAGATTAGATTAAAGGCAGTGATCACTAACACAGAGTACAACAGAGCTAACAATCAGCCAGGCTGCTCCCAGGACCAGAGCTGTCCGGCCTAAGGCGCTGACATGCATGTCGGTAGCTCATACACTGCTACCCTCATAGCACAGGCTGCGGGAGGAGTGAGTGAAACGACAGATGCTGCTGTACCCTTAGAAGCTATTTAATAAATATCATCAAAAAACAAAAGGGAAAAGAAGCCCTCTGGAGCACAATCACCTTAGGTCAATTGAATATTATCTAGTTTATTCAACCAAAAATTGAGAGAGAAGAAAAATATTAAACAAAAAAAAAAGCAGATCTTAACACTAGCAGTAAATAAATTTGTACAACGATTCAGTCTGTATAATATGATGAAATAAATCTACATCTTTTCTTATTTTGGTGCTTTGAATTATACATACAAACAACAATTACAGGGACTGGATCACGCAGCATGTAGGCCTGGGAAAAGGCTATCTGAAACCCTCGATGGCAAAATGTGAGTGTTAACACGGATTGCCTGAACTGATACAATTTCCTAAGCAGAGGCCCACAGCTTTGAACAAATGATTCGCCTACGACTTTTTTTTTGTTCTTTTTTTGTTTTTTTCTTTTTTTTTTTTTAATGCAATCAAGCACCTGTGGCCAGTGAAGGGAAACAAAACTGGCAGTTTGTCCATTTGGACATCAGACCTAGTTTCTTCTTAATTTCCATACTTGATTTCCCCCATCTTCCTTAAAATTCTTGGCATCCTTCATGCCTTCCTTACAGCTACCCAGATGCAATAAAGTCTTCTTCAAATGTACAGTATTTCTTACATTATAAGTTATATGCAATGTTCAGCATTTTTTTTCACAGCACTAGAGAGACCCTGTTAAATAGGGAACATGAGTCTGAATGGCTTATTCACAAATGGGATCCAGATTCAGTGATTGGGAACGCAGACGCCACAGTGAGCTCCTCAGCAAAAGTGGCAAACATTTTGCCTTCTGCCTTCAAAACAAACAGATATCCACCGGTTCTCGATTTCATGATATACTCCTGCAAAAACGCACGTAGAAGGGGCTGGAGGCACTCTTGCCTGGAGGCCTTTAAGCATCGAGCAGAGAATCTAACCCATGGCGGTGACCATACTGGAAGGGTGGTGAGGTCCAAAGGAGAGGCTGGACGGCGGGTGCATCGGCGTCGGAGTGGTCAGCATGTGGCTGGAGTGGCTGAAGGGCGAAATGTGGCTGAGGGAGGACATGTGTCTGGAGAGGGCGGCTGGGTTGAAGGAGCTGCTCTTGGGGAAGTCCTCCAGTGTGTCATGTACCTTTTTGCACTTTTTGGATTTGCTAGACATTTTTCGGTTTCTGGTCTGGATGCCTTCCTTCTTCATAGTCAGGGGTCTGTTAATCTAAACAAAGATCAATTTTTTTTTTTTTTTACTTTGTTGCTGGCTCTGAAATGGTACAGGCTTTCCCACTCCAACACAGGTGCCTCTGACTGCCCAGCTCAGAGCTCTGCTCTCCTGGGACCCCTTCCTCCCACCCCAACCTGCCCCCTTCCCGGGGACCCAGGGGCCCGCAGGCTAGGTCTGCGGCGGAGCTCTGTCAGCCTCTATCAGTTTCCGAAACCAAGAGACCATAGGAAAGGTGTTCCAAGCAGAGGTTATTAATCATGTTCATCCACATCAGTCATTTGGGGGGAAATCTGCCTGCGGGGACTCTGCGTTCCCGAGGACCACATTCTAGAGACCTAACCAATAAGACTGTATTTCCCTAAAATATAATAACTCGTCTTACTTCGTTAGAATTTCCTTAGACTATTTCATCAGGATGGAGGCATCTTCAAGGGGGAAATAACACTTTGTCTCCTCTCCTGAAATCCATGTTGGACTTTAAAAGCACTGCCGAGGCGGCCAGAAGTGTTTATGTGCATCTGCTTCGGGAAACTAGGACTGTACCCCGATTCGAAGTAAATTTTGGCTGCCTCTCTTCTACCTGGCCTTTGGCAAGGAGAGGTGCTGTCAAATCTGCCCCAGGAATTGGTATGTTCTGGGGTCATATTTTAATACAACCTATCTTTTCAAAAGGTCATCTCTTGCCCATGTCACAGCAATGCAATGATTGAAAATTGCAATTTCTACCGAGTTCTGACTCTCCCCTTCTAACTAGACAAACAGCTAAGCCACTTGGGGGATGCAAAGCACTGTCCTAGCATGAAAGTGCTCTCATCCTAAAAATCAAAAACCAGGAAAGAACTAAAGACAGAGGCAAGCAACTACTCGAAAGGTCACAAGTCTTCAGCCTCTGAAACAGCATACCACCTCTCTCTTCTCCATTAGACTCATTGGTTTTCTTTTTAAGATACATTTGCTTTGGGGGCGGGGGGGCAGGCTGAATCAAGAGAGGGGACGTTACAAAGCCACAGAGACCACTCTCCATGAGGAGTCAGAATCAAATTAACCGCAATAGCAGTCATCTGTCCCGTGCAGCAAACCACATCTGGCCGCGTTTCCAGGGAAATGTGGCAAAGCAACTCAAGGAGGGAATGTCAGGGTCTCGGTCATTCCTGACTCCTTGGGGAAAAAACATCCTCAAGGGTGAGAAAAAAAAAAAGAAGTAGTTTCTGATGGCTCTAGGATCTACCTGTTTGTTCCAAAAGCGAACGAATGGCAGTTAAGAAAGCAAGAATTCAAACAGCCAAAAGGGACGGGCTGCTGACCGCGCTTCTGAGAGCAGCAAACACACAGCTTGCTGAAGCTGAGCTGGGAGAGGTCACGGGGTGAGTGGGGTGGGAGGTGGGAAGCGGGGGCGGGGGGGGTGTCAGGGCAAGGGCAGCAGGGGGTACAGAACCTCACACTGGAGCTGAGACCTGATTTCCCCTTGTGCTAGGAAGGCAGCGTAAGTGATGGCAGAGAGCTAAAAGGTCATTGCCAAAAGAACATCTCTGGGTTCCTTCTTCAAAGTTATAATCAAGGTAAAGGTGCTGCCTACAGAGGTGATAGGAATCTACTGTCACATCAAATCTTGCCCCAGATAATGTCCAGACACACAGCTCTTTACCCGGATATCTAGATACACACAGCCAGATATCTAAATATAATATCTAGTTACACCGATAGCCACACAAACCCAGATAACTAGTCCCAACACCACCTAGATTCACTGATACTGAGATAGGTAGTTATCTAAACACCTAGATAAGCAGAAAGGGAACTAACTTATGGCATACATATGCAGGTATCTCGATGGGCAGAACAAACAACAACACGAAGAGAATGTTAATGGATTAGTATCTCTTATTGTTAAATACGCATAAATAGCCTCCTTTTGTGAATTCTTACTAAACCAGAGAAGACAGAAAAGCCACTCTTACTGATGAGCAAGTTTCTCTCTCACAGGAACCTAGCCATGCAGTCATGAGCTAATGAAGAATAGGAGGAGAACGAGCGGTGAAGAGAGTTCCTGGACTTTTCTTTGATTTGATGAGAAATTCATAATATTCAGAAGCACTTATCTTAGCTTGGACACAAGTGAGATCATATCTCATCATGGCTAAGGAGTCAAAGAAACTTATACCTGGTTAATTTCCCATACTTCTATGGAAATAGGAAAGAAATATACAAACACACACAATTCATTGATTTGAATTGAACTCAGGTACATTCTAAAACGAGAAGGCATCGAGTTCCCACTGGTCCCCATCAGTTCTGATGCTCCCCAGGAAAGCCATCTGCTTCTCTGAAATGGGTCCTGCCTCTGCCACTTCACCAGCCATGTTCCCTTGCACAAGTTACTTGCTTCTCTGAGTCATAGTCTCTCCAAGTAAACCGGAAATAGAAATAACTTCTGCTGTCTGCTGCATGAGACTACTTGAGGCTCCACTGTAATCAAGTAACATGAAAAGTTCTTTGAAAATCATAAATGACACCCCCAAAATAATTTTATAGGCTGTGCTAATGACTGGATAGCTCATAAACTCTAATGCCCCAAATCTTACAGATTTTCATCACAAATCTGTTTCTCTCCACTGCAGTGAGCAAGTAAGTTCCCCTGAGGGAAAACGGACTTGGGCTTCAATGCTGATAAATGTGTGCAGACACAGTCCAGGGATCTGAGAGAGAAGAACCGACTCTAGGAAGACCCAGGTTCCATCAGGGCTGGCCCTGTTCGGGCCGTAGCAAGAGGGTGACCCTGAAGGCAGGGAGGGAGGTGAGTTTTGCAGGCTCTCTGGGAATCTCAGCAACTTATGCCCAAAAGGTAAAAAAAGACAAGGGTGCTGGGGTCACCCTAAGAAGTTCTCCTGTGACTCAAAAAATTTAACCAGAAACACTTCCTCCCCAATTCCCCGGTATTCCTGGGTAAGAAGAGGTGACTGCCAGAATGGCCGTGAGCAAAAAGCTCTGCCTTTTCCCCATTCAGCCCCAGACTTTGCCAAAGCCAAATAACATCTGACTTTAGGAAAATCAGATGGAGCCGAAGAAGAGAGTGACAGCGAGAGGGAAAGGACCATTCTGTCTATGGGACTAAGGCAAACTTCAGGCCTCACTAGGTCATAGCCTTTTAGCCAGAGTTGTTTGGGGGGAAAATTTTTTAAGGCAAACACCCTGCAACATGGGAGGTCCCCAAGTTAAAAGGTTAGAACTGACATAGCTAAACCCAGGTGACTGACTGACAATTACCATTCTGCTAATGTGATATATAGCAGGAGAAAGGCAGGGTTTCTTTTCCCTAGTCTGGGTAAGCGCTCTGGGATTCTTCCCTCAGCTTTCCTCAGTTCTCTGCTGATTAGGACAAAGCCCACAGATGAAATCTCTCAGACATTTCATCTCGTGTCTTCTACACAGATAATCCATTTAAAATTCACAGCACAGGGTAAGCCAAGACTTGCCCCTCAGTAACTGAATCTCGGTCCTCTGCGCTTCAGGGATTTCTGTGCCATGCATTACAATTCTAGTTACTTTTCTCTTTTTTTGCCAGAAATACAAACACAAGAAAACATCAAAATATAAATGACTTGTTTTTGTTTTCCAAGGGGAAGTTTTTTTCCCTTAAAAACCCAGACCCAAAACCACCACCCATGTTAGATTGCTGCATTACCTGCAGTGTTTTCTGACGTACTAAGGGGGCTGGACTGTCTATCCTTAAACCCTTCACTCTCAGCAAGGCTACACTGTACAGAGCAGTTCCCTACACTGGTCCTGCTGCACTGATTATCGGAGGCCTGTTGTTTGGCCCAGAGAACGGCATGCAGATCGACAAGGGGGAACCTGGGAAGGGTGACGCTGTGCACTGGGCATCGTCAGCAAGGGAGACGTTTGTGGCTGGCCCCCGTGACACTTACATTGTGCAGCTTGTAGTAGAGCCCGCAGGCGTTGCAGACAGGGTCCCCATTGGCATTCCTTCTCCAGAGCGTGGTAGTGGTGGTTTGACAGTTTGCACAGGACGTTCCTGCCCTTCTTGCTGCCGACTGGGGAGTGGAGAGAGGGGAGGGGGGGAAATCAAAACAAATGTTAAATGTGTTTTCAGAACTACAGAGACAGACTTAAAAAAATTATCATTGAAATCAAAACTAGCAAGTGGCCCACATGAAAGTAAGGAAGATCCCCAAAAGCAGCCTCAAAAAGAAAAATATAGAAGATCCACTGGCAGAGGAGCGTGCCAGCCTGCAGCCGCATGGTCAGAATTTAGCCTGCTGCGCTCCTGTGTAGAATTTGGGAGGATCAGTAAGCCAATACTACCCTCTGAGTCAATTTCCCCCTCTTCCTATCCCACAAAGTCCACCAGATGTTTCGTTTTTACGGGTGGCCATTCTGAATTAACCAGTAGCCTCCTTCACCAGGCCTACAAGAGGTCTTTTTCAAATGCAACTGCTCAGATAGGACTTCTCAACGAGGCTCCTGGCCATCACAATTACTAACAGCGAAGTAAGCACAGTCCCAAAGGCACCAAAAACACTTCATAGACCCCAAATGAAACAAGGCCTCTCTTCACCGCTCGTGAAGTGTTTGTCATCACCACAAACACTTCATAGACCCCAAATGAAACATAGACCTCTCTTCACCGCTCGTTCTCCTCCTGGCTTGTAAAGAACGGAGTGCTAATGGAATGAGAATGCCTGTGCCTGGGTGAGCTTGCATGCATGGGGTGCATAATTTAGGAAGCACCAAGCAGGACATCCAGAGTGAACAAGACCTCGGCAAATTTGCAGCAGTCTTACATTTACACAGCCCACACTCAGACTTTGTCACTCACGGTGACAGCCATCCTCATTCTCTCTAGGCAGCTTTTAGTTAATGAGACCAACTATAAAGAGGGGATTTTGGTCTTCAAGAGGAACATGGCCCCTCCTCCTGCTCTCATCTCATTCCACCTTCTGGAAATTAGGTATTTCCTATTTGCTGTTCACGGAGCACAATAGTTGCAGGTCAAATGTCAGCCTCAACTTGAATTTTAATTATTTGATTGTGTCACTTCCTTCATTTCTTTTAAAAGAGAAATTTATCTTTCACTTTCTTTTGGCACACATTTACAAGGGGGCTATTCTCTATGTCCATACTGACAAAAAGAAAATTAAACTCAAAAACTTTTGGGGAAAAATGGAGTTGGGTCACTTCTAACATTCACCTCTCAACTCCTCAGCCCCGTCCCCCACAACATAAAAAGAAAATTTTAACCACAAAATTATTCCTGCCCCTGAACTCAAAAATATTATGAAAGGCAAGAGGAGGAGAAAGAATTCAGCTAGCTTGATTAAAAAAAAAAAAAAAAAAAAAAAAAAATTCTGGCATAGTTATAAAAGCATAGGACAAAAGGGACAGAAATTGTGGCATATTTTTCCATCAATATTTTATCAAAGATCTGAAGCTGCCAGGTATGGAAAACCCACTGGCCATCGTGAGTTAACCATACTGCTTCCTTTCCTTTCAAAGCCACTAAATTGCTCCACAGACACGCTCCTCCGTCCTACAGGCTTAAATAGCAGAGCCTCTTTTTTTGTAGTAGTAGTAGTACTTATTTTCTGCATTCTAAGGAACTGGAAATTAAAAACAGCCCTTATCTATCATAATCGAAAAGGTTCTACTTTTTGGATGTCCGCTTTAAAAATAATTCAATACAACCTACCTGCCTCTAACCTCACCTGCCTTTATGAAATGTGATAATTTAACACTCAAATAACTGGTTCTTCTGTATTCTTGGGAAGAAAAAAATACATTAAATCAGTGTTTAATGATTTTGACAATTATGTTATTATGTGATTATTATGATCTTCCTGTACTTTTTTTTTCCTTTAAAAGAAATACTCGGACATAGTAGCCTAATATATACTCAGCCACCGGATTTCCCAGCCCAACAACTTGGAATGTATCACACAAGCACATCAGGCCAGCTGGTAAAATTAGAGTACGTCATTTGCAGCATATTGGCAGTTTCATAAATAGGAGCAGACTCAGAAAACATCTCCAGGTCTACAGACTTCATGCGAATTTATGCAGAACCTCCCAAAGCCACACTGTTGGATTCACTAGCAGGAGACAAAGTACATTAATAAAGCAAGCTACTCAGCTGGTCGTCAGACCTACGAAAAGCCTGGCCTGGCCTGGCCTGGCGACACTGAGGAAAGAATTCTATTGCTCTTCCCTTCGGTCACTTCTCCCATTTCCTGCGTGAGTTTACTCAGTGTTAGATATGCATCTGACGGGGAGCTAGCTACATGTTGGGCTGGGTGGCCCTCAGTGAATCGGCAACTGTGCAAAACATGAAAATAACAATCTGGAGACACAAAGCTGGGATGGAGGGACAGGAAATATAGGAGAGAAGAAAAAGAAAGGTTCTAGGTACTCAGAAGTCAAATGCATCTAAGGGCTAAAAAAAAAAAAAATATCCTGAATTTGCTCCGAATGTCTCTCGGGACAGAGCATATGAATTCTATGGAACTAAAAATATAAAACTACCCAGAACAGATGAGTAAGACAGAAAAGACAGCTGAAAATGTGACAGCCAATGAACTCTAGAATTAAAAGTACTTATTACTCAGAGTCTAGCGATTGCTTCTGAAAGGTGAATGAAGACAGTATTATATAAAATGCAAAGAGAGCCTCCTATGCAATCTGCCCAGACAGAAGAAACCCCAAGAAAATGTCAAATGTACTCTCGCTCATCAATCAGCCCATAGTCTGAGGCTTTACTTCCCCTTTTTCCTTCTTTACTTTTACCTTAAAAAAAAAAAAGCTCAATTATAATAGTACCATGACTTATTTTTAACAAGAGGTTTTTGTTGTTAGTTTTTTCTTTTTTTTAATGAAGGCCAGGTTTTGAGTGATTCAGAACATTCTTTTGTGGTGTGATCATATTCATTCTGTGCTAACACCTCCAGCCATTTTTTTTTTTCAAACACATCTTGTTCTGATCCGTTCAAACATCTTGACGTTTAGGTTAGGGAAGCTGAGTTGTTGTTTATGAGTTATCTCCAGTGCTCAGATATCCGGCAGCTTTTTCCTAGGAAGTTAGCTTTGCACATGAGAGAAAGGAAAAAAAAAAAAATACCAAAGTGCATGGGGACCAGGAGGTTGAGAAAGTTGGAGAAAGGGGCAAAGATCAGAAAGAATAAAGCCTAAAGACTAAGGATTGCCAAAAATTAGTCACGTGGGCACTTCCATCCCTAGAAAGTTTTTCCTTCTTCTGAAGAGGATGTGAAAGGTGTTGAATTGCACTAAAATCTGATGGGAAAGACGCATAATTCTTTTTAAAAAAAATAGAAAGGAATTAGATTTTTTTCCCCCTTATAATTTGATGGATGCTTCCTCAACATTAATTTGCATGGGGAAAACCCCCTCCTCCCCACTCTACATGATGAATGTCATCACCACAAAAAACATTTTGATTTCTCGACTGTGGTTGTAAAGTTATGCTTTGCCAAGCCTGCTTTTATTTGTCTGTTACATGCACTTGCTATTTAAGCTGGCCTGAGGTTCTGAGGACAAGTTGACAAATGAACTTCTGCTAGTTTTCCTAATAAATGCTTGATAGCACCAGGTTTTCTCAAGTGTTTGTAAAGGGTTAAGAAGTTTAAGAAAGAAAAAAGAGGGGGGATAAAAACTAGCACCCTAGTGGTTGTAGTTCAATGGGGGGGTCTAAGACCAAATGCTGGGTGACACCCAGAGGCAATCTGGGAATCACACAATTTTTCCCACAGGAATTACGTGTGGAAAGTCCTCACTTTCTAAGATGAAAAACTCCACTGCATACAATGTCTTCGGCTTGTGAAATCCTGTTAACTGGCCCCATTAATCTTAAATCACTGGCTCATGAGATTCATCCAGCACTGAGGCTGTGATCACTTCTACCACCTCAGGACCAAGTTCTGGGGGGTGCCTGGGACATTCTATTCTCATCCTAGGTTTCTCCATCTGTCTGTCATTATCAATGCACCTTAAATCAGTGGTCCTGATCCTGTTAAAGCACTCCTTCTATTAGCGAATACATTTCAGATTTGATAACCAAAAAGTCAGTACCCTTAACAATTTGGTAAGTGACTGGAGAGGAAAATAATAAGAGAGAAAGCTTTTCTGTGCATCTAATTTGAAAAAAGAAAGGGGGCGAGGGGGATACTATCCCGAGCAAGCTGACATGATTTTGAGCTGTCCTGCCAATTTCCTGCAGAAAGCTCTCCTTCCGGGAGAGAGGAAATTAAAAACACCAAATAGTTAGTACTGGATCAATGCTTCCCAAAGACAACTCACCAGCCTTCGCTTGGGCTTAATCAGGGGTCGGTTCTGTCCATTCATCTTGTGGTAGAGCCCACAGGCATTGCACAGGTAGTGCCCAGTGCCATCTCGTCGCCACAGTGGGGTAGAGGTCGCCCCGCAGTTCACACACTCCCTGCCTTCTAGAAACAAGATCACACATAAGTCACTTATGGAAGGAAAAAATGCAGAAAAGCTGATAGTGCACAGAATTAGAGAATGACAGTCAAATAGAAGTTTTTTTCTCTCTTCTCCCTCTTTTAGGGAACTTTCCCACCCCTTCTCCCTTGAAGGTGGCTGCCATGCTGAAAAGAATTCTTGAATGGCCAGCTCATGGTCTAACCATACACATAGAAGTGGCCCATGAATAAATTGCAGCAGAACCTTGTTCTGGGCCAGATCAATGCTGAGGACCAAGGCAAATTTCAACTTGAAAGAGTTCCCTGAGAAAATTCGGAGCCCCAGACACCCAAAAGCAAACATTCCATTCATTTCCCTCAAAGGAAAACAAAAGTGACCCATTCTCATCAGTAGGTCTGTCTATACAGATTGATTAAGTAATAAAGATTAAGATGGGGAGAAAGGGAAGATGAATCAATGGCAAGATAGGTAAACAGATAGTAAACAGATGAATAGATTGATCAATTGGCTGACTGATTTTAGTGGCGAGGGCTTTTGATTTTACTTCCCATAAAACTGTAACTGTCCCTGGCTGGCAAGTAATAGATGAACACCCAGCAGGTTCCACTCATTTCCACATCTTTTTTTCCTCTAGAAAAGGCCAAGGTTTTCCACAGTTTCCCAGACACTGTGACAGGGACTGAAGTGCCATCTTTAGGCAAGGAACCTGGAGATGAGGGGAGGGAAAGGGCCAGGAGAGGGGCAGAATGAGAGGCAGATCAGAATAGGCCAGTTAGGGAAGGGGGTGGGGGGAGCCCTTGGTCAGCTCATTAACCAAGGCCTGCCTGCAGTTGCTCTTTCTCCAAAAAAAACAAACAAACAAAATCAACAAAAACCGGCCAGGCGAGGTTTGGGCAGCATTCACTCAGGGGCAGAAGAATGAGCCAGACCCACCTCCGGAGGGAAAGCTCCTGAAGAGAATCCCTCAAAATACCATCTCAGGACACGGGGGTTTGCTTACTGAATGCTTTTCAACTTTTGCAGGAGGAGGACTGTTTCTGGGTGAACTTGTCTGGTTGTTGGGGGCTGTTCTCCACACCTGGCTGCCCTGAGAAGGGACCCCGAAGGAAGGAACCCCCCTCTATCCCGCGGGGCTGCTCCCAACCCTGCAGGAGCCAGTGGCTCTGCCAGAGTAAGGACGATTTTCCTCTCTTTGGGGTACTGGGAGGGAGGTGTTGGGGGATGGGCAAAAGAGAGATGAGCTCCTAAAGGTTGTTTTAGATTAATCAGCTAACTCAAACTACTAGGAAGACAGGCTGGGCTGGGAGAGGAAAACCCAGCAGAGTGATGGGGAATCTTGACTCCTCGCTGGGAGGGCAAGACTGGCCTGGGGACAGGGCCTGTGCTGCCTCTGGAGACCCCAGACCAAGTAGGAGGGAATCAGAGAGCTTACACCTGTGACCCAGGCTTTTCTCCAGGGCTGAATTCGAAGAAGGAAAAGAACTTTTAGGAAATGCAAGAGGGTTTGTCTCCTTTCACTTTGGAGTCCATGCCAGTATTGAGTTGTTTTTGTTCACTTTCCTTTTCCAAAAAATAATAAAATATATATCAAGGAATTAAGAGAGATTTTATTGTTATTTCTCTTGTTCCAAATTCAAAAAAGGTTCCTATCTCAGGGTCTTCACAGATCCTTCCAAGAACCCCCATGATTATCTACATAAATGTGGTCCTGGTGTGCCAGGAGCACTTTCTAGGGACCCAATAGCTTCCATCGGTCCTCAGAAAAGGCTTTGGACTGAACTGCATCCAGACACCTTTCACGGGGTCCAAGCCTGTGGCTGTAGCCACTGGATGTGGGGGAGGCATGGAGGAAGGAGGAAGGGGCGCATGAGTAAGGAGGTGCCAGAGGCTGCCAGAGCCAGGAGGCGGGCAAGCCCTGCAGGCTCCGTGCCCCAAGTGGGCACTGGGTCAGCCCCATCCGGGGACAGGGATGCTAGCCTGGCCTGGCTGGGGCTGCCTACTCTCCATCCTGCCAAGACAGGGGCCTCTCAGGCTCCCAGCCATTTTGTCCCTTTCCTACTTGGCCGCTGGCAGAGCTGGCGTGAGGTTTCTCTGGCTCCCTGCTCCTAAGCACCCTGGGCTGGGGGATCTCCCAGCCTGACGAGAGAGTCTGACTTCCTTTCCTTTGTCAGGCGGTGGGGAGGATGACAGCTTCCTTTTCAGAGGGACCTTAAGAGTTAGCAGCGGTTGCCTCCTCAGCAAGGCACTGCTCGGTAGAGCAATTTTCTGTCTTGATTCACTCCGCAAGTTTGCGATTGACTTGCGTGGGTTTTACTTATTTTTTTCTTTTCTCCTTGTTGCCTCTAGTCCGTGACTTCCACTAACAACCAATTTTCCTAATGGAGGCCCTGAATGTCTCCTGCTTTCTCTCTCTCTCTCTCTCTCCCCTCACTCGCTGCCTGGTGTGAGCAACTCACACAGACACCTCTGTCTTAGGTGACAAGAACCACAAAGCTGCGTGGCCTCTTGACATTCAACAGCCATTTTCAAACACCCCTTCGCCTCGACTGAAATCCAGGAACTGGGCTGAAGGACAGGGGTTGGAAGCAGGGGTGGAGGTTATGAAGAGGAAGGTGGAGTAAGATGCCCACGGGAGGTGGGGCGCTAAGAAGTGACCATTTGCAGAAAGGCTTTGTCTTTTGTTTGCAAAGAGCTATCCCAGCGCCAGCCCTCATTAGAAAAGCAATAGGTGCCCTAACCACAGCTCAACGGTCTCTCCAAAATTCGACAACCCTCTCTTCTCAGTCTCCTCCTTGGCAAGTGCAAAGAAGAGGTTTAAAAAAAAAAAAAAAAGCAACCACTAAAACCAAAAGAATCCCCTTCTCAAGAATGCCCACCACTTCCACCGCCTTTACACAGAAAATGTCTAGAAACTTCCCCTCCCCGATCCCACACTCCCAAAAGTCCCAGCTCCCTCGATGCCCAGGTGTGCTAACCTTGCTTTTTTGTGCTTTTTTTTTTTTTAACTGTGGGAAAGGAATAAGAGGAGGAAGTAAAAAGCCAAATTTCAATTGGCTCCTTATCTCTCCCCCTACACACACACAAAATAAAATAGGTTTATAGGTACCCCTGATTCTGGTTTAGAGAAACCGCAGCTCTCCCCACCTCCCTAATGTTCATGTTCGTATTCAGAGTCTTAAGGAAAAAGATGAGAGGAAGAAAAGACTAAACTGAGGGGCGAGGGTATGCACAACACAGGGTGAGAAATCAAACATGGAAATGAGGGCAGAGAAACCAGAGGCTTTTGGAAAAGGTACTCTTTCCCCTCCCCCATACGCAAACCACCACACGGGCCTCAGATACCACGATCTACCCCCAAAACTTTTAGCCCTACCAGAAAAGAGAACTTGAAAAACAAAATCCCATCACTACCTCAAAATGCACAGGTCTGCTTTCTTTGCAATCAGACCTCAAGCCTTTGATCTACTCCCAGGTTTTCCGCATAAAACTGCACCCCATTTCTCTCAAACCCTCCACTCAGTGCCAAGCCCAGCCCCTGACCAGGCAGCCAGGCCACTCTCCTGGCCCGCTCTCCCTCTTGCTTTCTCTCTGACTCCACTAGCAGCCTACCTCCCTCTCCCTCTGCCGACTTTCATGTACTGAGCATGCAGGTCTGAGTTTTTCTGTCAGCCTAACCGCATCCGGACTCTATTAAAGTTCCTGGCTCGGGATAAACAATGCAACTGTCGCGTGCAGCAGTCTGAAAATAATTGGATTAGCTAAAACATATCAACTAAAAAGAGACAGTCCTACCCAGGCAGTCAGAGTGAATGTCACCCTGGAAAAAACCCTGAGAACTGATCTCATGGTCACTGGGTGCCCAGAGCCCTCCCTCTCAAGTTTTCTAAACCGGGGTTTTGCCAGCTCTGTTTTAAGACTGCTCATCTCACCCATAAAAAAAACAAGTGGTTTTCACCACTTCTTTGTATATAGAAACTCCATAGACGGAGGACAGAGGCAAGACAGTAGGAACGGACAGGGACAGTCACCCACCCTGAAATGGACACACCCACCACACAACAGTCTTCAGAGAATCATCTCTAAAAACATAACTGAATCTCATCTCAGCGAATCCCAAACTTTCTGATTCAACTGCTTTGGTTATAAATAAAATTGGTGGTGGATTCTCTCTCTCTTTTTTTTTTTATTATTTTGTGTGGGTTGGGAGGTGGTGAACATTAATGCAAGTGTTTACACCAAGAGAATAAATAAATAGTGCGCTGGTAAGACAGGGTGTGTGCTTTTCGGAGAGAGGATGAGCAGAGGAAGCACAGACACACACCTGGGATCTGTTGCAGTCCTTCCTTCCACCTCCTCTGGCTTCAGATCTAACCAGGACTATGTCCTGAGATTCCTTCCTGCCCCTGCCTGGGCTGCAGGTACCTGGCCCTGTCTACTTTTGATTTACATGCAGCCGCTTCCCTAGCACAGAGCCTGCCTTGCTGTCCCAAAAGTTACCATGAGAACCCCCTTTTCCACACAAAGAATACGTGGGCTGCTCTTGCAGCGTCACGCCCAGTGCAAAAAAAGAGATATATACACTTTATTTACACATGTCTGTATAAAGGACTGTCCTCTGTTGACTGAATGACCCCGGTAGAGCTGGGCGGAGAGGAACAGTCAAAGAACTCAGAGGCCAGGAAGGGTCAGAGGAGGGACCTGTGTTTGTTTAGGTTTCAGGAGGTTTCATTTTAGCATTAAACACTAAAGAGTTATTCCCTCGCCTTCCATTTGGTCTTGGAAACTGACTGAAGGTTACAGGCAGAGCCCATACCCCCCACCCCCAGCAGGCAGGCAGGGGAGGGTTTGTGTTTGTGTTTGTGTTTGTCTCTTTCCTTTCTCAGCCCATTGGGGGTTTAATTAGCTCCCACTGCCACTCTGCTCTGAAGACTGGACTGAGAGGGGACACACCTCATTCTTTGGCTGTTAGAATGGAAAGAAATCAAATCTCAGAGGGGTCTGGAGCCGCACCCAGTGGAGCCAGACTGGGCTCTCCTTTCCCGACCCTGGATTTAGGAGAAGGAAGAGGCAGAGGAGGAGGAGCAACCCCAGGGCAGAGCAGGCGCCTACCTGTGCTGGATCTCGCCTTGGGCCTCGACTTGCACCCAAAGCCGGTGGGAGAGCCCCCTAGCAGGGTGCTAGGAGGGAAGAGTCCGGAGCTGTATTCTGGGACGTAGGGCGGGTAGGTGGTGATGGGGTGGTGCGCCGAGGATGCCGCCCCTCCCAGAGTGGTCATGCTGCCCCGCGAGTGTGAAGATTCAAGCTTCATGCTGTCGGGCAGCGGCACCTGGTACTTGATACACTCCTTCTCATCCTGCCGGCCTGAGCCCGCCGAGCCGGGTGTGGACAGGGACGGGTCCGGGGAGACGTCCTTCGGCGGGGTGGGCGGAAAAGTGAAGAGGTGCGGGCTGGAGTGGCCCGCCGACAGAGAGGAGGACGAGGCTGGGGGATAGACCGAGAGAGGCCCCGGAGAGCCGTGGTGGATGGATGTCTTGGAGAAGGGGCTGAGGTTCCAGGGTGAAGCGGTGTGGTGGCTGCCCAGGGCTTTGCCACCGTCCAGCCAGGGCAGGGATCCGTGCAGCAGCGGTGGGCGACACACCTGGCTCCCTGCAGGAAAGGGCAGGAGACAGAAAGGCTGGTGAGAACAGCCCGGAGGCCCTCAGATTCCCCTCCACCCCAGTCTCCCTGACAGGAAAATCCCAAACACAGACCCGGCCTGGGTGCAGGCCCATTCTCTCTAATCCAGGTGGTGCCCCAGGTACCTTGGGCAGCACACACTTCATCCCTCCCCTCCCACCCACACAAATGTCCCATCAAAGCCCAAAGAATGAAGGGCCTGTGTCTGACACCCAAGAGGTGCTGAGGTGGAGTGAAGAAGGGCCCCTTGGTTTATTGGCCTCTCCAGATACACTTTCTAAATCACATCCCATGAGGTCCCTCTCTAGAACCTGACTTGATTTATTGGCTTCCTTCAATGGCCGGGGTCCCCCATCCTAGACCTACTCCCAGCCAGCCTGATAAGAGTCAGCTGTGAGTGATGAGGCCTGAAGGGGTGAGCCTAGAGACTCACAGCACTCAGCACCAGCAAAGTCCACTGTCCAGCTCCCCGTGCCCAGAGCAGGAAGGAAAGGGCTGGGAAGAGAGGAGAGGGGAGCTTCTTAGGGTTACTTACAAGTAACCCTACTTCAGTGCTTGCTCATAATTGGCAAGGCCTGATATGGGATTTGCAGGGAGATTGTAATTGTTTAGACTGCTGGATAAAGTTCTCAAGACTGTACCCTGGAATGCCTTTCTCACCCTCCCCAATCCTATAGAAGAAAATAAATGAAGGCCAAGAAGCCCTCCAAGTTGTCCTTCCCCCAGTGTGATATGTGAATTTTCACCTGAACTCCTGATACACACAATTCCAGTTCATGTGTATGTTTCACTCACACACGGTTGAAGGTAGCCATAACCTAGACATACACTCTGAGAGGGGGAAATTTAAACTGCAAGTTCAAATCCACACACACCTTGATCTTTTAATCCAGTGCCTGCCTCAGCGTTTGACGTTCTATTTCAACCATTAAGAACAATACTGAAACTAAAATCTTAAGAGAGAGGAAGGGGAGGAGAGAGGAGGGGAAGGAGAGTTCTCTGAACACCAAGGGTCAAGATTCAGATTATGCAGGAAGTAGTATAGTAAATAATATGAAGTCTGCATCCACGCATTTCCACTTAACTGCTGATCTGCACAGAACAAGGGCAAAGAGCGCCCCATCCGCAGAAACAATTGTTTAAACGTGGTGACAGCAGGGCGGAGGACGCCTGCTGCCGGAGGGGCTCTGTCATCTCAGCCAACCCGGGCACTGAGAGAGCCGCACGCTTTGAAACTTTGCTATTTCTTCTTTTAAAAACACCCTTGCTGCTGGGAAGCGTTAGCACCCCCCCCCCCTTCCCCAACTACACAGGGCTGGGTTTCTTTTTAGCATTTCAGAACTCCCAAACTTCTCAAGGTGAAAGAGAAAGGAAAAACAAAGTTAAGGCAACTGTAATCGCTCCTCCATAAAAAAGGTGGATCCTCAACCTTCTTTGGGAGCCTCCTGGACTGTTGTAGGCCCGGGCAGACGGTAAGGCCAGCGTTGCGGGGAGCAGCAATGAGGCCACCTACAAGCGAAGCCGCAGGAAAATTCTGTGCAGCCGGGAATCTAGGGAACTGCAAATGTCTCCACCTTAGGAGAGTCGTCTTTCCACCCAAACCCCTTGAAGCACCAGAATTCCATTCCTCCGAGCCCAGATGTAGCTAGACCTGCCTAGAAACCTAATGTACGAGCTTTACGGGAACAGTCAAAATCAGGGATGTTTAGAAAGGACGGCTCTCGGGCCTTTCTGGAAATGTGTTCGCTGGCAGAAGGAACTACGAGATAACTGGAGGAGCGAAGAAGCCCTTTGAAGAACCGAGTCTGAGCCGCTTTGGGCCAGCGCCGGGTGCCGGCGGGGAGCCGTGGCCGCGGAGGCAGAGCCTGGCTCCGGGCGCCTGGGCCCTCAGAGGCCCCCGACCTGCGGCCGCGCGGGGAGACGGGGCTGCAGCCCCGCGCCCGCCAGGTGAGCGCCAGGCCCCAGGGATTCCAGCAGCGGAGAGGCGCCTCCAGGACTGTTGTGAAAAACACACTCTCAAGACGGTCGAGACGGCTTCCTCGCCCATTTCCGGGCCCCAGGTTTTTAAAATGAAGCACTAACGGCGCTTGGAGCTTTGGCTGTGTTTCCCCACCCCTGGTCCCTGCCGGCCTCCCCGACCTGGGGCAGCGGGGTCTCCGCACCCAGGGTGGACTCACCGTGGTGGGTCGGAGGGTACCTCTGCACCGTGGCCCTCACCGAGTTTCCGTAGTAGGACGGGACGTGGTTGCCTTGACCGTCGATGTTAAAAAGTACATCCACCTCCTCCGGCAGAGGGTACTGCGCTGGGTCCATGTAGGAGTGGCCGAGGCCCGGGTGGTGCGTGTCGGGGTGCTGCCCGTTGAGGACCGCAGGGTGGTGGTGGCTCACCCAGCGCGGCTGGTCTGCCGTCACCTCCATGGCCCCGGCTGCGCTCGCGCCCTCTCGCCGGGCCCGGAACCCGCGGGTGGAGAGGGAGGGCGATCGGTCTGGGATGTCAGGGGGTGGGGGCTCCGAGGATCTGCAGGTGAGCTTGCCGTCGGAGGAGCGGGAGTCGTTTAATGATTTGTTTTTCAGTATGGGAATGGGAAAGGTGGGAAGGAAAGATGAGCAAATGAGATTTTCAAAATATATATATATATATCTTGGAGTGGTAGTAGTTTAGCAAAGAAAAGAGGAAGAAAAAAGAAATTAAAAAAAAAGAACAGGTACAGTAGGATAAAGGGGCCCCAAATTGCAAAGGGGGGCGAGGACGGCTGGAATTCAGCAAGTGAGGCTCTTCTACAGCGGCTCCAAAGCGGAGGCCCTCCTCGAGTCACCTGCAAAAGAGAGAAGGGGAGACCTGGATGAGCTCCTAAGTTCTTTGGCACCTGAGTTTATGAAGTGGCACCACCTGCCCTCGAGCCGCCGGCCCGCGCCCCGGGACACGCACACACACGCGCACACGCGCGCACCTCCTACGGAGCTGGGAAAACCCGGACGCAGCCCAGGAGGGAAAGACTCCCAAAGGACATCCCCACAGCCTGGCTCTCCCGGGAGCCCGGGACTGGACTGAGCC